>NW_017728947.1:62468394-62473817 GCF_001723895.1 Crocodylus porosus | reverse complement strand
GCGCCCTTGGGTGGCTAGCTAGGCCTGGCTATTCGGCCCCTCTCTGGGGCCCTGCCCTCTCGGGGCTTCTACCACGCTCCCTGCGCTTCGCCCCTTTGGGCTTCACCCCTCTGGGGTCGACACGCCACGCGCCTCGCGCCCTGTCTCTGCCCCGCTCCGGGGCCTTGCCCTCTCGGGCGGACTCCGCGCCTCTTGCACCTTGTCTTTGCCCTGCTCCAGGGCTAAACACCGCCCTTATGGGCTGGGGTCTGTAACCCCACACACTGCGCCTCCCTGGCGCAAGATGGTGCCCTACAGCACCAACAATAGTGCCCCTGGCACTGTGCCTCAACTGGGCACTGGGAACCCCCAAGCTGCTGGGGCGCTCCCCTGAGGCCTCCTCGCTCCCCTACAGCCTCACCCGGTCCTCCGGTGTAAACTGTAACTCAAAGTCAAGCCCTCCGGCTACAACATAAATACAGAGGCTCCACATGCCTAACAATAACTCCACGCCCTGCCTGGGCCCTCAGTCTTACCTGCAGTCAGGGTGATCTTGTTCCCTGCATCATTGCAGCCTGTTAGTGGGGTAAGGCTGCAACCACCGACTCAGGCCGCTCAGCTCGGGCCGCAGAGCTCCTGCTCCTGCGGCAGCCAGAAGGGAACTGTGACTCAGGCTCTGGCCTCAGCTAGTTATAAAGACCAGGCCCTGCCCTCTTCCGGCCATGTGACCACCTGGTTGTCCTGGCAACCAGGCACCTGAGCTGCCTGGGTGATTGGCAGCTCTGCCAATCACCCTCACAATCATGGGGCACCTCTGTGACTCCGTGACAGCTGTGTTAGAAGCCTGCAGAAGCAGCACGGAGCAGGCATGGAGAAGTGGAGTCCATAGGTGGCATGACGCCGGGGTGCAGGGGTGGCGGAGCCCCGTGTACAACCGGCGGGCCAAGCCCGGGACACCGAGGGACCCGTGAACTAGCCCCGCCCCAACTGGGGAAACAACAAGCCGTGGTAGGCGAGAGCGGGGTTGGCGACACGGGAGAACGAACACCCAGGGTAACAAACAGGTCCGGATGGGGAGTAGCCACCAACCAGGAGGGCAGAGCTCCCAGGAGCGACACAAGAAGGCCCATTGGGGACAAGCATCATCTACAAATTTTATAAGCAAACTTCTAATTCCAGTTCCAAGGTTATTCTTGCTTTGTTCCTGCATTCTTTGACTATGGAAGGGTATATACTCAGTTCCATTTTCTACTTGTAGATTTGTTGCTTATTCACATTGCTGTTTGAGGTTCTTCTTCATCCATAAAGGTCTGTAATCTCCTTACAATTTTTTCCCTCTTTGCTTTGAATGCAAGCTTCCAATAGTACTTGTACTTTTTTAAAAAGAGTTCCATGCTGTTTCCAAATCCAGCTCTCCCCTACATCTTAATCCAAACTACCTCCTTAACAAATTGCTCTGTTTTTTAAAGTTAGCCTTTCCAAAGTCCAAGATCTTTGTTACAGACCTGGTCTTGTCCTCCTTTAGTTTATAGTGATATTACACATTACAATTAAACCATGGTAAGAGCACATAAAACATGAATGATCACACATTAAGGCTCATTAACAAATGACAAGTGCCCTTTAGGGATCTTAAAGTTATGACAGTTTACGCAAGGATTATCTTTGAGCTCTTACCTAGTTTGAGTTTACTTCTGAGTGTTCACTGGAGAGAAAACCACAAATTTACAGTCCTCCAGTATCCCAGGAAGCATTGCTCCCAGGTGGACTAAGTATCATATAGGCCCTGGACTAACAGCTAGAAACCACTGGACAACAGGTTGGTGGGGTAGAGTGAGTGGGGGATGGGGAGGGTGGGAAAAGGGGTGAAGGGTGCAAGACTGGATGAGGGAAGAGGGAGGGAGTAGGAGGAATGTGCTGCTGTCCCTTCTGCCCCCCCAATCACCCCCCATTCTTCAAATTGCCCCCTTTAACCCCAGATCATTTCCAAATGGAATGTATGTGACTTGTATCAGTTTACAACCACGCTATATTGCCCTTCTAGTGCTTGGTGCTCTTCTCTTCTGGGCCAGCTCCTCATTTTCCAGATGATCCTCCTGCTGTAAATTTATCCTCATCATGGAGATTTTGTGGAATTCTCCAAGACCCTTGTCCCTCCCACCACTCTGCCCTGAGCTCCTATTTTAAAGCTCTTCTTATGAGTTAGTCAAGCTTGATCTCAGAAGGCTATTTCTTTACCTACGCAAATGAAGGCTATTCCATTACCTGCCAATGCCCATCAGTGATCATATGTTCTGAAGCCCTCCTCACAGAACAAATCCTTGAGCCACCTTGAGTCATCTATTTTAATTTCACCAACTTTTTCCACATTCCTTCTCCTTCAGGCTTACACATAAATCTACCTTTGCACTCCTGATCTGTTTCATTCCACTCAGTCGTCTCCAGATCAGCCTGTTTTGGGGTTTTTGGTTTTGTTTTTTTTTTTACTTCTCCTCATGGATATATTGCAATCAACTTAAAATTAAAATAGTCAAAATTGAAATCCTTATCTATAGTGTGAAGCATATTTACTTCCTGTTTTCCAATCCTCCATTACCTGCCCCTGCTAAAAATATAAAGAATATCCCCTTTGCTCAGAACCATAGTTTGGGTGTCTTTCCCCTTGACTCATCTTTAGAGTGAACAGTCAAGTTCTTTCAAAGTCTTGCTACTTCTTTCTCTATAACTCACCTTAACCTTAGCCTCTTCTTGCTATCCATGGATCCTCCTTCCAGGCCTAACCATCTTATGACTTAATTACTACACACTTTTCTTTTCTAGCCTCTCTAACAAAACCTCAAATACAATCAATAGTGAGCCGCTAAAATTATCTTAATATTCTGTCATCTCTTTCCATCAAGTTTTCTCTCCACTTCAAGACCCCCCAACTCGATCTCTGCAAATTTATCCAATCTGTTTCATCACAGCATTCATGAATTTCATGATTTTTACCTGTTGCTTTCCTACCCAACTTGGTGTTTTCCACACTGACCCTGAAATGAGTACTGAGTATCTGTCTCTGAGTAAAATGGCTCCTGCCATAAAAACTATGAGCCCTTCAACAGCACATCTTCTGGACAAATGCAATAGAGAGCTTCCTTCCTTTTGTTAATCCAAATTGTTCAGCAAGATGAATTCAGCACACAAATGTACTAAAGAAACAAAACTAAAGCACAAACGTCAAATACAGATACATTACAGTATAAGCAGATTATCGAAGCTTTGCTCAAAAACATAATTACTCTAGTATGTGTTGATTAGGAAACAAACAAGGAAATTAGGGGGAGGAGGTTAAAAAGAGTAGTATGACAGCAATTAATAAAATGTACAGGAGGTATCCATGTGATTTACCACTTGTGTCAACTCCTACAAAAAATACAATAATAAGAACGAGTTAAAAGTAATCAGATCTGCATGCAAGATTATTATTAAAGATAACTTTGCCGCAAGAAAGATCTTTCTAATAGAAGTTAAAGGCCATACTTTAGTCTGCTTTATTTCCAAAAGAACAATCACTAAAATCTTGTACTAGGTAAATGATAAAAATACTATTTGCCAAACATAAAATGATAATAAACAAAAGCAGTCTTTTCTCATTATTAAATTAGACAGCAAAGTGCTGTCACAGATTCCATTAAGGGTCTAATGTCTATTGGCTACCTTAGAAAAAAAAACAATGAAAAAGCAACTTTATATAACAATTAACTGGCTAAGAAAGAATAACTATCATGTAGTTTTCATATGAATGTGAAGCAGTGCTTGTATTTACACTGGAGTCTGGAGGACAATGAAAAGGATCTTATATTGATTTATCTTCTCCCTCCCTTCTTTGTGACATTCATTTTGTCTGCTCTCTTTATAGCGTATGAAAATACATTAAAGAAACTGTTCTTCTTGGCTCTGGACAACACCAAGCACAAAGTCCTTCCTTCCCTCCTCCCCAAATCTGATCAGACCTGATTGGAAAGACAGACTTGAAAAACTGCTTTCCAACAAAATGAGAACTAGATTTTTAGAAAAATTCTGGTACTATTTTAGCATAAAATGAAAGTGGCAGACCTTCAAAAAATTTTAAATAACCAGCCACTACATGCCTAATGGGAAGTTATTTCAAAATCTTTCCTAGAGTTTTTTTATGTAAATCTTTCTCCACTGATGTCAATAGGAGTTTTGTCACAGATTTCAAGGGTCCTACTACTGCAATGATGCTAACAAACAACAACAGAGACATGTACATGTAGGTAGTTTGATCTGAACCACAAACATGTACTATATAAAAAAAGACTGTAACTACACTGAACCTTAACTACCTCTCCCTTTTGTTCTATCTCCATAAAGGGATGATGTACAAAAATATCAAATTTTCCTAAACTTGTTGATAACGTTAACCTAGGATTCCATATATACACTTGGCTTCCATTTTTCTCAAATAATTGGAGTACTGCATCCAGTTCTGGACACCACACTTTAACAGGGACATGGAAACCTTGAGATAATCCAAAGAGCTACCCATATGATCAGTCTTACACAGCAAGCCATACGGGGGAAAGGCTGAGGGATCTGAGACTCTACACCCTGAAGAAAAGAAGCCTGAGAGGGGACCTGGTAACAGCTTACCACTACACTAGAGGAATACATCAAGGGCTTGTTGAGCAACTGTTCACCAGGACATCTAAGGGGAAAATTAGGAGTAATGGCCACAAACTCCTGGAAGACCAATTCAGGCTCAACATTAGTAAAAACTTCTTTACAGTCAGGGTGTCCAGACTGTGAAATAAGCTCCCTTCAGAGGTGATGCAATCACCTACCCTGGAAATCTTCAAGAGGAGACTAGACAGTCACCTTGCTGGGCTCACCTGACCCCCAGTTATCTTTCATGTTTGGTGCACAAGGCTGGACCCAATGATCTTCCAAGGTCCCTTCCAGCCTTACAATCTATGAATCTATGAATAGCGTTCTTTCCTATGATCTTAAAAAGGTCTAGAATTTAGAAAAAAGGATTTATCATTGGCAAGATTTTCATTTTCAACTTAATATTTCTATTATTTGACCTCACAATTACAAGTTATTATTCTAACACTTAATCCTACAATGGATCATTATTATACCATAACAAACTGGAAGGATCTACAAAGTCTAAACTGACTAAACAAATGCATATTAATCCTGTATACTATAAATTTTAGTTTTAAAAATTCTGATTTTGATTAAAATTTTGAATAAGCCATTTACTTTATTTTCTTCCTCCTCAAGCAATCTGCCCTAATCTTTATAAAACTTACTGAAGGTGAACCAAAAGGTTTTCAGAAGATTACTGTTTCATAGTTTCATAGTAGCTAGAGTCGGAAGGGACCTAGGAAGATCATCTAGTCCGACCCCCTGCCTTGGCAGGAAAGAGCACCGGG
>NW_017728947.1:62420397-62468294 GCF_001723895.1 Crocodylus porosus | reverse complement strand
GCCAGCTTGTGACCGTTATTCCTGGTCACTCCTGGCAGCGCACGGGGGAACAGGGACTCCCCCAATACCTGCTTTAAAATATTAAAGGAAACTAACCCCTCTGAGAATAAATTGCTGTTATGGTAAATAAGACATTAAAGTAATTTGGATTATATAGACAACATATACATTTGTATTGCAGTTATAGCTTCTATTTCATTTGTGACTCAGGTCAAGATTTACATGTAAGCTACTGTGCTGGAGTGAAACGCAATTGATATTTCATTCATATTATCCTTAGATGTTGAAAACTGTTGTAGCAGAAGGGGGAGCCCAGTGGGAAATTCCCTAAAATGTGATCTTCCTCCTGGTCTCCCTGATGCTTCCGGCAAGAAGAAAAGTCTTACAGGTGAATACATATCTGTATATATACCTAAAGGAACATTTGCTGCTCAGTGCACTCCTATAGCTAGTTTGGTTGCTGACTTGTGGTGGATGAGATAAAAATTTAGGCAGAGAAATTATATTACATATACAGAATGTGAATCACTTGTGTATAGCAAAAGTTTAAAATATGTGGCCCATAGGCTCGACCAGTCTGCAGAATCATCCCGTCCCAACCGCTGGTAATCCTGTGGGTTACTGGCAATTGTGGGGTGTGGCCTGGTGCAGAATTAGAGGTCTCTGGACCTCAATGGACATGGCTACCAGCAGCAGACTGCCAGAACCATGCTGCTACCCAAATGCACCGCACTGCTGCCTGAATGCAGCCCCACCCTAGTTCCTGTTGGCCCCAAAGACACTTCCCAGGAGAAGCCCCTATAATCCAGGTCCAGCCCACAGCCCAGGGTGAGTTTGATATCTCCAGTGTAAAGATTCTGATATGCTTCTACGAGCTAACTAATACTTTAATCCAGAATGGTACCACTGGTTAAGAGTGAGTAAGGGCATCAAAACTGGGCTCTTATTACGGTGACCTTTCATCATAGGGCTTTATATGCTTCATTTGGATGAAATATGGTTGTAAAACACAAATAGCCATTAATAACTATTGTTTAGCTATACCTAACCTATATTATTTCGATTTGCTGGAGTTTCTGTTCAAGTAGAAATACATTAGGGGAAAAGCTCATCAAGTATCACATACTTATAGATTTTAGGCAGCTCTAGGAAACCTGGAGAAGTTGCTAAAGATACATTTGTTTAAACAATATTGTGTTGTTATTGTTCATGTCTGCTGTTGAGTTATGGAGTATTTATCAGTTGTTATTGGCACCTCTAAAATCCATTCCCTTCAATGCTTCAGCCTTGAGATGAATTGAAGCTGACCTATTTATATAACTGAAGAGACAAAGATACACTGTGGATGGGTTAATAACTATGTTTTTGTTGCCCACAAAAACCAATCCTTCAGTAACAGTGTTTCTATTGGTTTCTCATCCTGTGGAGAGGCACCAAAATACAGAAATGGAAAACTCTTGCCACTGGCAAGGTTTATACTATTAATTTGTAAAGGTGGATTTAGGGAGAAGCATTAAATTAACACTCATTTACTCGTATAATTATGTGTTGTCTACATAAAATGACAGCCTTTACCTTTCCAATACTAGCATTGAGTTGATGGAAAGCAGGACAGGGGAGGGTGTGTAAGCATGCCACCACTGATGAATGTCAAGCTCAAGTTACACGTTTGCCTGTTGCTTTAATGTCTATACAACATACTATCTAATGCATCACCTCTCCAACTTTTAAATCTATTATTTTAATGCATTCTTTGCAATCTATCTTAAAAGCACACTATTGAACTAAAAGGCAAAAAGGTAACCAGTATCTTAACTTATTTGCCACCTGATATGTTAAACAGACTTCATACCTTAAAACTACTTTAATAAAGCATGCAATTATCAAAGCATTGGAGAATGGCCCCAGAGCACACAAGCTCCATTAAATTTGCTTACATCTAATTATACCTGCCCGAGGCAGGTGAGAAATTGAGTCTGATAAGATCTTTCTTTTTACCTGTAGCCAAAAAGAAAAAGAAAAAAAGAAAGAAAAGAAAGAGCAGTAATTTTCTGTCTAATTACTATGTACAACTATTTATGGTATTCGGTCTTTAAATGAACACTTTACAAAGCACTCTTTGTACCCAGCCCCTTCCATTTTAACTTTAAATTTCAGAGGTACAATAGGCAAGTTTATCTCGCTCTGGGGATGATACAGGTCATCAACAATGTTAACCCCTCAAGTCATTTTCTATACTAGTCAAATATTTCTAATTTCACTATATTTTTAGTAGATTTGATTTTTTTTTAAATAAAATTTAGTTAGATACTAAAATCCTTGTGACCACTGTATATATTTCAAGAAACCTGCCAATTAGCAAAACAAATAAAATCACTGGGATCTGAAAAAGCATGTAAAATATTTTTCCAAACACACATTCTTTTGGTTTACATTGAAATAAGAGCTATTAAAAATGTAAGCAACATCTCTTTTTCTGGATACTGCATATAACCTCATAAAGAATATTTGCAGCTTGTTTTTGTTTCTTATTTAAAGTCAGGTATTGTGCAACAGGAAGAGGAACGAAAAGGCTCTTAAATATCAGAACACCTCATATAAGCTGTGAGTGAATGACATAGGTCTATATTTCTAGTTATTTTAATAACATTAACCACACTGAAAGATCCAGCGAGAACAATAAAATGAGATCATCTTAGCAAAGGCTATAAAATACATGGTTGCGACAAGGCATCCCAGCTGAAAATGAAAGGACTCAGCTGAAGATGAAAGGACTCAGAAAAAAAAAGTAGTCCAGTTTTATTCTAGGCCACATTCTGACTACATGACAAGACCCAAGTTAGTATTGCTTAACCCTCAGCTAATATTAAGAAATGAACTCTGCTTTAGAAGGTTATTTAAAGAAGGAAAAAAACTAGATACCTAATGTGAAAATTTCATATGTAAGCTGACAACAAGAACTGACACACCAAGGTTATACAACACACTTTATCAGGCATATATTTTTATTCACCCATGTACAACTATTTTCTATTATATTGGTCATTCATTGATCTAATGGGCCACAAAACTCTAGTGACCCTAAAAAGAAAAGGTCCCCCGCACATATTTTATACTTACATCTTCATTTAATATTTTCATATGAAAAACTGCTTAGAAGGCCATAATTTTGAAGTAGTTAATAAGTTTTTTGTTTGCTTTTTCATTTTTAAAGAGCACATGTCCTCAATAAGCCTCTCTCTAATACTACATTTGGGAGCATCTTTTGTGTTTACAAACATTCAGGTGATCTTTCAAAATGGATTTCTTTGATATAAAAATTATGAATTACTTATTTGTGGGACTTTATACATTTGAAGCCAGATTTAGTCATTAATTTGTATCTTCTATGAATGACAGGACTATGAGAAAAAAACAAACCACTGAAGGAATTTAATAACTAAATTAGAAAAATAACTTCCCATCTTTACATAGTCTACCATATTTTTCACTGGTTCCATTAATGGTTCAGACACATTTTCAGATTCTGGCAATGCTCATTTTTTAAACCTTTCTTCCTACAAGTGTTTTTCATCTTATATTAAAAAACAGAATTTTTGTTTTGCTTTTTGTTGCTGAACTCTTACGCTCACCTCTTACGACCAAGTTTAAAAAAGCATGAGCAGATAGTGCTGTTCATGGTCTGGATACATACCAAAAGCTGCCACTTTTATGATCATGGCTTGAATATCCAAAGATATCATTTCTCTGAGCAAAGCTTCCTGGTTTCGACGCCAAAGATAAGCTAAAGGCTGCAGATTAAGTCTCTTACAACTTTTAAAAAGAAAAATAAAAGGAAAAAATTAGATGGGTATATTCCAAATGGTATGCTCATTTATACAGAGGAATTTATTTGACATCAAACATAACCAATTCTTATAGCTTTCTACCATTATACATACATATATATATATATACATACATATATATATATATAGCATACAAATACGTGTGTGTGTGTGTGTGTGTGTGTATAATGTGCATATAATATATAAAATCATTAGTATTTTAGGATCACAGCTATAATAAAATATATTTTAGCTTTTATAATTATAAATATATATAATACATATACACTGTAAGAAAAAGAAAAAGAAAGGAGCCACTGAACTTAAATAAATTCCTATGTTAAACTAATGCATAACAAGTGTAAGCAGGAAGAAAATGAAACCTCAAATCTTATGGGCATAACCTGACAGAAGATGGCAGATTTCTGTATACAAAATTAAGGAAAAAGTTGCTCATTTCACTGAAAAGACCTCCACAACAAACCCTGAACTTGCTAGAAACATCAAAATCTGTCACTAGGATCAACAGAAGTACCACTCATGAAATAAACATAGAATCTGTACCAGATAATAATCCAATAATATATCATAAAGGATACTTTGTCCATAAAGGCTCAAATTCTGAAAAACTTAGAAAAATACTTAAATAATTGACTCAAGTCAGACAAAAGCTACATTTTGTAAGCTATCACTGCTGTAATAACATATTACCACGCCAAGATTTTTTTATGTTTTATACATATGGCTAGATTTTTTTCTAACAGATGCTAAGCACCCAGGAATAATGTAAAAAGCAACTTCCAAATGTTTGGCAACTTTGAACATCATGTACTTTAGTTAGTTCCCTATCTATGCATTTATTGGACTAACTTTAGAAATCCGTAGCTGGATATTCAAAAGAACTCTGCTCCCACTGAAGGCAATAGTTGACTTCAATTTGAACAGAATTACGCAAACAAAGACAGCTTCTGAAAAAAAAATCCAACCTCCCATTCTTTAAATATTAAGTTAAATGTTCTACAGCATATTTTGCAAAAACCCCAATATATTAGCAACACAGCAACTCACTGAACTGCAGGGTGTTTATTATTTTCTGGAAGTTTGGACCATTTAAGGGAAGTGTGCAACTAACAACAAGCTATTGTACTTTCTCTGAAATGTCCAAAAACTTGTAAATGAACCATCTGGGAAAGGCAATAAAACTGAAACATACTACTACTAATCTGCATACTGATTAAATAGAGGGTAGGCATTTTTGATGGGTTGGCTAATTGATGTTTTGAAAAAGGCTGAATATTGTTTAACTGGTTTTTACTTCTTGGCAGCCATGGAAGCAGACAGTTCAACTCAAATCCTTTTCTCTTAATGCACCTAAGGTTCTCATTCTCTTGTCAAGATTTACATTCTTCTCTATTCTTCTAAGCAGTTTTATATATTATATGCACATTATTTATGTATGCACACACACATATACACATATATAACAAATAACCTTTTTGAAAATCCAACATCACTTATAAAATTTACTAGGCATCTCTGCAAGTGTCTGTTGCTTGAGGAACTTGAGAATTATTTTGGACACAGAATCATATGGCTTGCAGATTTCTTGAGTATGGTAAACTCTGCCCTACAGTCCATGACACATGCTGATATTTGACTAAATACACCTCTTCTACGTATTTTGTATGGATTTTATTTAAAGGATAGAAAGCAAATACATTTAAGTAACCATATTGCTGGGTTAATTTACCAGGATTGTACAACACTGATTTTTAAAACAAAACACTAAAATGATCACAGTTATGTTTAAATCAATAAATCAATGGGTTCAAATTATCAAAAACATTAAATTGATACCATAAATTAAAAAAACAATATTACAAGGTAAACACAAAGAAATTATTTTAGACTTATACAGGAAAAAGTTATGAATGGGTCTGTTTTGTTTAAATCGTAGTTCCTATTTAATGTTCTAGCTAAGACAGTGTGTTGAACTAGCTGGTTAAGGACGTATCATGCACACTTCGTCCTGTGGATGCCTTTGTGTCTGTTCTGGTTTTATGACTTCACACAACTAAACTGACCAAGCAGGAAAAAAACTACATGTCAGCCAAGTTTAGTGAAGATACTAAAATGCCATGTTAGCTTGTCATCTTTGTGTAGTTATGGTTCTCATTTCCCAGATTCACGAAGAAAAATGCACAATCTTTCTGCAGACACAGAAGTAGTGATTAAAATGTACATAACATCAGCCTCTGAATAACCTACTTTCTACCATCTAATTCAATGACAGATGAAGTGGAATAAAGCACCTGCATCTGTTCTGCACTACAGGGTTTTTCTATGATTGTGCATATCAAAACAGAGGGTTTTTAATGTGTGTATGTATCAGTAAAAGATTTTCTTACACATCTTCTACACGAACGCGTTGATAGTCTGAAAGAATGGCTCCCACAGAGACGCCTTTCACTCCTTCCTGTTCCTAAGGAAAAAGAATAATAATATTACAAACATTAGTGCATGCACTCACCTATTCACCAGAGATCATAGGGTCATAGGCATAGGAAAGTAGGTCTGAACCCTTCCTGCCTGGTCCTACCTTGTAAGGTCCTTTAGTCCAGCCCCCTACTCAATCAGAATCATCTGTGACTAAACCATTTCTGTCATGGATGGATATTCCAGAATATCTCTAAGTAGCCTGTTCCAATGCTTGACCACTCTCAGAGTCAGACAGTTCTGCCTAATCTCCAACCTACAATTCCTCTGCTGCAGTTTGAGGCCATTGCTCTTAGTCCTATTTCCTATGGCCACAGAAAAAAAGTCTAATCTCTATCTTCTTTATAGTTGCCCTTCAGGTATTTGGAAAATTATCAAATCAAGTCTTCTTTTTTCCAGACCAAATAATCCTAGTTCTTTCAGTCTCATCTCACACATCATGCTTCCCAGGACTATAATCATTTTTGTCACTCATTGCTGGACTTTTACAATCTGCCCACATCTAGACACAGTACTCCAGATGAGGCCTCACTAGTGCTGAATAAAAGATAAGAATCACTTTCACTAATTATAAGTGACATTCCTGTTAATAATGTCACAGGGTCTGTTCACAGGCAACAGTACCACTGCCTGGTGGATAGTTTGGTATGCTCTAGTCCAGTCTCCCAGGTACCACCCTTTCTCTCTTTCTCCTTCCATGCCTTGAAGTTGTCTATTGGCTAATAAGGAAAGCTGTTCTCAGAGTCTGTAAGTAAGCTTATTGAGCCCTGGTTCAGCCTAGCTCTCTAGTACTGTTAGTATCTTATCCTACATGTGCTAACATGCCCTGTCTTTAGTACTGGGGGTATTGGTTGTAGCCGTGTTAGTCTATGGACATAGGCAGAAAAGCATGGAGTGCTTCCCCAAGATATGCCCACCCCCCCGGTCCTCTCCTCCTCTCCATGGGCTCCAACCAACCCTAATAGCTACTTCCAATCTTCTAGGGAAATAAAACACAATGCCAACCAGCCTGTTGCCAGCTCAAGTGCAAACCCCACCTCCTTGGTCTGCTTTCTCTCTTACAGTTCTACTGGCTGGAGCTCCTCACCCTACACCCTTCAGGACTAGACTGCCTGATCTGGCCCTAGCACTCCTTTGGCTTTACCTCCTTCTGGCCAATTGTTTCCAGTCCTTTTAACTAAGCACATTGTTTTCTACTCCATTAGCCAACCTGTTCTTCCACGTATCCCTCCGAGTCCTAATAACTCAAGGCTACTGGCTAATCTGAAGTTTTGCCTGTCTGAGCTACAAAACGAGCCCCCACTCCATTCTCTTGCTCCTCATCCCTCTGGAGGTAACAGGGCTAAGATTCCCTTTTACACTACAATCCAGTCAGTATGCTCTTGGTTTTTCTGGCAACAAGAACACACTGGTGGCTCATATTCAACTTATGATCCACTATAACCCCCAGGGCACTCTCTGACATACTTTAGCCTAGCTAATTATTCCCCAGTTCATATTTGTACAAGCAACTATTCTGCCCTTCTTTGCTCTTGTCCTTGCTCAATTTCATCTGACTGCTTTTGGACCATTTCTCCATGTCATTTTTTTTGTAGGATATGGCCTCCATAAAGTATACCTGGCTCTTCTTTTCCCCTTGCACTTGCAGGGGATCCTGCTCACTAGCTTGCTTTGTTAGTCTGCTTGTTTGAAGTTCAAGTTCTTTATTCTGCTGCTCTTCTCCCTTCCTCCCCTTAGAATCTCATACGCATCATTTTGTGGTCCTTTCAAATTCTCAATCAATTCCTCCCAGTTTGTCAGCAGAAAGTTCAAAAACAGCTTCCAGTCCAGTTGATTTTTCTACCACCTGGCTCAAAAAGTTATTTCCAACACACTCCAAAAATTTGCTGGATGACCTATGCACTGTTGTCTTCCCAGTAGATTTTGTGGTAATAAAAGTCCCCCATGAGAACCAGGTTCTGTGATCTGGAAACTTCTATCAGTTGTTTAAGGAAGGATTCATCCATCTCTTCCTCCTGGTTTGGTGGCTTATAAAGAACATGAGAGACCCACCATGACATCAACCCTGCTGCTCTCCCCTCTGAGGCTTTCAAAAGGACTCTTTCTTGATAGTGCACTTCCAACCCTCTGTTGAGGTATCTCCATCCTTCAACCTCTGTTGAGATATTTTGCACCACATATAATAATTTATCTTTTTTTTTAATTCTTTGCTTTCCCACACAAAAATCCAACCTAGAAAAATATGTTCAACAAGTCATTTTTTACTTCTTAAAACAGGCCTCTGTCACCTCATGGAAAACCATGCTACAAATAAATCCTTTGAACATACACTAGTTGCCATTAAGCTGTTAGCATTTACCATTACTTATGATCCAGTGGTATGTGAGTTTATTTTATTTTCCCTATCTACAGGACAGGAGAGATCTGCAGTAACTTAACAAATGCTGACTTTAGTAGCTTCTGCTACCAAATAATTTTACTGGACTGTTTTCATATTGGATCTTTGTTTTCACTTACTTAAGCTAATAATCTTTTATCTTGCAAATATGACAGAGAATATTGCATTGTAAAATGAACTTTGAAATAATTCAAGCAAAGAATTTCTTTTTATCTTGAGTTCAATCAGAACCAATTTACTAACTTACAAGAAGAAAAGTAGCATCTCTTTTCCTAAATTTCATCCAGTAAAACTGAATTGACTTTAGTTAGTTTTCTTGCTGGGGTTGATCACAATTTTAAAAACTGAGTTTTTTTTTAAGTTTCCCTGCTTGTAGCAATTCTGTCAAGTCCATAGCAAGACCCTTCCTCCAAAACTTCCATCCATAGCTATCTGTGTTTCTCTGTCTATGTATCTCACAAGGAAATGCCTCTTTTGCCTCGGTATTGCACACAAAATTAATACTGCGGTTTTACTCAATTATCATCTTTACTACAATTTCTTTACAACTGTTTTTAGATTAGAATTCCCTAATTTACCTCTGTGCTACTCTATCTTTCCCCAACATATTATTTTATTCTTTTTTACACTAAATCTCATCTCCTACCAATCCAACCAAATTCCCAAGTTGTTCATATCCTTCTGTATTTTTGACCGAAATTCCCTATCTTTGTAGAAACTCCTAACTCTATCATCTGCAATCTTATCACTGTCGAATTTATATTCTCCTACAGGTCCTTAATGAACATGATCTCAATATCTAATCTTCTGGGATTCGACTTGATGCCTCCTTATATTCTGAAATAATACTATTGATAATAATTTATTTTATGCATCTTATTTGTTAGTCAGTTCATTATCCATTGCATTTTTGTTATTTTTATCTAGAGAATACTTGTTTGCTCATAAGCTTCCTGTGCAGCACTGTATCAAAGGCCTTTTAAAATTACAAATAAATCATGTCCATTTCACTTTCCTCATTCACCCAGTCTGCTCATAAGTAGCAGAAAAAATTATCAAACCATATTATAAAATCAGAATTGTATCTAAATAGATTTCTTCTCAATATTTTCCCATGAAGCCTGTTTAGGTGCTTAACATGTATACATCTGAGATCTTCTTCCTAATATTTCTCTGTTCTATATCTTTGATACATAAGATACCTGCATGCCATGAGCAATACTTAGCGTGTTCTTATATTCAAAACATTTTATAAAATTATATACTTAATCCTGTTGCAGCTTTGTGG
The DNA here is from genome assembly GCF_001723895.1 of Crocodylus porosus. Taxonomy (NCBI): domain Eukaryota; kingdom Metazoa; phylum Chordata; order Crocodylia; family Crocodylidae; genus Crocodylus; species Crocodylus porosus. Next base: position 62,458,285 of record NW_017728947.1, on the reverse strand, counting down.
GGTACAGCAGGCAAATGTTATTCTGTATATTGGCACTTTTATTTAAAAAAAATACAATTCTCATGTGAACACAAACATTTCAAATGGTATAAATTAATTTGGCCTTCATGACTGTACTTCAGAGTTAGCCATGTAGCAGTGACTCTTTGGCCATAATTACTATATTTAGAACCAGATTTTTGTATACTATGTATATTATTAGAACCAGATTTTTTTGGTGGGTGTGGGGGGACGGTATGCCCATGGGGCACACCTCCCCCACACAGCACATGACCAGACCCCCCCCACAGGGCCACAGCCCCCCTCTGCAGGACCCATAGCTATCGGGTGCTCAGAGCCCACTGCTGTCGGAGCCCCCCACAGTGCAGCCACCTCAGAGCCAGTGTCACCTGTGCTGCTTGACACGGGTGTGGCCTAGCTCAGCGCGGAGCGGAGCTGTGCGCCTTTCTGCAGCTCCGGGCCGCTCAGGCTGTCACCTGGGGGCTGGCGCTGCTTGCAGAGACCATGTGTTGTGCTGGGCCGGGTCATGCCATTGGGCCAAGCCGATTCTGTGGTGGAAGGACCCAGCCCAGCATCACACGCATTCCCTGCAAGTGGCACTGGCCCTCAGGTGACAGCCTAAGTGACCCAGAGCTACAGAAAGGTGCACAGCCCCGCACAGCACCAAGGCAGATCACACCCATGACAAACAGCATAGGCAGCACCAGCTCTGAGGTGGCCAAGGCTGCACCATGCCACAGGGAGGGGGGCGGGCTCTGATAACAACGGGCCCTGAGCACCTGATGGCTGCTGCTGCTGCAGGGGGACAGGGGAATTGTGCACCGTGTGGAGGACCTACACCCCCCAACCAGTCACCCTTCCCCCATGCAACCCCCCCCCACATTCTTCCCACATGTGCACAGCCCCTTTTCCCCCCACACCCACAATTGTCCCCCAGTCCCTACATACTCAGGATAGTGCCCAGGTCCCGGTCATGTAGGATCCTTGTCCCACTTCTACTTACCCTAGCACACTACAGGTGCATGCTCCACATGCTGGGGCAGCAGAAGCACATAGAGGCACTCTGGCCAGAAACCAGAGCATCTTTCCAGAAGACTGGCTTCCAGGTCACCTCAGGTCTGCCCCACTTTTAACCCCATTTTTTCTTTATACCTGGATTTCCAGGTATTAAATTTTGAGCCCGCACTCCAAATATGCAGCATGGGGAAATATTTTTCATTCGCAGCATGTCTCTTGTAGCATCTCAGACTGGTTTGGAATGCTGCAAGAGGCATATGCGCACTTGTCTGGATGCACACTCTGGGTTCATCTTATGAATCACACTTGCAAGCCTAAGTGCTAGCTAACATTCTGTGGCACTCCACTACACTCTTAAAAGGAACTTGTGGCACCCTGGTTTAGAGTCACTGATATAAATAAACATTTTTCTTAGGCTTCAAGATCTATATTCAATGATTCATGAGATTCCAAGTGATTTTTTGTAACTTATCTTTCACAAGATTTAGTACAACCTCAGAAATATCTATTTACTGCTGTATTTCCCAAACATAATATTTTTTTCTGCATGAAAATATATAAGTACCAATACTGCTCTTAATCCAGCACACTAGACTACTAGTAATGAAAGCAATTAAGCATTTCATATTGGTTTATACCTTAACAGAGAGAAGCAGATTGTCAACTGGATCTGTAACAGCTTCAAGGTTACCAAGCTTCTATACCATTATTAACAAAGTAATTTATATTATCACAGTGACTTGGAGCTCAGGTAACAGACCTGGACCCAACTACACTATAACACAGAGCAAAAGGATAGTTCCTGCCCCAAAGACCTTATAATCTAAGTGTAAGACAAACGACAACAGATGAAAACAGACAGTATTCTGTAAAAGAAAGTAATGAGACTACCAGTGGAAGCACTGCATTTTCCCAGGATATATCCTATAAGAATGTGCCATTTCCTCAGAAACAATAAAAAACCAAGAGACAGTCACATCAAGAAGCAGCTAGTTGCAGAAAAAAGCCACTTTAGGGCTACAGCTGCATATCTTTGTCAAAGTTAAAGGGCTAGTCTCATAAAGGCACAATAAAGAAGAAAAACAAACTTAACGTTATTTACTGTTACTAAAATTAATAAAATTGCATCCTTTTATTCACGGCTGTCCACCTTCTAAGCAGCCAAGAGTCACACAACATGCAGGCTACACCAATGGAGGCCACAAGCTTCCCCCTGGTGGTATACTATGCAGAAGCACGCAATGCTGAACCATGCCACCCAGGTACCCATGCCTCCACCCAGAGCCCTCCAGTCATTGGGTCCTCCCCACTGCATTGCAATGTGTAGGCACCCCAAGCCAAGTGTTCCCCAGCCCCACAGACTGTGTTTGCCCTGTGCCACCCTTGGCAAAAGCCAAAGGAGAAAGGGGATACCCAGAGATCCCAGGTATTAAAGCAGCCTATCCAACGGGTTGAGCAGCAGGTAAGTGAAATTCCGCAGGCTGTGAATTAACCCCTTCCAGTCTGCATGCGGGCTGCAGGCTGCAAGTTGGACAGTCCTGCTTTTATTCATCAAATCCCATCTCTGTGGGTGCAAACAAGAGATTTTTTGCCCGATTTAAGCCTTCCAAACAGCTGTATGATTGGGCATTTAGACTGAGCTAACCCTGGTTAGGTTAATTTAAATGTAATCGCTGTACATACCCTCTGTACCTTCAGTCATACTAACTCATTTTGGTGATCCTGAAGAGCAAGCATAGCTAAGAGAAAAGGAACTGGTGTCTAATTTTGGCTCATATATCTGTTACAGTTACTAGGCTAACTGCACCTTGCATCCCTCCTGGTCTGAGTGAATGTTCATCTGATGGCAGGCCACAAGCCATTACCTTCTCAAAGTGGAATCACATAATTCTCCCTCTCCCATTCCCAGGCCTTGTTCTGCAATCTCCAGCTGCTAACTGTGATTACTTCAGCAGACCTGACTTATCTTCAGTGTTGTCTGCAGTTCTGTTCCCTCTGGCAGCAATGACAATAGTAATTAGAAACCAAACTATCTACTGGGGGTGAGCGGATGAGTATAGGATCGGATTCAACACCAACAAGTGCAAAGTGATGCACCTGGGAGGAAAAAGCGGCACCATATCTACAGGTTGGGGAACTCCCTTCTTGTCAGTACAGAGGCAGAAAAGGATCTTGGAGTCATCAGTGATGCCAAGATGAACATGGGCCAGCAGTGTGGGGGTGAGTCAGGAAGGCCAACTGCACCTTGTCATGCATCCACAGACGCATCTCAAGTAGGTCCAAGGAGGTGACACTCCCCCTCTATGCGGCACTGGTCAGGCCGCAGCTGGAGTACTGGGTCCAGTTCTGGGTGCCACACTTCAAGAGGGATGTGGACAACACAGAGAGGGTCCAGAGGAGGGCCACTCGCATGATCAGGGGACAGCAGGGCAGGCCCTAAGAGGAGAGGCTACGGGACCTGAACCTGTTCAGCCTCCACAAGAGAAGGCTGAGGGGGGTCCTGTTCCAAACTAGTCAGAGGGGACCAGCAGGCACTGGGGAAGTCCTTGTTCCCCATGCACTACCAGGAGTGACCAGGAATAATAGTCACAAGCTGGCAGAGGGTAGATTTAGGCTAGATATCAGGAGGCGCTACTTCACTGTGAGGGTGGCTAGGATCTGGAACCAACTTCCAAGGAAAGTGGTGCTGGCTTCTACCCTGGTGTCTTTAAGAGGAGGCTAGATGTAAAACCTTGCTGAGGTCGTCTGACCCCAGTACCCTTTCCTGCTTTGGCAGGGGGTCAGACTTGATGATCTGTTCAGTTCCCTTCCGACCCTAGAAACTATGAAACTACATAAGCCAGGGGCGAGTGATTATTTTGGGCAGACGGCCACTTACTAAGTTTTGGCAAGCCATCAAGGGCCACGCGGCAGGCAGCCCAGGCCAGATAAATATTAATTTTCTAAATTTTTTAGGGTCCCCATGGGCCAGATAGAATGGCCTGGCAGGCATTTTGCCCAGCCCTGTCTTAAGCAGTGTTACTATTTAAATCCACAATATTTAAAGCAATAAGAAACAACCTATATGTGTGCCCACCTCTCCCTTAGGTATTCCCTAGATAAGGAAACTTTTAAAGTTTATTAATTTTCTAGTCTAATAAAGAAAATTTTATAGTATTAAGGATAATCTCCTTAATGGTATAGACAAGCAACAAACATCGGTACCTTTTCCTCAGCAGCTCTCAACAAGGACAATCAAAAGTCAGAGACATTGATTACTAAGGCAAAGTACAGAGGTGATGTGCAACAGGAGCACCCCTCATGTTGTTTCATATGGGCAAGGGATACTGAATCAAACTGGACAGATATGTTCAGATGTGAACTGCTGGTAGGTGTCACTGATACAGAAGTGGATAAAAGCTGAAAGAGAAGAAGTAGATGGTTTGGCACTAAGCTGATTTCACTCTCGCTTTTGGGGACTGCCTCTTCTCTTTTAGATCTGCCCCCAAAGTCTCTCTTCTACTTTGTCACTCTATTAGCACCTCTAATTATGAAAGATTTCCTGGGGAAGTCACAGCAGTCATGGCACACTGTCTCCCAGCAATACGCCACCTTCCTGATAACTTCTTTTTCTCTCGTGATCTACAACCAACGTTGTTGTCACCCCCCACCCGTGTCCATTTTCTGAGAGAAATTTAGAGACATGACTTTAACCAGTTGGCATGAACTGATCCTGAGGTAAAACATAAGTGAATTCACTATGATGAAGAACTGACTAGATCACTAATCTTATAAGCGTGTTAATGAAAGACAGAGAAGCACTCTTGGAATCTTAGGGGATACTCACACTTAGTAAGATGGTAAGGAATGTATTCTTCAACCCACAGGTACTCAAGAAATGATTTCCCAAGAAGACTTTGTCCATTCCTCTTATAAAGAGAATGAGAAATTTAGTCCATTTCAGTGTGCAGATTAAGCAACTGCAACTCACTTCACTGGTGACCTAAAAACATCAATTTGTACAGTGGTCAACAGCTTACCTCCAAAGCCAGGAGTGTCCCTAGGATTACATCAAAGATGTGATGTGCTTAATTTAGTGACTCCTAATTCAACTCCAAATCTAATTCAAAGTCTTCCTTTCCCCTTACAAGCCCCTTTTGACTGTAGGAGGCTAGGACTTTTGGTAAAAGTACTTAAACAGATAATTAATTTATTAGACTAACCATACTTGACCATGGAAACAAAACCCACAAAATGTCAGACATGCTACAAATAAATGAATGACACATGCAGTATGGCAACCAGTGTGAAAGACAGGAAATGAAAACTTCAGTATGAACTTAATTCTTTGTCGGCATAACGATACCATACATAATCCAAAGGGTTTTGCCAACAAACAAGTTGCCTCTATCAGATGACTTCTATAATTGTTTAAATCCATGCAACTGGAGTCGTTCATTTTTCTTCTTTTTACAACTGTGCATCATCTCTTAGTTCTGAAATAAGAGCCCATAGGAAGTTAGAGATTCTGCAAAGGCATACCACAGAGGTGATGTGCAGCAGTGGCCTTCAGAGGTTGTGTCACACAGGTTAAGAGTTACCACAACAGGCTAGGTGGATGTGGTCAAAGAGGAAAGCCAAGAAGAGCAAGGTATCCTTGAGGTGCTCTAGCACAAGATCAGAGCATATAACCAGAAGAGAGATGCTGGCTGTTAATGTTCCAAAGTAACTTGACACCAAAAATGATTACAATGTTTTCTACAGTGTTGTCTACATTGGGAGACTGAGAAAAGTTAAACACAATTAAATTCACAATCTTAGTTAAAGATCTAATTTATTCTGGAGGTGAATTAAACCAAATCAAATAACGCCACTTTAATTCTAAATAAGTTTGTCTACACAGGGACAGTTAATGGAGTTTAATCCATTTTCAAGGTTAATTTAGATTAATTTTCCTTAATGGCCATGCAGATAAGCTTTTGGTTACAGCTATTTCAGTCTGACTTAACCAAAAGGACCAATGTCGAGATCCACTGTAGAACATTACTGAAGTTCAAAGATGCAGATGTGAAGCAGTACGCAGAATTAGGCACCATAATCATTCTTTCTGGTATGAATAATTCCCCCATCACTGTGAGAGTCTATTACATTAATTTGCCATTTTTGTTTTATGTGCTGTACAAATGCAGAATCTATTTTTGTGCTGAACAGCAGAATGTAGATTCAGCTGTCTTACATTCTTCCCAATGATAAAATATACTGAACAGAATTATAACTTTGTATAGTAGACATTTTTACGGTACCTGTCATTTTACTAAACAAGTTGTAATTAAATATGAATATTATTAATACTACAGTAGTCTCAAAATTATGAAACCCAAAAGATGTAAGCAATATTAACAGTTTTCTGCCTATTTTGCCTTTGTTTTCTTATCTCATGGTAAATAGATTGTGAATCACTAATGTCCTTAAAACAAAACACCTTGAAGTTAAAAATTTTTTTTATTAATTATAATGAAATGCTACCTGGCAGTTAGGTCTGTAATGTTGTTATTATATACTAGTTTATGTTTAATAAATATAATACAATACAATATAGTAACAACATAATAGATAGACAGACAGATAGTGTAAAATGCATATTCATAGCATTAAAACTAAAATTTAACTAAAATGTAAAAACATGATAAAATTCAGAAACAGAACCACATTCAGGAACACAATCCCCCAATAAAATACATACCAATATTAATATTCAGGATAATTTAGATTTAGTTCATGGGTGACAAAAAATCATCAAGGCCCTGGGGTGAATCTGTATTGCAGAGCTCCTTGCAGGCATAGGAAGAGCCACCATGGCCATTGCAGGGGCAGCAGGTCTGGAGGCAGAAGTAGTGGCAAGGGATCCAGGAAAGGGGTTTTGAGTGTGCTGAAAAGATCCAGAAACAGCCACTGCCAGTGGAACTCTGCAGGCTAGATCCTGCCCATTGGTTGGCTCCAGTCCACAGTGTGTATGTTTCTGACTCGTCTTAATTGACTGGACTGTAAACTGTTTTCAGTGGATCACTGATAGTCCCTAAAACATCTGCTAGTAGTATGCAAAGAACCAACGGGTCACATGGTACCTCTTGTTTCCTGATGCATCTATAAAGACCTCTTTGCCCTCATTACTAAGAAGAACGTGTAAAAGGTAACTGGTCTTAAGAATGTCTTAGCTAAGCTGTTTCTAGTAAGGGCTGCTTGCTGACACTTGGGAGGACCCACTGTCCATGGAATGATGTAAAAAGGTATTAAAGGTAATAGAAACATAAGATAGGCTTTTTAAGCTGACTGAGCAGCCTATCCAGAGGAAGGAAATTATGTGCAAACACTGAGGAGGATTCAGAAACAGGATGGCAGGAGAGATAATGAAAAAAGAAATAGGCTTCAACAGATATATTGCACAGATCTGTCACAGAGCAAATCATGCTTGAATACTGTGTGCAGTTTTAGTGCCCAAATCTTAAAAAGGACATAGTAATGGATGCCAGGGGCTAGGGAAGTTACACATAAACCGCTTTAAGTCATCAGAAATTAGATTGGTTTAAACCTGTAACAGAATAGAAGTTCAGTGCACATAAACCAGTTTCAAGATAGCTGAAACTGGTTTAAGATAAACCTGGTTGAATGTAGTATCAGACTTAACTGATTTAGGTCAAACCGATTTATGACACTTCTGTCCCAGACCCCTTCCTGGTTCAAGTTAAATCAGTCTCCCAGCATCTCAGCATTTTGCAGCCCTGGAGTGGGCTGTGCTGTCTATTCCAGAGAGCAAGGCTGGCCCTGCCCCTCTGTTCCTTAGCTGGAGCAGTGAGGGCTGGCTCAGTGGCCTCATGGGCTGGCTCACTGCCGCTCCAGGCAAACCCCAGCTAGGGTCTGGGGCCATCGAGGGGGGTTAAACTGACCTTCTCACACGTACGGAGCTGCCCTGCCCTGCTTACTTAGTGCTGGCTGTCCCAGAAGCACCTGGAAAGAAGATGCAGCGATGGCAGCTCTACAGAGTCCTGGTACTATGACTGTGGACTGCAAATCCCAAAGACTGCAGGGGCAGCAGGACAAGGAAGCAAACAAGGGCCCACGCTGGCTACATGCCAGAGAGCTGTGCTCTAGCACCCCCAGCTTCTGGCTTGAGCCACTGCAGGCATGTGGCTGTATTTCCTGAATCAAAAGTGAACGTGTGTTCATTTGCTTATTGGTTCAATCTTTTTCAGCTCAGACTAACCTGGAAAGACTGAATCAATTCAACCTTGGGCTTTTTGACTGTCTGAACTTAGCCAGATAAGGTATTGATATCTGGTTCAATGCTCTCCCTCCATAGCATCCACTTCTGCCACTGTCAGAGACAGGATACTGAGTAAAATGGACTGCTGGTCTGACTCAGTGGGTGTTTACTTATGCCCCTACGGCACCATTGTTACTGCACCATCACTTAGTACTTCCAAAAGGTAACAACCCATACTACATCATGTGTGCAACACAGTTATTTTTAGCTACTACACTGCCATAGCAGAGTGCTATACTGAGGGAGTGTGTTGTTATGGCAATGTAGCTGTAGTGTCATGGTTTTTGCCCGCAGACACTAAGTTGCCCTAGTGCATTATTATGGCAGATGACACTAAACTATGGGTCACAGTAAACACACTGGAGGGCAGGGAGTGAAATCAGGCAAATTGGGACAGACTGGGAAAGTGGGCAATTCAACAAGTGCTGCACCTGGGGAGAAAGAATCTCCAACACACCTAAAGACTGGAGGGTACCATTCCACAAGAGTGAAAAGAAATCTTGGAGTCCTGGTTGATGCAAAAATGAACAAGTCGCCAGCGTGACGAGGTAATAAGCAAAGCTAACCGCACTCTTTCTTGCATCAGCAGGAGCATCGCAAGCAGGTCTAGGGAAGTGATCATTCCCCTCTATGCGGCACTGGTGAGGCCGCAGATGGAGTACTGCATCCAGTTTTGGGCACCACACTTCAAGAGGGATGTGGATGACCTTGAGAGGGTTCAGAGGAGGGCTACTCATATGGCTGAGGGCCTGCAGGTAAGACCCTATGAAGACAGACTGAGGGATCTGAATCTCTTCAGGCTCAAGAGAAGGCTGAGAAGCGATCTTGTGGCTACCTAAAAACTCATTGGGGGGTCAGCAGGGAATAGGGGACACTGTATACCAGGGCACCTCTCGGGGTTACCAGAAATAATGGCCACAAACTGAAGGAGAACAGATTTAGATTGGGCATAAGAAAGAAATTCTTTACAGTAAGGGTTGCCAAAATATGGAATGGGCTTCCAAGGGAGGTGGTACTTTCCCCTACCCTGGAGGTGTTCAAGAGGAGATTAGACAGGCATCTGGCTGGGGTTACTTAACCCCACAGCTCTTTCCTGCCTGGAGCAAGGGGTTGGACCCGATGATCTACCAGGTCCCTTCTGACTCTAGAAATCTATGAATCTATGAATCTTTTACTATAGTTGGAAGATAAGGTGAGTTTTTTCTACAATCTACTGTATTTACTCACTTAGAAGACAAGTCTCTGCCCCCATTCCCCACCCATTTAACATGGGTGGAAAAGCCCATGGCCTTACAAACAAGCATTATGCAATGAGGGGTGGGGCTGGGAAGTCAGAGGCGGGGCGGCTCCTAATATGGCCAGGCTGGAACAGCAGTGCTAGCTCAGCATCGCTACTATGGGGCCAGGATGGAGCCATACTCCATGCCTGCTGGTGCGAAGCAAAGGTAAGAGGAGTGGGGATAGGGGCAGGGAAGGAAGGAGAGACTTTGAGGAGGGGAGATGGCAGGGATCTGTGGCTGTGGGTGGCAGACATGACATGGAGAGGAGTAGGGAATAGGGGAAGGAGAAATTGGGGCAACCTGAGGCTGTAGGGGAGAGGGATAGGCAGCAGCAGGGAACAAGCTGCCTGCCTCCTCACTGCCTGCCCCACTACTTCACACTACCTGCTCCTTTATTGCTCCCCTCATCACCACTCCCCCCACCACCTGCAGTAGTGGAGGGGGGAAAATTTAAGATGGTCCTTCAATAATTAGATTCTCTACATGGAAAACCATAAAAATCAAAGAATCATAGAAAATTAGAGTTGGAAGGGACCACAGGAGGTCATCTAGTCTAGGACCCAGCTCAAAGCAGAAGCATCCTCAACTAGATCCTCCCAGCCACGGTTTGTCAAGCCAGGAATTTAAAAAACCTCAAAGGACAGAGATTCTACCACCTCCCTAGGTAACCTGTTCAAGTGCTTCACCACCCTCCTAATAAGGAAGTTTTTTCTAATATCCAACCTAAACCTCCCTTGCTGTAACTTGAGACTACTGCTCCTTGTTCTGTCATCTGTCACCACTGAGAACAGTCTAGCTCCCTCTTCTCTGGAACCTCCATTCAGGTAATTAAAGCCTACTATCAAATCCCATCTCAGTCTTTTCTTCTCCAAACTAAATAAACCCCGTTTCCTCAGCCTCTCCTAAGAAGTCATGTGCCCCAACCCCATCACCATTTTTGTTACTCTCCACTGGACTCTCTTCAACTTGTCCACATCCTTTCAATAGTGGGGGGCCCAAACCTGGACATAGTGCTCCAGATGTGGCCTCACCAGTGCAGAATAGAGCAGAATAATTACTTCCCTATATCTGCTGGCAACACTCCTACTAATGCACCCCAGTATGCTGTTAGCCTTCTAGTGCTGTCTCATATCCAGCTCATTATCTATTCTTACTGCCAGGTCTTTTTCTGCAAAGCTGCTGCTTAGCTAGTTGGTCCCCAGGCTTAGTGGCACAAGGGATTCTTCCACCCTGAGTGCAGGACTTTGCACTTCTCCTTGTTGAACCTCATGAGATTACTTTTGGCCCAATCCACCAATTTGTCTAGGTGACTCTGAGTCCCAGCCACACCCTCCGATGCATCTACTACACCCTGCAGCTTGACGTCATCCACAAACTTGCTAAGGGTGCAATTCATCGCATCTTACAAATGGTTAATGAAGGTATTTACCAAAAGCAGCCCCAGGACCAACCCCTCCAGCACTCCACTTGATAGTCACTGCCAGGTAGACATTGAGCCACTGTGATTACTACCCACTGACCCTGACCATACAGCCAGCTTTCTATCCACCTTACAGTCCATTTATCTAACCCATACTTCCTCAGCTTGATTGCAGGACTGCTGTGCGAGACGGTATTTGTTAGCATGTCCGAGCAGGATACTGTCTGATCCCCTGGTTCTCACCTGCCACGACTTCAATCTTATTAAAGAAATGGGGAGGGAAGAGATGTTGTGATAATTAGTACCCGTGGAAGGACCACACTTGGTCTATTTCATAATCTAAGTGCTTTTTATTCTTTCTTTTACAGAGAACCAGAGGGGAGGCAGCAGCTCATCTAGGTTGTTCCCAAGATCACCCCAGTGCTTTGCAGAGGATCCCCAGCACCTCAGTTGATACAGTAAGTGTCAATAGGCATCTCGCCAGCTTGCAGCTGTATCCTCAATGAGTCCCCGCAGGGTCCCGTCTAAGTCCCAATGCCCTGTGTAGGGTGTCTCCAGGCTCCTTCTTAGTCTGGTTCCTTGCCGTAACCCTCGACCCTAATAGTCCTTGCCCAGTCCCAATAATCAAGAGCAAGTAAAAAGGGGAAGAACAAAAGAGAGTTTTCTTTCTTGTCCTGTGCCTCAGCTCCCCGCCGCTAATTACCTCAGCAGCTTTTTATGGGCGATGCCCAGTCTCTCTTGCTGCATGCTGTGCCAGCATGCGGATCCAGGTGTTTGCCCATGGTCTGGTCCATGGAACTCTGCCCCAGCTTCCCTCTCCCTTCGAGTTTGGTGTGCTGGGCCCTGTCTCTTCAGGAGCTGGGCTGGTGACCTCCACCCCCTTTGGCTTCCAAGTTGCTTTGCCACATCCCCGCACGGAGCCTCAGCTTCTCCCCACGCAGCGGCTCCTTTCTTCCCAGACTCACCGCTGTTGCTGTGTGCTCCTGGTAGATAGTGAGGGTGGGCTACTGGTCCTGGGCTCTGGGGTCCTTCGGCTTGCGCTGGCCTTGCGTTGTGGATCTCTCCATCGGATTCTTCTTAGCGAGAGTCCCCAGCAGCTCCACTCTTCTCTCTGGTGATGCCCGAAGGCGACTTTCCCTAGGGATTGTCCTCTTCATATCCCCAGGCACCAAGCCCCATTGGCTTTCCATGGGCATGGGGATGTCTCCTTGCCCCGCCAGGCCATAATCACCACCAGCTGCGAGATTTCTCAAATAACAGGGCTCCAGTCAGGATCCCTGTTACACTACCAAAAGCCTTGCTAAAGTCAAGGTATACGACTTTCACTGCATTCCCTGCATCCACAGAGCCAGTTATCTCATCATAGAAGGCAATTACGTTGGTCAGGCAAGACTTGCCCTTGGTGACTCCATGGTGACTATTCCTAATCATGTTCTTCTCCTCCAAGTAGTTAGAACTGAATTATTTGAGGACCTGCTTCATGATTTTCCAGGGACTGAGGTGAGGCTGTCTGATCTGTAGTGCCCTGAATCCTCCTTCTTCCTTTTCTAAAAGATGTGCTCTGTATTTGTCCTATATTTTCCAATTGTCTGGGACCTCCCCCAATCACCACAAGTTTTCAAAGATAATGGCCAGCAGCTCTGCAATTACATCAGCCAACTCCCTACACACCTTCAGATGTATTGCATCTAGCTCCATGGACTTATATATATCCAGCTTTTCTAAACAGTCCCTAATGGCCTAACCTGTTTTTTCAACCCTGAGGGCTGCTGACCTCCTCCCCAAACTGCCCTGCCCAATGCAGTAGTCTGGGATCTGACTTTGCCTATGAAGAGTGAGGTAAAAAAGGCATCAAGTACTTCAGCTTTTTCCTCATAGTTTCATAGTTACTAGGGTCGGAAGGGACCTGAGCAGATCATCAAGTCTGACCCCCTGCCATGGCAGGAAAGAGTACTGGGGTCAAACGACCCCAGCAAGGTGATTATCTAGCCTTGTCTTAAAGACTCCCAAGGTAGGATCCAACGACACTTCAATTTGAAGTTGGTTCCAGATCCTAGCCGACCTGACAGTGAAGTAGTGCCTCCTGATGTCTAGGAGCTTGTGACCGTTATTTCTACCAGCTTGTGACCGTTATTTCTAGTCACTCCTGGTAGTGCTCGGGGGAACAGGGACTCCCCCAATGCCTGCTGGACCCCTCTAACTAGTTTGTAACAGGCCACTAGATCCTCCCCCAGCCTTCTCTTGTGGAGGCTCCACATGTTCAGGTCCCGTAGCCTCTCCTTGTAGGGCCTGCCCTGCTGACCCCTGATCATGCCAGTGGCCCTCCTCTGGACCCTCTCCATGTTGCCCACATCCCTCTTGAAGTGCAGCACCCAGAACTGGATGCAGTACTCTAGCTGTGGCCTGACCAGTGTCGCACAGAGGGGGAGTATCACCTCCTTGGACCTGCTTGAGATGCAAGTCATCATCTGTCACTAGGTTGTTCTCCCATTCAGAAGGGACTCACACTTTCCCTGATCTTTCTAATAAATGTATAATTTCTGTGTGTATAGTATCTAAGTATTGGAGGTGGGGGAGTTGTGCTACATTCAGGGTTGTCTTGTATTCAAGTACAGTGGCACCTGACTTTTTTGGCCTGCAGGCTGGATGAATGATGCCAGGTTCACCCATGGGCAGAATCTGGTCTGTGGGCCCAATCAGGCAGGCAGAAATGGCCTGGCATGGGCCTGATCCAGCTACAAAGAAACAGCCTGGCCAGGGCCGATGCCACAAAGTGGTGCCTCCATGGGGTCCAATTCTATGGAGCTGTATCAGGCCCCAACCAGGCCAGCACAATGCACCAGTGGATAGAACCCACAGATGGGGCAAATTCAGCCACAAGGGGCTTGGGAAATTGGCAGCATGGGATAAGTGGCAGTGTCAATTACCAAATTTCTGAACCCATAGGAATACCTGCAGAAGAGACTACATGATTACGCAGGTTGATTTTGACCTGCAGAACAGGGACTGGGCATCCCTGATCTAGTAAATGAAGCTAAATTGTCATATGCTTCAGCAATACAAAGTGGACAGATTTGCACTCCTTCCTGAGCTAACTGAAGTCATAATTATTGTAACTGTAATATAAGCACAATCAACTACTGGTAATACAAGAAGAAACCAAAGCACTACCCTTAGTATTACACCGTCTTCATTGTGAGCAGGTTCATTCAGCCCTACTGATAAATTCCAAGCCTTACAAAAGGACAGATGGAAAATTATTTGACATGTTGTTCTGCAGGAAGTATATATGCACCAAAATACCTTTACAACAGTCAAAACAGTATTTTGTTAATTAATTTCCTTCTATTTTTCTTCCTAATTTCCTTTCTTAGAAAAAGAAAGGAAAAGTTGGAGTTTTAGGAATAGAATTTAGTCATGTAAGTAACTCCTGCGGTCATTAGAAGCTCTGAATTTCTTTTCTTAAATCTCTGAATTTTACTCTTTGGAAAATGCCAATCAGATCCAAACTGGTAAAAATGAACTCTGAGAACTGTCAAAGGAAGAATAAACAATCCGAGGAGATTACAGTTTAAAACTGCAGCGCTCTATATAGGCACAGGTTTTCCTTTTACTTATTTGAAAGCATTCCTGAATTTTTTTTCACCACATACTAGCAATGTCAAGTTGAATTGGAGCAATCTGACTGAGCATAGCTGAACTTGACAAAACCTAACCATTCTTACTGGTTAAGGACATTAATTTGTTTACATACTGTTTTACATAATCAAGAGAAACATATTGTATATAGGTACTGTGCCCTGTACATTAACTCAATTCAACTAAATACTATATTATTTTTTAATTTGTATGCTTTAAGTCTGTATTTTTCAATTCAAGGATTTTGCCACAGTAAAGTTATACTGCCACCAACACATTATAAAATACAAGAGTCTGAAGCCTTTTAAATCTTTCAAGAATGTTTCTTCTTGCTAATAAAGTAAATTGACATTTGCAGCTCCCTTTCAAAGAGAAATTATACAAATAACAAGTATAATCCTTGTCAACAAAAATAAATAGTGTTCAAAAGAGCTAAGCTATGGCAATTGGTTTGACAGCAACATTTAGAATCATCTTCAGTCAACATTTTCAAAACCCCTATGGAAAGTTCCTATTTCACTTGCCACGAGAACTTAAAATATTTTATATCTGTATTCTCAACAAAAGTCATGTTCAAACTTGTTGCTCAAAAAGGCAACTCACAATATTGAAGACCATTTAAATTTTTTTACATTAACATTAAACTAATAGTTTTACCATAACTGTTCAGTCCCAACGCTGCTACGCTGAGGAAAGGAGACATGGCTCTGCTCTGTTCTTGCTGTACAAAGGGAGCCCCAGGGGCTGGATTCCAAGGCTTTGCAGGCCACATTTGGAGTTTGAGCACTCCTGATTTATACAATACACATTTTTCCCATATTAAATATAGTTGAAAATTCAGTATTTCCCTTAGGATTTAATTGGAATTGAGCTGTGGCCCCTACCTCTGCATGGCTGGTTCAGGGCTGGCCTGTAGCCCCCTCCCTTGGCCCAGTCAGGTTGGGGCCAGCAGGAATGGGCCACACCCTTCCTCCCTCCCCCCCCACTCAGCCAGGTTGAAGCCAGGGCATGCCCCTTCCTCCTATGGGGTTTAGTCACACCCTCTCTCCAAGGGACCGAGTCATGCCCCTCCCCCTCCATGGGACCAGGTCAAGTCTTCTGTCGCCGTAGAGCTGGACTGGGGCTGGGCTGCTCCACACGACTAGATAAAGGTTCCCTGTGTCTGCCCTGCGCACTGCATTGGGCCCACCAGCTGGATCTGGCCTGTCCAGATAAAAAGGTTGAGCAGCATCAGTATAAATAAATATAGGGTAACAACAGTATAGTCTCAAAATCAGATTTGCCTCTATGGCTATACATGGGCATACCATCTAAAATTCCCCACACTTCATATACCTCCACCTTCCATGACAAAAGAAACATATCATCATTATTACCAAGAATTACTAGTTGCCGGAGTACTATTTTCTTTCCCTGTTTCTTAAGCCCAAGGGAAAACTATGGTATCTGAGATACCAGCACAGTAACTATCAGAGGCTTCAGAGGAATTTGCAATATTCCTCATAATAAATAATTATGCAATAAAATATTTTTTGAAGAACTTTATTTCCAGTTCCACAAAGGTATCAAATGCCTTCCATCCTAAAACATGGTAACTGATCAGCCTTACAAATTTTATCTAGCAAGTACATAAGTGCACATGCTATTTTTATTATTTATCTAAATATCGGTCCAGGAGTCTGGAATCTATGGCTCATGGGCCAAATCTGGCTTGTCAAGAGACCAATTCAGCCCGTGAAGCCCCGACTTCTGTGGAGATTTGGCAGGAGGTCAGCCATTGTACAGGAGAGTAGCCAGGGGGCAGATACAGAAGCAGCAGTGATGGCCACATCAGAAGCATTGATCTCCCTTCAAGGACAGTTTCATTAAAGCATCCCACAGCTACAAAAGATTTTTGATGCCAATCTGTTTTTGAATATTACTCATATTGCATTCATTCAATATATATTTGTGCCATAACGTGACAATTTCAGAAATGCTCAAACTAGAGACTCTGTCAATATAAAAGCAAAGAAGTTGGCAAAAGAACAGTCCAAGAAGCCATAAGTTTTTGAACCCACTCTCACATACAAAAACTGACTGAAATGGCTTACATATGCTGGCCTTCATGGTATCTTTCAAGACCTATTTACTCAGGGTCTTTGAAAAACTTAATCCTGTATTCTAATTCCTGTATTATACTACCGGCTCTCTCAAAATCACCTTCTTGTACAATGAAATTAAGAAAAATATAATACATGTTTCATGTACTGTAATCAGACTCAGGTGATAACTAGGCACAGCAGTGGAAACTAAGGAAACCAAGTGTCAATCTAATATGGAAAAACTCATTCACATGGAGTGAATCTAATATGGAGAAACCTTTCACACAATTTTAGAATCATTCTTTCTGTATTTGTAGATAGATATAATGATTGCTATGGGTTATACAGTGTGATGTGCCAATTTATCTTTCATGTCTGTCTCAAAATTGTTAACAAACAAATAACAGCCACAAGCCAAACATCAGTGGTCTACTTATACATGAAAATAAAAGTTGTATTGGGCATAATCTGAATAATGGCTGTATACAGAATTGTCCTAAAATATTTGCCTTGATAAAACACAAATATTTAATATCTTTATTTGAATGTTATTTGAAGGGGCAACATCTGATGTTTCAATTTGTAGCTAGTGGTCATGCCAACATTAGGATTCAGGCATCTTGACAGGGAAGTGTTTGGAAGTTTATAGTCCTGCTATTCATGATTTATTTGTACTGAAGATAAAGAGAATTTAAATTGTATATCCCTCCATATGGCATCTTGCAAAGCCACAAACAAATTGCTGACATGCATCAGGCCCAGCAAAATCACTGCTGCAAGTCACACACACACACAAAGGCCTCACTTCAGGAGGAGGCGCAGGAGAAGTGATTGTGAGCTTGCAAAACAGATACTAACATATCTTAATTCTGGTATAGGGGGAGCCCAGGATCATGATCCCAGCCTCCCCCGCATTGGCAAATAGCAAGCTCCCATGGCTAGGAGCCCCATCACCTGACCTGGCTCCCAGCCGCACTTAGGCTTCTACCCACAGGAGTGCTCCAGGCACCCCTGCAGCTGGGAGACTGCAAATGACCACAGGTAAAAGATGTGAACTCCCAGCTGCGGAGGTGCCTGAAGCACCCCCATATGGTTAGAAGTCCACATTAACTGCAGTCTTTAAGCAGTGGAAGTGCCTGGAGCTGTAGTCTCCCAGCCACAAGGGTACATAAAACACCCCCATGGTTAGAAGTCCATGTCTGCTGTCACTTACGGCCACCTACCTGTGTGGCCTTTGGCCACATGTTCAGTTAATGGTATAAAAGGAAGAAGACTCACAAATTATTACCCATATTTTGTGGAATAACTTTTCTCATCTTCTTCTTATGTCCTTGTCATAAACTAGATGTTTTTCCAGTGTGCAAGTGATGGCTCTTTCTGCTGATGCAGCAAGGTCCACCTTTGTACAGATTTCACCAAGGGGTCGGCAAATAAGCAGGTGTTCCACTGTCTGCACTTCACTGCACTCTCATGTACTTAGAGCAGCCTCATTTGATAATGTTTGGCTGGGGTTTTTTTTGATCTTCCATTCCGCCTGTGCAGGTGATTCAGGCATTCCCATGCTGACCAGTGGCCATGGCAGAAGAATTCGTGTTATGTGATTCTGCTAAACACCTTGTCGTCATCAACAATCCCAGACTTTGTTACTTATTCCTTTTTTTATCATGTCATTAATTGACTGAACGTGTAGCCAGGTGACAATATAAGATGTGACTAACTGGTTAATCATGTCTTAGGTATAATATGTAAATGGGCCCTAAGTCTTCTAATGACATTCTATATTACCTGCATGGCACACGTTATTGGCAAGAAAAGCATTCTTGAAAGACTTACATGATTTATGCAACTACAGTTTTTCCCTACTCGTCTATGTCTGTCCAACTACACATAGTATTTTCATAGGTGGTAGGGTCGGAAGGGACTTGAGCAGATCATCAAGTCCGACCCCCTGCCATGGTCAGGAAAAAATGCTGGGGTCAAATGGCCCCAGCTAGGTAATTTATCTAGCATCCTTTTGAAGAACCCCAGGGTAGAAGCAAGCACCACTTCCCTTAGAAGTTGGTTGCAGGTCCTAGCTGCCCTGACTCTGAAGTAGTGCTTCCTGATGTCAAGCCTGAACCTACTCTCAGTCAACTTGAGGCCGTTATTCCTAGTTACTCCTGGTAGTGCTCGGGGGAACAGGGACTCTCCCGTCCCCTGCTGGTCCCCCAGTAAGTTTACAGATGGCCACCAGATCCAGCAGAGGCTGAACAGGTTCAGGTCTTGTAGTCTCTCCTCATAGTGCCTGCCCTGACCATGCAAGTGACCCTCCTTTGGACCCTCTTCATGCTGTCCACATCCCTCTTGAAGCGCGGCACCCAGGACTGGATGCAGTACTCCAACTGCAGCCTGACCAATGTCACATAGAGGGGGAGGATCACCTCCTTGGACCTGCTCGTGAGACATCTGTGGATGCATGCCAAGGTGCAGTTAGCTTACTGATCACGTCCTTGTGGCAGGCCAGTAGGGAGTGCTCCTGCATTGAGCCACCCCCCTCACTGTGCCCAACCACCTTCCAGGCTCCAAGTGCCTCCCAGGGGGTGCCACTACCCAGGGATGAGCTTGATTCTGACTCTGTGTCCCCTGGGAAACACAGGCCCAGTAACCCTCAAGGGTACTTGACTCAGTTTAAGAAGTTGGGGTGCTTCCCTCAGTCGGAAACACAAGTAGTGGTCTCCCTTAGTCAGCCGAACCAAGGGGACCTCAAGGTATAATCTAGACCCAGTCCCAATAAGTCTCCCACATGAGGTACTGTAGCAGAGCACTAAGGTGCCTTCTACTGACAACAGCAGTATGAGCTCAGCTGCCAGTCACCAGGGCAGCACAGGTGCAGGTTGCCGGAACAACCAGTCTGGTCAGCTGACCAGAAGGGGGCAGGGCCTGGCCTATATAAACACCAAGGCCAGAGGCAGTTCCCCTCTGGCAGCTGAAGAAGCTGGAGCAAGCAGGGCGGGCATAGCAAGGAAGCCTGATGGCCTGAGCAGTGTTGGCATGATGGTACGGGGTGGAGAGAACCCTGACAGGGATATGGACGAAGGATAGCCAGGTTGGCTTGGGATTTATGTTATAGCCAAGGGGCTTTGTGTTTTCTGTTTTGGTTGTGATATAAGACCGAAGGACCGGGTGAGGCTGTACAGGTGGAGGCCTCATGGGAGCTCCCCAGTAGTGGGGGGCGGTTCCTGGTGCCAGAGAGGGCGCTGTGTTTTGAGGTGTTCCGACCCCGGCCCCAATGTGGGTGATATCGGGAGGAGCCCAGTATGCGCACAGGCAAGAAGCCCCAGTGGGGCATAGGATCCGAGAAGGAGGTCTGGGGCCAGGTAAGGCTGAGGCCGCCTGAGCCCAATTGTGAGAAGCCCAGTGGGTGTGAGACCCAGAAAAGGGGTCTGGGGCCAGGTAAGGCTGAGGCCGCCTGAGCCCCAATTGTGGGAAGTCCCAGTGAGGCGTAGGACCTGGAAAGGGGGTCTGAGGGCCAGGCAAGGCCCCGGTGCGGGCGGGGGAATCGCGAGGCAAGGCCCCAGTGCGGGCGGGGGAATCGCGAGGCAAGGCCCCGGTGCGGGCTGTGAGGGCCACAAGGCGAGACAGGTAGGCGCGGAGATGAGTCCAGGGACCCGTGAGGACACGGGTAACTAGGACTCACATGCAGCCCCAAAGGTCGGAGTGAACTGGGCCATTAGATTAGCCAAGATACATCAGGGCACCGTGCCAAAGAGGAAAGAAGGCAGCCTTCCTTTAACAATATTTACTAGCAAGATGTGGCGGGCGAGATAAAGAGGGTGCATCTAAGACCGATTTGGCACGGTAGCAGGGTGCTAGGCGAGTTCACAGCACCCCTAGAGGTCGCCCTCCCACAGGTATGAAGGAGAACTTTATTAGTTACAAGGAGTAGGGTTGGAATAGGGTACACAGTTGCGCAGTATCAGAGAAATCCCATAAAGCAAACAGGGTGGCTGGGGTAGCCTTTGATCAGGCATCTGAGTTACTGTAAGCTATATATCTAGTTAGATCTCAGCTAGCTTACTCACAAGTATCATGCAGAGGCAGATGGAGATTCCCTCTGGAGGCAGGCAGTTCCTTGATCATGAGTTTTGAGAGAGACAGCAAGTTTCAGATGGTCCAGCTCGTCTCTCTCTGTTTTCCTCATGGCTGCTGCCTCCTCCTCCTGTGCAGTCCACATTATTTCACTAAATACTTTCCATTACCAAAGAATAGAATACATTCAGTATAATGGACATTCCATGCTTGTTTATATGGGATACTAGTTACCATAATGCTTTTCATTTTTACAAAGCTTTTTTAAAAATAAGCTCTTTCTGTAATGCCAGACCCAAAAAGGAGTTGGAAATTAAAATGGATTTAGACTGTTAAGTGCCCAAATCAAAAACTGTGATTCAAAAAACTGCTTAACATCAGGCCAGCCCTCATTAATTGATTCTCAAGGACCTAAAAGTGCCATATAAAGCTAGCGCTCTGCCTTGTGAACATGTATAGAGCTTACTCAGTCTAAAAAACCCAGCAGCTGCTTCCTAAGTCCCCTCTGGATCTAGAAACTAGACAGAGTGACTTGAAGGGCCTCTTCCAGTAGGTATGCTCTGAGATATACACTGCAAATATATTGCCTTAAGTTTAGCACAGAACATAGAAGCCAGATGCATATCTATTAATAAATGGTGGTGTTACTGTCTGCCTTTTCTGTATCTGCCTCAAGTAAAGCACTCTTCCAGGAAATGGAAAGCTTCATTTCCCCCCTCAGCCCAGAGAGAAGGGTAAACTGGTTGGGGTCTCCCTTTCAGGCCGCTTCTTGAAGCAGGGCCACTGTTAGAATCTTGGAGCAAGGAACAAAAATGAGCCTAGTGGTTATGACTACGATGGGGAGAGAAAGAGGAAGGAGAGAAGTAAATTCTAGTGCTTGTTCCCAGCATTATTCCTGGTTTCTTCCCAATGGCTGTTAAATGTAAAATGAATATACAGTCCACTGTAGAGAAAATGGAACCCAGTGTAGGTGCCAAAGCTCCAGAAGGCAGGTGAGGTGGAGTGGAGTGAAGAGTGGGTGATTTAGACCTAACCCTAACCCGGTGGTCACCAACTGGTGGATCCCAATTGACTAGGTGATTGCGGAGCCTCTGACAGTTGATCTCAGTCTGGGGGGGGCTAAGCACATGTGTGCTCAGCGCCCCCAGACTGAGATCAACCGTCAGAGGCTCTGTAATCAGGAGCAGCAGGGCACACATGCAGAGTGTCCGGGACACAGTCCGGGAGTGGCAGGATGACAGCAGGACGCACATGGCTGGGCTGAGCTGTGCCCCCTGCCACTGGGACCAGGCCAGGTGATTGGCCCTTCTGCATCCTAAGGTGATGGAGGGGGTGGGACAGGGAAAGGCATGAGTGGATCCCCGGGTGGGCCAGGAGATGACCATTGCCCAGGCGGTTCATCCAGAGACACCGGGGGGGGGGGGCTCCCACACTACATGCACCCTGGCAGAGGCCCAGGGACCACGTGCCCTCCCAATCTGTGCATGAGGTAGAGGTGGCTGCTGCTCCATGCTGAGCTATGTGCCCCAAACCCCACGCACAGATCAGGGAAACACGCTGCCCCCAAGCCTCCGCCAGGGTGCATGTAGCAGCAGGAGCCCTCCCTGTGCGCATGGATGTGCCACCCGGGTTCCAACCCTCCCCTGGCCCAGTCCAGCTGGGGCCCCACTCACCCAGTGAAAGGGGGCACAGAGGCATAGACAGTGGAAGGGGGGGCAATGGGGGCATATGCAGGGCAGCAGTAGAGCCACAAGACAGCCTGGCTGTGGGCTGTAGCAGAAGTAGGGAGGAGCATGCATGCAGCAGCACAGGGGGGAGTGGAGCAGGGGCCAGTGCTGCACAGCCAGGGTGGGCACATGACAGAGCCATGAGTGGCTCATCTTGGGGGCATGGGGAGGGATAGCACACAGCCTGGGAGGGCACAAGGCGTGCGTGCCCACAGATCTGCACACAGGGTGGGGCAGGCTGGAGTCAGGGCAGTGCCAGATTCTTCAGCCGTGCTGCGGTGGCATTGCTGGGGGGGTACAGCAAATTTTCAGGTGACTGCAGGCCTCCCTGTAGCCCTGCACCCAGTGTTGCCATTGCCTGGCCATAAAGTCATGTGGCTGGAGAGGTGTGCCAGAAAGGTGTGCCGCAGCGCCACTCCTGCCCCAGCCCATGTACAGATCCAGGGGCACACCCCCCCATGCCCTCCCCACACCACTAGAATGAGCTGCTCATGGCTCCATCCTGTACCTGCCCCAGCTGTGCAGGGCTTGCCCCTCCCTGACTCCCTCATTCACTGCCGGGAGGGCAGATTGAAGCCCCAGCAGTGAGGGAGGGAGCAGGGCACAGCCAAGAGCAGAGGCTCAATGGAGTGGGGTATGTCAGCCCAGAACATCCACTTGTCCCACCACCTGGCCCAGTCAGGCCCACTCCCCCCAACCCCTCTTTCTACCTGTGGCCTCACTCCCCCTCCTCATCATTGGGGCCTTGATCTGCCCAGCCCCTCCCACAGACTTTTCCCCTCTTCCCACGGCCTTTTCCCCTCCCCCACAGACTTACCTGCTGGGGCGGCAGGCCCCCACATAATTTCTTCTCCCTCCATTTCGATCTGCCTCCCACCCTTCCCTCCCACAGACTGACCTGCAGGGTGGAGGGGAAGTTAGATTGGTTGCTTTTTAATTCAAAAAGTACTCTCCTACCCAAAAAGGTTGGAGACCACTGCCCTTACCCCATACTTCCTTATGGCTAGGCTCTAAACAGCTCTCCCCACAGGAGGAGGGTGGACATTCACACTTCCAAGAGACCCTAAACCAGGGGTAGGCAACCCCCAGCACATGAAGGTTTTTACTTGGCATGCGTACCTTGGGGGGAAGGTGAGGAAGTAGCCAGGACTCATGGCCACAACAAGGATGGGCCCCTCTCATGTCACCTGCCACCTGCCCCTGACACATCAACATCTTACCAGTCAAGGTTGCAGATGTTTTTGGCACTCTGCCCAAAAACATTGCCAATCCCTGCTCTAAACTCTTCCCATGAGTATAGGAAACTAAACAACTTGGGGCCTTGGATAATTTGCTGTATTTTTGCTAAAGAACAATGCTGTTTCTCAATATAACCATAAATGTATCATGCCTATGCATAATAGTATAGAACTAAGGATAATCTCCCCCAAAGCTTCATGTTATATTAACACATAACTCTCTAAAAAATAAAAATTATATCCAAGCGTACAATTCATATGTCAAATTGCATGTATTTTAAAAGTATATATTTAAAATAGTTCAATAAATCAATATTAATTCAAAGCTTGTTTTAAAAATCATAAAACACTTTTGTAGCTAAAATATTTCCTATTAGAAAGTAGTATAAAAATATTAAACAATTTTTATAAAGGCCTCAGAGCATAAATGTCACAACTACTCCTAAACTAGTTGTTAAAGTGATTCTATCACATATACATATAAAGATGACACAATGGCTCATAGCCGGTATATTATTTTACATTTCTGTTCATATTTTACATTTTGCAGTATCATGGTTTAAATTTCATTTTTTTCTCTTTCAGTGACTGATATTCAATTAAGGATGGTGATACTGGTGTTAGGAAATCTCCACATACGCAGGGTTCTAGTGTGCTGTACTGATGAAAGTATTTTACTAGCAACCAAAATGTTCACTTAAAAACAGGATTAGAACAGGAGTTTTCTTTAATTTTATATTTTAACGTCTTACTCAACCCTCGCAGAGTTCAGCAAGAAGAAAATTAGTGATAATGCTTTCAATTTAATTAGTATATTACACGCACTGTAATTATTAGTGGGAAATGTTATATTAATGAATGTAAAAGTTAGCAGTAAATTACCTTGTAGTTATTATCAATTTCCCAAGCTACTGCTCCTAAAGATAACCCTCTCCCTATGGTCCTTCCGGTAATTTTTCTTTGCCTGATAAACATGATGATTAAACAGCACACAGTGCAAACCTTTGATACTTTTTAAATTAAATCCATGCCCAGCCTAAGGGCTGTGTCTGATTTCAACTAAATGTGTCAGTTAATCAGATAAAAAATTATCAGTAACTCAAAGAAACAGCAGCCTTAGGCTTCATCAGTGCCAGGGAAAGCTGAACAAAATAAGACATTCAGACAATATCACATTATGAGTAAAGGTTACTGATAAGCATATAACTAAACAGAACTATTCACCACCTTAATAATGTCTGCCTTTGGAGAAATGTTGCATACAACAGTTGAATTATCTCTTTAAAAAAAAAAAGAAAGCAGTTGGGGAAATGGGCTAGTATACCATCTCTGCTATTGTACTGAACATGTAACTGGAGAAAATATGAATATCCATTTGGAAAAATGAAAAACATCTTTCAGAAGGTATTTTTGATAAATAAATAATAAAAAATAATTACTCCAAGAATGTTTAAAACAGCCATTATGTATTTCTAAATATTTGTCTAATGGTGTTGCAAAACAGGTTCAGCAAAAACCTTATAACATTAAGGATACATGGTATATTATTTGTAAAACCCCCCCCTGATATTTGTAACAAATATCTTCTTTGAAACCTGTCTTAGTAATACAAAACTGTTATACATTCTTAATTAAAGATTCAGATCATTTTTAGTCTCTGAACAATGTCACCAATTATTTGCAATATTACCAATTAAGACACAACATACTGTCAGGGGCCTGATTACTATAATATCAAGGTTTTAAGACTGTAACAATTACTTATTGGACCAGCAGTACCTTGAACTTCAGTTCTGCATTATATTTTTCAAAGCAGCCTAGGATCTCTGATTATGTTAATTTAAAATAACATTGCAAGCTTTGATACACCACAGGCATACAAAAGGGAAAACACTAAATCAAAAGCAGTATGGAACTGTCTCTGCAAACTATGACAGAAAGTCATTGTGAAGGGTCCAGTGGCAGCTAAGCCTCAGAAAAGGCTTCTATATAACTAAAGGGGGGGCCGAAAGATCAGTCAAAACGTTAACCATTATTTATTGCACCTAAATAGCACTGCTGTCCTAATGTGCACAATTATACTGACACCTCAAGATTGAGGTCCTAAA
This sequence comes from Crocodylus porosus, assembly GCF_001723895.1. Taxonomy (NCBI): domain Eukaryota; kingdom Metazoa; phylum Chordata; order Crocodylia; family Crocodylidae; genus Crocodylus; species Crocodylus porosus. The sequence goes on along the minus strand of NW_017728947.1, from coordinate 62,432,404 downwards.
ATAGCTGGATAGAGATTAGTAACTCTAAAACAGAAAGCTCCTAAGTTTTTCAGGATATAGTCCATTTCTGCCTTAAATCTATAGGCCTTTAGTGTTGCCAATAATGCTTCTACCTGTCTTACAGTAAAAAGGACAAAACTCTGCCTGAGGCTTGTTTTGCTTCAGTGTGTTTATTCCAGCTAAGATTTTTATTAAAATAAATTCAAAGGTATTAAATTGAAGACACAACCTCTATTTTTTTTTTTTTTGTAAAAACCTTATTCGTTTCTTTCTTTCATTCTCAAAAATCAATACCTTGCATTTAGCAGTGTTTACTGAAAAGCATCTAATATCTTTTGGAGACCTATCTGGGATTGTGACATTAATAGCACATCATCTGCATAAAGCTAGAGAGATAGAATCATTAAATACTGTGGGTGCATAGAATTGATTCCCTGTTAGCGTAAGGTTTAGATCACGCAGGAATAGATTTAAAAACAGCAGAGCAAGCAGATGTCTCTGAAGTACCTCTGTCTTAGTTGGGAAACTACTGGACAGGACCCCACTAATCTCATAACACATACTATACACTGTATTCAGCTAATAAACAATGATTACTTGTACATGAGCTTTGTTGATGTTAGTGCCAGTTTCTTCCACAATTTCAGCCAGTTAATGCACAAAGTTATCGTAGGTGACTAGCAGGGTTACGTTATCAGGAGACCTAAAGTTAAGGGATGCTAATAATGAAGTTTCATGGGCCATTTTAATTTTAGGCATGCATACTGCATAGTACTTTTGAATTACTCTTCAATATAACATGACACTTCCTGCAACTCAAGAAATACCTTATTTACTTGATCCCAAGATAAGGTTTTTTCCCCATCACTTAACATGGGGGAAAAAGTCCCTTATTTTGGATTTGAGTACAAGGCAGCGGAGCCTCAGCAGCTGCCTTCACCCTCCATTAGCTATCCTCCCTGCAGCTTCTGCCTCCTTACCTGCCCGCCCCAGCCTCCACCCCTCTCCATTTGTCCCCCTGCCATTTCCCCCTACCCTTGCAGCTTCTGCTTCCCATGCCAACCCAGTCATACTGCTCCAGCCCAAGTCATGAAGAACATGTTTGTTCCAGCCTCAGCCCAGTAAAAGCTGTTGTGGTGGTGGCAACAGCTCTGCCCAGGCCCTCGAGGCTGGGCCAGAGCTATCACCACTGTTGCTGCTTGCCAGGCCAGGCTCAGACTGGGGCTGCAGCTGGAACAAGAGACCAGAGCCTGTTGAAGCCAGAAGCTAAACAGCAGCAGAGGGAGAAGCAAACACCATGGGGGCAAGGAGGAGATGATAAGAGGGCAGATGTGGGGGGGGCAGAGTTGGTAGGGGGAAGCAGCAGGGAAACCCAGGCATGGGGGCTGGCACTCAGGGAGGGCAGGTGTCAAAAAATGCAGACATTGGGAGGCATAAGTAGCAGGAATGCCAAGGGGCAGATATGAGGTGTGGCACAGCAGCAGGACAGTGGGTGAGGAGGCAGTGAAGAAGGTAGCAGGAGGGGCAAGAATCAAGATGCTTCACCCCGCCCTTCATGCCCATCCTACCACCTGTCCCCCAGTGACACATCATTGCCTGTCCCCCTATTGCCTCCTCTACCACTTTTTGCACCCCCATTGCTTCATCTACTTCGTGACTGCCCCCACCACCTGCCCTATTTCCACTGTTTTCCCTGTTACAGTGGTACGGGGAGAAAATTTAAGACAATCCTCCAACAAATAGATTACATATGTGAAAAATTATAGAAATTTATAGAATCTAATTATTGGTGGAGGGAAATCTAAAATTCAGAGCTTTCTTGGATTCAGGTAAATATGGTATATGTGCCATTCTGGGCTCTTTCAAAGAAAATACATTTTAATACAGTCAAATCCTGGAACATCTAGGAGCAAGGAATGGAGATCAGACCCAAAAAGAGAAAACTGTATCCTGGAAAGCAAGTTGCTCTAAAAAGGACTCAGGTTCTTGGCAGACAAGCAGCTAAAACATGATTTTCCATTACAATTCTATGACAACAGGATTAATGTGACCCTTGGATGCACAGACAGGGAAGTAATGAGTAGGAAAAGTGGTTTTACCTCTGTAGATGGCATCAGTGAAATGGATATCAGAATACTACATAAACTACTGGTGTCACATTTTCAAAAAGTATGTTGAATGAAGAATTAGAGCTGATTAAAATAGATGGTAGAAGTGTTTTCACGGGGAAAAGGTACAGACTCCTAAAGGACTCTATAATCTACAGAGAAAGACATAGCAAGAACCAATGGCTGAAAACTGAACGCAGGCAAATTTAAATTAGAAATAAGGAATGCAATTTAAACAGTAAAGATGAGTAACTATTGAAATAAGTTATTATGAGTGGCAGATCCTCCTTCCCTTGAACCTTTCAAATCAAGATGGGATACCTATCTAAATTATATGTTTTAAGTAAAAAATATGTTGCGATTTAGCCAAACACATGTTTTGGATTCAACACAGACAAAAGTACTCAAACAGGTAAATCACATAGATTTGCCTGGGTTTACATTTTAAAAATCTAGGATTATCTGGCAGCATTCCTTATTTACGAGTGTATACCATACATGTCCACTAAAGATATTTATATCAGAAGTTTGCGAGGATGCTGTACTTGTAAAACTTAGTAACTGTTGAGTAATATGAAAGAGTCATCAAATTTCACTGATATGTTTTGACAATTTAAGTTTTCAGATAAGCAAACTTACAAAGAAGTTTATTTTTTATTTAAGTCAGTCAATACAGTATACTAAATCATTACAACATTAAAACTATCATAGGCAAATGGGTGAAAATATTATTACAAGATAATATGTATATGTACTTGAGGTTGTAAAAACCTAATGATTATAAAATACAACATTTTGATTAAAAGTAGATTCCTACTATAGGAATAATTTAAAAAATGAAATTTTGTATTTTGGATGAAAATAGAACTTCTGCAGGGAAGTTCAATCATGTTTAGAAAAGGAATTTTACCATTATCAAGTCTGGCATTGAACTTGTTAAATATTTTCTAACTGTTCTGGTTTGTGCATCAGCAAGATGATTTCATTAAAAAAAATAAGTTTGCTTCATTCTGAAAGGTTCCAAAGGAAAAGTGATATTTCATATTTTGGCACTGTTTGATGGACTCAAGAGGTGGGAGAAGTAAGATGCCAAACAGCTATTTTGTGCATTAAGAGTAACACCTAAACTTTCGTTATAGATATATCTACATATTTTCAAAAGCATTCAGGATTGACATTACCCTAGTGTAGGAAATGGAGGACAATAAGAAAAAGGATAAAACAAAAATCCAGGAAGCTAAGGAGTGTAAATCTGCTGTAGTCAAAATGACAAGCAATGTGAGCGCAGGATGGGAGGGGAACACCTGGAAATGGTACTACAAATATGGCAACTCATGGATTTTGGTTATAGGGTAGAGATAAAATCAGCAAGAAAAAGTCAACAGTATCATAATCTGGAGAGAAAAAGCATCCTTTTATGTTAGCTACCCCACCAACACAAAGGAGTACACAAAGAAATCTGACTCTACAAGCTAGTATAACAACAAACATCACTATAGCTCACCACATCAGAAAAAAGCAGAAGCAATGGAGCAAAAAGTATTTTTGTTTCATTTTACCTTTGATAGCACTGTTTTCAGTCATTAACGCCCTGATGGTGTGAAGACTGGTGGATATGCTTAAATTTTGAATATGTGAACTATGTCATTAAATTGCATGCATATTTTTGTCTTTATAGGATTGGATCTTTACTCAGCTGTTTCTCCCATTTGTATGATCCTCTCAAACAACAAGAGAGCAAAAACACTTTTTAAAATAGACATTTGAAACAGAGAACTCAGAAAGACATATATGGTACCAAAAAGGGTGTTTATATGAGGGCACAGAGGAAAATTAATCTGAATTAACTAAAGGTATGAATTTTAATTGGTTCAGTTAAACAGTATTAAAGTCCTTTGTGGACACACTTATTCAGAATTAAAGGGCACCGATACATATGCCAGATTTCTGCTCCAACATGTTCACATTGGAGCAGAGTCGTTTAATCAAGCCTGCAGGAGTGTGCTAATTAGCATGCTCCAGCAACCTCGGCATCACATGTATTCAGCATCCCCATGCTTCAAGAGGGCGGCAAATGTGTTTTAACTAAAGCTTGTCAAATGAGGTTTAGTTAAAGCACCCCTAAAGCCATTTTGAAGCACAGGATGCTGAATACACGAGATGCTGTGGGCACTTTAATTAGAGCGGCTCCCGAGAGCCACTCTAATTAAAGCGTCCCCTTCTCCACAATCCTGGAACACGTGTAAAGAGACTCAAGGTGTTCTTAATTCAGTTTAACGCAATACATCAGAAAAGTAAATTAAAACTTGAATACAGGTGTCTAGATAGGAAATTAAAGTGTTTTAATTTTTCCACTTTAAACTTTAGTTCAGATTAATTCTAAAAGCATCTGTAAAAATACAAGCCTGATTTTACTTTTGACTTTTTTAAACTGATGAGGTATCATTAAGACACATACTTATTAATAGATTTCCTTCCACTGTAGAGTAAGAAGGGAAGACCATTTAAACAAATTGAACAGGAGAAAAGTTACACCCACAAAAATGCAAATATTTCACCAGTGCTCTTAAGAACTCTCATTTATTAATGACAATTTCCTGGACAAGGTCAATTAATATGTGGCTTTTGTGGGGCATGGACGCTTCAAGAGTAGGCAAGAAACAGTATAGAAGTGAGACACACATATACTCACTTATTTATGTTCCATATGAAGGATATCTAGACTGACAATCCATAGAGTAAATTTTAGCATTTCGTATTTAACTGTAAAAATTATAAACTGCTAAATTATAAAACCAACAAACCCTTTCATCATAGCCACCTGTAAGTCTGCAACTGCAATGAAGCTGAACTACCATAAATGCCATTCAAGTGAACAATTAGCTTAATAAGCATAATTTGTAGATTAACAGATTAAACATTCAGGGCTTTTTCTTTAAAATGATTTCATACATGTAAAAAGTGTATGGATTAAATGTTGTGTAGGTTAGCTCTTTAGATACTAGTATAATAGTTGATAGAAAATTATTTTAAAGGTATTCCTTACAAAGCAGGACTTTATTTAGTTTCTGAATTTAGTTTTCTGTCACGCAAATATAGCATGTTAGCTGAAATAATATAGTCTTCTATAATTTATGGTAGTTAAATATACTGGTTATAAAAAGTAGAACACCAAAACTCAAATCAATATTGAACTACTAGTTACTGAAAAGGTTAATTAGGGATCTCTTTATAGAATGACAAGTTATTATTTTGTTTCTTTACACAAGTCTGCTGAGGGCACAAGAGGCCTATGTTATCAACAGCAGAAGCTACAAAGTCTTTGTCAGAGAGACGACAGCCTGTAGCTGAACAAAAAATGCATTTTGAGAAGAGATTTGGTTTCACATAAATGTCTACTTCACCTTTGGGATTTTCCACTCTAAATGCTCAAATAATTACAGAACAAACTTGCCTGCAGACACTTCTTTCAGGAAATCTTATTTATAAAGTGACCTCAACAAGGACTGATTGCTTAACTTTTTAACCAAATTTAGCATGAACAGGCAACTCCGGATTGAATAAAAGAAAATTATGTTGTAGTGACAAGATGCCAGTGAACACCTACAAAACTGCTAGGTTAAGTAAACATGCATGTTTCTGTACTCATACCAGGCACTGAAATAACAAATGTATTTTTTTCACATTTTTTATTTGTTTCACATTTTAAGCAGAAATATTTTGTAATCTATTCAGTTAAGTAACCCATCCACAAAAGTTTCAGAGCAAATATTAAAACTTATTAAGCATAAAATGCAAAAGTAGCCAACCAGGATAATTAAACCATCACACTAGGCTTTTCAAATATGAGCATCTACAATAAAATATACAGAATGCTTATAAAAAAGGGGAAAAACAAAGGCACTGAAATGAACTATTGGTTGGTGAGACTTTATTTTCCCAACTCCTGAACAAAAGCAACCTAAAATGTGTTTTTAAATAGTGCCTGCAGTATACTTCACCACACCACAAACTCCACCACCACAGCTTCAAAGCAAGTTTTGTCCAGGTTCTTAGGAAAGTGACCATCTACATTCTGAAGTTTTAAAGCCCATGATGGCTCCAGAGCAACCATACTATTATTTCCCACCTGTCAGTGCTGGTTGGCTGGACTTAGAAGCAACATTCCAGGAAAGCCAGTCTAGAAAAATGTCAGGCAGGAGGAACAACTGCTTCATTTCATTTTTTTTTAGCTAGTATCCAGGCATTATCAGAATGGTTATATTGGACACTATCTTCTATTTCATCTAAAGTCATCCATCTGTATTTGCAAAAATGTATTCTTAATAACAATGGTGTTTCATCTATGATGCCTGACAAAGGTTTGAAAAACTATTTGAAGGTTTAGAAATGACTGGCTAGCAAAAATGAGTTTTACAGGGCAGGAAAACCTGCTTAAGAGTGGCCAAATAACACCCAAACACAGTAAACTATTCAGACTATTTCACTGTCTCTTGCTAAAGCCTTAGCTAGCCCATAACAAAAATATTAACAAGGAATATGTTCTCCAATTCAAATGCAATCATGTATCACTTGAGCTGAATGTTACTAGAGTCAAGGGCAGACCTAGAGTTGGTATGAAAACCAGAAGAGGGAGCCCACAGGAAATTGTTACTTTCCAGCAAAAATGGAAATGCTAATGAAGTTAGGCAAAGACTAATAGATTTGGCAGAAGCAGGGGAAGGGGTTAGATTTTTTTTTTGAGTGCTCAGATTTTCACCCAAAAGTAAAAATTTTCCTGCCATGAATTTGGGAACCTTTGGCCCCACTCACCATAGCAAGTCAAACTCACTGCTGGTACCAGACTCCTCCCACTACCATCAAATCTCTGCCCCCAAACCCACCACCACCTCAACTCTCACCACCTCCAGACCCCTAGCTGTCACTGATGGACTTCTCTCCACTGCAAGATTTGCGCTCACTTCTGCCAACGTATGCCTCTGAGGAGGCCCAGTCTGGATCTAGCCCAGGGCCCCAAATGAGCATGACGTTCCTGATCTAGTTGAAAATCCCTATTTTCTATCCAAACACAATTTGGCTGGAAAATTTTCAACCAGCCCTACACTGAACCCAGCTCCTTGGCTCAAAATTTAGTGCTATAAGCACAGGAAATGAAATTCTCTCTCTTCTTGCCAATGTGCCTGATTACTTGTCCATCCTATAAAATGAAGCAGGTGAGGATGGTATATCACAATAAGACAATGAATATTTTGTTGGGTAATTAAGAGCTGCCAGTAAAAAACAAAAAAAGCACCCAAGTGCATTACAAGACTAAAAGTTCCATTGGCTCTACTATCTAAATAATTTTTGTAAACAAGACATGATTGTCCTTATTTATTTGTACATATTAAAAAAATTAATCTGTATCAGAAGACATCTGAATACTCTAACTACATTAAAGTCGCATAATCACCCCTAATTCCAATATTTCCTAACTTCAGAGAATTTGACTAATAAATCGTGCCCAGTTTGATGGGTCATAATCTCCCACAGGTCTCCTCAAATACAACTCCTTACCAAGTTTCTCCCTCCTAATGAATCCCTAAATCTTGGATTATTTCCAATACAGTAAACAGCCTGATGACAGGCAGTGTTTCTTCCTCCTGCCTCAAAAATCTAGACATAAGAATTCTGGATTCCCCATATGAAGCCAGATACACTTCAAAGACTATAATGCTAGGTCTGTGGTAAAATGGAAAAGGTACCATAGGCTACACAGGAAATTTCACATGCAGTTTTGTATGTGGCCAAATCACCTGCGAAGTAAAATATACTGCAGTCATCACACACATACGGTAAATTAAGGTAGGCCATTTCAAAAGGGAAAGGAAAACAGAAAGGAAAATGGATGTTAAAAATGAATTGGTGGATGCAAGTAGGAAGAAATGGTTCAGCCACAATTCTAAATCCCTACCATAATTTTAGCCTACAAGCAGGCTTTTATCAAGGAAACAATGAAAGACCACACAGCTGAAATAAAGCAGGCTTAGCAGGAATATGTGGTGTTTAAACTTTACTTCGCTCATGCTGTGATCCTTGCCTTTTTGTATTAGTTTTTTATCTGGTTGATTAAACTCTTTAGCTGCTTTGCTTACATTTCAGACCAGGTCCTTCAATGCTAAAGGGAACAATTTTTATTTAATCAGTCTTTCCCCTTTGCTTTCTATTCATTCTTGATATATTTTTACATAAGAATAAGTTACAAACTAATATAGACAAGAAGACATCAGTAGTTGATTTTGCCTCTTTAAAGGGCTCATTTATGGGAAAGAAAGGGTTACAAATATGTAAGTGAAATGAACCAGAACTTTTATTTGAAAAAAATTAACTTGATGTGGATGATTCTGAAAGAAATGTATTTTGCATTTGTGAAATAGCATAAGCAAGATTCAAGCAAGCCCAAATTTACAGATGAAAACTTAACATTCACAAAGAGCGGTGACTTTTTATTTTCAGAAAAGAACTGATGTCATAATATCCAAAATTCAAGAAGGACTTTATTTATTGCAGTATTTCATGATACGTTCTTGTGAACACTGTTCCACACAAGTAACTGTATTCATATTAGTCATTTTTATGTCCCCAGTGAGTGTTAGTAAACAGTTCATTTCATATACAGTTAAATTACTGGCAGGCAAAAGCACTGGCAAGATGACATTTTTGTGGCCATTTTTGTCTCCCTTTAACATAATACAAAAAGATAACCACAACTTAGAGGAAACTAAGCTATATACAGAGGCAAAGATTAAAAAAGGATTTTCAATGTTTCCCCTTGTGAAAAAAGGGGGAAAAGATATAAGGGTTGCAGTTTAATAAAATCCTCTATATGTTGTAGTGTAACAAAAAATTAAAGAATTTTTAAATCTAAATATTTCCCTGTATATTTGTATACATTTATTCAAAATCACGTATGACTTTAGTGAAATAAGTCAAGCCTTAGTTTTGCTTAAAAGAACTACAAGTATATGAGCCAATCCACACATACTTTGAAAATTCTTCTTCCACATACTGCAATTGAAAAAAATATTACTTAAAAAAAATTTTAAATACTTACACATTTAACTACTGATCTAGGTGTATTTCTTTGAACCTCATTCTAAACTGTCAATGCCAACAGCTACCCTCAAGTCACCCAGTTACAAATGGGCCAAATGGGATGCCAAAGGCACAATGGGATGCCAAAGGCAGGCAGACATGTTGCTAGCCACATCATTACCTCGTGTGTTGTTGGCTATAGAAACTAACACGTCTTGACTACACAAGCCCTAATGTCTACCTAAATTTAGGTGGACCTTAAACTCTTTTGTAGTACACACATACACATGTGCAGGGGCAGATCCAGGGGAATGCATTAGTGCACTTGTGCTCCCTTTTGATTCCTGCTCCACCTAAACATTAAAACCAACTGCCTGGCAGTGGCAGCAGCATTTTTAGTCAAGCAGCACTGAGCAAGCTAGGTGACTTCATGACTTCATTATAATCTCCCTGATTCCTTCTATATTCTTCATTCCACACATGTTGACAAGCCTCTCTTCTATTTACTGGTCTTACTGTACCACCGATGAAGCTCTCCTTTGTTTTGCACTACTGCTGTCTGTTAGCTGCGTCTGGTAATGAAGCTTCTATTTCATAGCCCTGCTGATGTTTTTAACTGATTCCAATTAAGTGATATTTGTTTTTGCTTGACTCTTAAAATGAATAATATACCTCTGTGCTCCTAGCATTAGTAAAGCTTTTAGTTTTAAGTGGAGAAAAATATGAGTTGTTTTTATGTTATTATCAGGGATTCAGGTTTCCATTTGCTGAGGAAAAACACATATTTTCTCATTTAAAGGTGAAAATCATGGAATTTCCCCTTTAAAATAGAAAACTGAGGGAAAGAATGTGTTTTCAGTTGCAGCTGGCAAGGAGCCACTTGGGGTTGGGGAATGGCAGGAGGTTGGCTGGAGAAAGGGGGCATCACATCTATGTACATGCAAGCACACATATGGCCAGCACATAGCCCAGCAGGGTGATGGAAGCAGACCACCAGCTGGATACAGAGAAGTCTTTGAGGCGGGGGGGGTTGAGGGACAAGGGCTTGGGGACTGTCCAGGGAGCTGCATGGGGCATACGTGCGCATGTGGCGGCGGGGGGGGCATGCCTACTAGCACTGGGGAAAGGTGTCCAGGTGCTGGAACTGTGGTTGGGCAGGGGGGTCTGAGGCAGCACTCAGTATGACCAGTGAGCAGGATGGCTGGGAGATGCTACCTGGGTATGGCGGGGAGGCATGGCTAGGCTGCCTGGTGCACCACAGGAGCCCCAGCTTGGGATGGGAGATGCCACAGGTGTCTCCTCCTCCTCCCTCCAGTCTGCACCAGGGATGGGCTCACTGCACCTGTACCTGCCCAAGCTGGAACTCCTGCAGCCACCACAATCCAGCCTGGGCAGGACGGGCCTGGAGCCTCTCACTCTCCTCCAGCTGCTGGCATCATGGTTCAGGCCAGAGAATACACAGCTTAACACTGTTTCTATGGAGTATGGCACTGGTCCTCCCTGTCGCATCGTAGCCCAGCCCCTGCCGGTGCTTCTGCCTAAGGTGCACTGCATATACCTCATGCTGGAGGCCATCCCTGCAGATCATCATCCTGTGAGTCCATGTGGGGTAGGGGGCAGCTGGGGGTATGCAGGGGTTGAAGGTTGGGAGTAAGGGGCACCAGCAGGGCTGGGGGGGGCGGGGGGCTGTGAGTCAGTAGTGAGAGGCACCAACAGGGGCAGGGGGGCTGCAGATCAGGAGTGAGTAGGGCTTGCAAACTGCTTTAAAATTCTATCAGTAAATCTATCAATAAAAACATTGGATTAAACTGATATCTATATATACACATAATGGTGTTTCATTTTAATCAAAAATTAAAACTTATTAATTTGGCCGAGATAAAGGACCTCCACTTAATTCAGGAGATGCACAGTCCCACCAGAGGAAGTGCCCTGTTGGACCTGGTCCTCACCACAGGCGATGACCTGGTAAGGGGCCTCCAGGTCCTTGACCACCTGGGTGATAGAGATCATCGCTTGCTGGAATTCACCATCTAGCGCAGGGTGTCAAGGGCCAGCAGCAAGGCAATAGCCCTAGACTTCAAGAGGGCCAACTTCAACGAGTTGAGATTAGTGGGAGAGGCGCTGGGGTTCTCAAGGGCAGGGGAACTCAATGCCCAAGATGAGTGGTCGTTTCTTAAGGAGACGATACTTAGGGCCCAAGGGGTGACCATCCCAACAAAAAGCAAGGGGGGCAAGAGTGCCTGAAAGGCCCCCTGGCTCACCAAGGGTGTATGGGAATGCCTGATTGCCAAAAAGGTGGCGTACACCTGGTGGAAGGGGGGTGCTATCTCCAAAGAGGAGTATACCTCCTCTGCTCGGGCCTGTAGGGGGGCCATCAGGAAAGCTGAGGTGGACATAGAGCTAGGACTCGTGTCTAAAATCAAAGATAACAAAAAGTCCTTTTTCAAATATATAGGGAGGATGAAGAAAGCACCAGGAAATGTGGGGCCCCTGCAAGATCCTCTGGGCAATCTGGTGGTTGCGCCAGAGCAGAAAGCAGACCTCTTTAACCAATTCTTCACCTCCATTTTCTTGTCCAGGGACCGGGACTTCCCCACCGCGATGCAAGACGGACTGAAGGGGAACGCCTCCAGACCTCAGGTTGGGGAGGACCGGGTTAGAGAGCTTCTGGAGGGGCTGGACGTGTTCAAATTAGCAGGTCCAGATGCTGTCCACCCCAGGGTGTTGAGGGAGCTAGCAGGGGTTATTGCAGGGTCCTTGGCATGGCTTTACGAGCGCTAGTGGTGCTCAGGCCAGGTGCCAGATGATTGGAAGATAGCCAA
>NW_017728947.1:62416853-62418197 GCF_001723895.1 Crocodylus porosus | reverse complement strand
CCAGTTCTGTGTGCCCCACTTCAAGAGGGATGTGGACAACATTGAGAGGGTCCAGAGGAGGGCCACCCACATGATCTGGGGACAACAGGGCAGACCCTACAATGAGAGACTGTGGGACCTGAACCTGTTCAGCCTTCACAAGAGAAGGCTGGGGGGGGATCTGGTGACTGTCTATAAACTCACTAGGGGGGACCAGAAGGGTTTGGGAGAGACCTTGTTTCCCCTAGCACCCCCCGGTATAACAAGAAATAACAGCCATAAGTTTTTGGAGAGTAGGTTTAGATTAGACATCCATAAGAACTACTTCACTGTTAGGACAGCTAGGATCTGGAACCAGCTTCCAAGGGAAGTGGTGCTGTTTCCTACCCTGGGAGTCTTTAAGAGGAGGCTTGATGCCTACCTAGCTGGGATCATTTGAGCCCAGTTTTTTCTCCTCCCCAGGCAGGTGGTCGGACTTGAAGATCTACAAGGTCCCTTCGACCCTACTACTAAGATTCTATGATTCAAAAAGCAAAGATTTGGGGGGGGTTAATTAAAGATTTTGGGATTTATCAAAGAACCTGGGATTTTTAAACAGAAAAAAAAAAATCAGGAGCCCTGGTGGTGTTGCACCTCATCTTCTGCACCCCTCCTTTCAAAATTCTAGATTTGTCCATGTATACAAATATGCATACCACCACTGAAATGCAGTCACCTCAGAGGTGTATATACAAACATTCAGCATACAGCATGTTAGCCAATACTACGAGGAAGAGAAACCTTGACCAACAATATACAGTAATTTATACTTCTACAGTGTTTTGCAGAAGTCCTCTAAAGTCCTCTCTATTTATTTATTCCATTTATTAATTCCTCAGTACCCATGTTATAGAACCTAACTACAGAACCCACCCAGTTTCAAGTTTAGCAAGGTTCAAATTTGCTGTCTCTACTTTCCAAATATTGATCAAAAAATGGAGGCACCTAATCTGAGCCAAACAGGGAGCAGCCTCCTACTATCTCAGCATTTTCCCTTCTCCTTCTCCACTGAGGCAGGTCCTGTCAGACCAATCTGGTGGCCTTCTATGACCAGGTCACCAAATCCTTAGATGCAGGGGTAGCAGTCCTTCTGGACTTCCAGAAGGCCTTCAAGACTGTCTCTCACCCTGTTCTCATTAAAAAACTGGGGGACTGTGGTGTTGACACCTACACAGTCAAGTGGGTTGTCAACTGGCTGGAGGGCCGCATCCACAGAATGGTAATTGATGGGTTATTAATTGATGGGTTATTTTTGACCTGGAGGGATGTGGGCAGTGGGTTCTGCAGGGCTCGGTCCTCGGGCCCGCACTGTTCAACATCTTCATC
>NW_017728947.1:62402543-62415633 GCF_001723895.1 Crocodylus porosus | reverse complement strand
CTGGGGTCGTTTGACTCCAGTACTCTTTCCTGCCATGGCAGGGGGTCAGACTTGATGATCTGCTCAGGTCTCTTCCAACCCTACTAACTATGAAACTATGCTGTATATCGACCAAAAATGGTTCCGGCCCAGATAGTATATATCTTTTGGACAACTGAAAACCTAATGAGTATGCATTTGGTCTTTCAGGACCCAAAGAAGACAATTACATAATCACCCAGAAGATGTATTTATATTTCCTTTTTACAAAGGACTTAGAATAAAGAAGCATATATAAAATAGAGAAGATAAACAGAATTGCAAGAAAAAGAAAGATAGTAATCTATATTTTATTACATACAAGAAGAAAAGTTCAGCAATGTAAAATGGTTTATCAATTAATAAATGTGCTGCATCGGAACGCTTGTCTACCTCTATCCCAACTGTGCAGTTTGTCCAATAAAAGATATCACCCTAAGAAATCCTTGCCTCTCACATTCTGGACCATCATGGTTACAACATCTCTCTAACACAGGGGTAGGCAACCCCCAGCATGAGTGCCAGCATAGCACTCAAAGGCATTTTGTTTGGCACATGCACCTCAGGGCAGTCGGTGGGCAAGGGGCCGGGGCTACACCAACATAACAAAAATTGGGTCCCCGCTGTCTGCCCCTGGCATGCCAACACGTTACAAGTTGAAGCTGCGGGTATTTTTGGCACTCTGCCCAAAAACATTACTGATCCCTGCTTTAACACTACCAATTACTGTATGTACTATTAGTCAGTTACTGGATCACAACCCATGCTTCTTGTTTGGCTAACATTTGAGAACAGCTATTTTTCAAAATATCATATTTGATCTAAAACAGCAGTTTGAAACGGAAAAACAAATATTTTAAATTACTACCATTATCATTTCTGGTTGCAATATATTTCTAAGAGAAACGTTCACAATGCATGTTAATATGCACTGTGTGCCTGCAATACTTGAGGATAATCTAGATTTCTGAACCTGTCAATATTTACATCTTGAATTAAAGTCTTGATGCTCACCGCAACAAAAAGCATTTCCAGCTTTACTAAAATTAATATAAATCATTAGAAGTAAACTTACACTCTTGAATTAATCTTAAACTTGTTAAAATAAGTGGGAATCTTTCACTGAATTGAGAAAGTTTCAGATCAGTCCCAAACACAATTTTAGATTTATCCTACTCAAATCTGCTAGCAGCTAAATACCAAAGTTACTCACATACCACATTAAACTTTTTCCCCAAATATGAGCCCCACAAAATTGAGAGGCATGTCTTCAGTGGAAAAGCTGATTTTCTGGCTGGAATAAAATCACCCCTTTTGATTCCTGCTCCAGCTTTAATTATTTTTTGTAATACCAGTGGCATTTCTACTCAGGCAGCTGAAGGAGTTAAGTGATTAAATGGTTAATTGTTCTTTCTTCCAAAGGTCTTAACGATTATCTTTTTATGGTCTTGATATTCCACTAATCATGCTTACATTTCTTCTGATCTTTTGGCTACTCCTGGTCTGTTTTTTCCTACTTCATATCCTTGCTAACAGTTTTTAGCTCTCTCATAACTGTAGATCTACTCAAGGAGACCAGAAGCTAAGGTTTCACCTTTTGATTAAGTAGAAAAGGGAAACTAAGTTTAAGATTAGGCTCTGTCCCTGTTGCATGCAGCCATGACACTGGAAAAAAAACTTGTTCTCTTCATTTTGCCTTCCCCAAAACAAGGTGCATATCTTATTCGGGGTGGTATGGTAAGCAAGAAAATAAGATGTGTATTATAAACCTTTAACATGCATTTGCATAATTTTTAAGTGGAATTTTATTTAATAGAAGGGTCATTCCA
Source organism: Crocodylus porosus (assembly GCF_001723895.1). NCBI lineage: Eukaryota > Metazoa > Chordata > Crocodylia > Crocodylidae > Crocodylus > Crocodylus porosus. The sequence continues at coordinate 62,413,786 of NW_017728947.1, read as the reverse complement.
TTAAATAAAGGACCTCCTTTTTCAGGAAGACCTCTCTCTTTACAGAAGAGGTAAAGACCTACAGATAAGTATCCTCATAACTTTTTATTGGTGGGGATAAACACATTTTCATATATAGTTTCCTTAAGGTATGTAGGGTGGAACCATTTCTGGAGCTTGTTGCTACAGAATCGTTGAAAACCAAGGATGCTTTCATTTTTTGCTTAAACAACTGGGATAACTATGGGATTTCTCTGTTGCTTTAAAAATGAATCGTTTCCTAGGTGCTCTATGGTATTTTAAATATAATGAGGATGGATGAAGAAGAAAAATGTCTAAGAACTTGTAAGAAGTTTGTTCCTTTAAATGTTTAATTTTATAACAACGTACCTCTTTTCTAAATCAGAATCTAAAGTACAAAAGATTGTAAGAAAAATGTTGTTGCAATGAATAACAAATTCTATTCCATACATTATATTTAAAACATTAAAGTTTTAATATGCTCATATTTATGGGTTAGATCATTTTTTACTGAAAATATGTAAGGAGATCTTAGGTAAGTGCTGACAAACACACTGCATATCAAAAAAGATCAAGAAATAAGTCTTTCATTTTCTTTTTAATCCCCAACTTTGAATGGTCTCTGAAATATCACATCCTAAGTCTCATAGAAGATCTCTTGCAAACATTAAAAATTCGAAATTATTCCAAAAACAATGTATTCTAGATTAGCCCTCTCAAAAATAAGCCCAGATCTGTACTGGCAATAGCCAACTCTTGTCCTGATTTTCTTATCACTCCTTGAATTCTAAAAATGTTAACTTATAAGAAAATGATCTATTTTCCTGGCCAGCAGTATGAGAGACCTTTTGGGTAAAATCCTAACTTAAAGGGATGGCAGAACTCCCAGTGACTTCAATAGGATCAGGATTTATCCAGTGAATTTGACTAGAATTTCTGTGTTCATTCTCAAAGGGTGCTTACAGAAGTTACAGAAGGGCACTTCAATTATGGTGTAATTTTTTGTGCTTTACGCAAAGTGCCTAAAGTTACTATATCATCAAAACTAACAGACGTTCAGGCATTTGATGGTAGGGGCTGGATGCCTTCGTGCACTGGCTGGGGGCAAGAGGCAGGGGAGCACTGTAGCCTGCCATGTAAGCTAGCCAGATTGCTACCCAGCTACCTCCCCCTGGCCACCCCACCCCACCTGCTGGCTGGATGTATAGAGCTGGCCAGGATTCATTCCCGTGTCGGGGGGCAGTGTGAAGGCAGCTTGGGGACTGTGGCCCCTCCCTGCCAGTGCCATGAGGAACTGAGGACACTCTCTGGCTGGGGAGGACCCCTACTCAGGGCACCCCCACCCCAGACTGCTGCCCAGCTTCTAGCCCTTCCCCTGCCTGCTGGCTGGCTGCAAACCACTCCCCTGCTTCCTACCTGGCTGTACAGGGAGGAGACTCTCTTCCTCCTCCCTGTGGCAGACCTGAGGCAAGGCATGTAACCCTCATAGAGAACTGTATACAAGTTTCCTAAGGTGGTCTAATTTAGAGCGTCTTCACTAACTACCTGATTTAACAATGGTTACTTTTCACACAATCCAGCATTTTAAAAGGGCTCTGCAGCTGTTTACTTGTGTTATGACACAGCTGCAGAGCACTTTTAGGGGCAGATCATGTGAAAAATGTCACTTCTGTTTGAACCCCAAATCCATAGGCCACTCTATGATACATCTTAGAGTCAACATCCCCCTCTCCCTTCCCCACTGGCTTGGATCAGGCCCAAGACCTCAGAGCTCCATTCCCTACACATCCCACCCCCGGCCCCCTCCCCTTACTTATTTGAACATGTGACCATTCCAAACTCAAGCTAGCACTAACACCAATCAACACTTGTGCAGCTCAGAGCATAAAATGTATGAAGTCCCTTAAAGACAGTAGCCATTTTTGGAAGTAAAGAGTTTGTTACATTTTTGCAAGATGTGTCTTTGTGCTCACTTTTTACAGGCCATCATTTTCTCTCCTATTACTTGGGTGATGTCTAAAAGTGCATCTAAAAAGATTTTGTAAGACAATTGTCTATTTCTCTAGGTGGCTGCTATTCCAAGAATCTGAAGTCCAACCTAGACACATTGTAGTTTGAAATTTCTATGCAAATGCCTTCTTTTAGAGACCATAAGAGTAATGTTCACTATGCTGTGCCTGGTTTCCTGTGATCAGAGATGTGACAAAGGATGTCTTGCATTCAAAAGCTTGTCTAACTTTATCCCAACTATGTAGCTGGGAACTCCTTGCCTCTCACATTCTTTTAAAGAGTATATAGCTTTCTTAAAGAGTTGGATCTTCTTTTAGCTGGACTGCTTAGTGGCAAGAAACAAAATTTCTTTTCATTTCCTTACCACATCTAGGAGAAATTTAATTTTTTTTATTTTATTTCAGACTATATTATGTCATGTTAATAGAAAAAATTCATACTGCTGAATTTTTCTGGCCTAAGGTTCTTTCATTATTAATTTATTCAGAGGAGACTCTCAATGGGGAACAGGCATTTCAAAACTGCCTGGGACTCAATGGTCAAGATAATGAAATTTAGCTCTTCCTCTCTGGCACAAGGAAACTGCCTATTGGAAAAGTACAGCTTATATGTGCCAGGGACAGAGCTTCCTCTAAGTCCTGTACAGACAGTGGACCTCATGGCAGAGAAGAGAAGGATCAGCTCAAACTTTGCACTTGGAATGGAAAGTGGCAAAGTGCACCTTTTTTACTTTGTCTTTCAAGTAAAAGCTCAAACAAAGCTTTTCATAAACAAAACAAACACTTTTTCCCCCTGGGGAGAAAGGGTAACTATCACACATGACATGTGACAGTCATATCACTTAATACCTTTCTGGAAAGTCCTTAGGATAATATAATGATAGGCATAAGAATCTAAGCAGAATAAGTGAGAAAAGAGCTAAAGGTGAACCTCACTACAACAATTAAAGAATGCTTCATCTGCCACAGCCAAATTATTCTAATGATGAAAGACATAAGTACAGATTTTATTCCACCTCTTGGATGTCTAAGACTTAACAGCTACTCACCTCAAGAATATATATCTTTCCTCAGGAGAGTGATCCTATTCTGCCCTGGGAAGCATATACTTCCCCATGTTGACAGCCAACCAGCTCAGAAGGGAGATGTATACCTGAACTTTCCATCTTGACAGTAGCCAACTGAACCAGTAAGCCTAACTGACAGCAGTATAAAATAATGCAAGAAGAGGTGAGGAGAGGACAAAGGGGAGGAGATAGCTAGTACTTTCTCATTCCCTCAATAGGCAGAATTTCGCATTTTTGTCGCATCAGTGCAAGCTTGATCAGAAGCAAGACACATATCTAGACTAGTATGTGTAACTGAAAGTGACATTAACTTTAGTGTAAAATAAAGCACTGCACAGTGAGAGGAGAAAAATAAGACACCTGCCCTTTTCACAGTAGCTTAGTACAGAAAAACCCTCTCTCCTACTTCCCAGGAAAGTGCCCTTACCAGCAAACTTGGAGTTAAACATCTAGGAGACTATTCTTTATTGCTTCTGTACATGCACAATAGCCTAGTAGCCTAGATCCTTATTTGGCTAGGGATCTTCCAAGCCAAAATGGAGTCATGTAAGAAATCCAAGTATCTTAGCTGAACAGGATGGATATGATTGTGTTCAGTGACTTAGACACTAAAAATCTTGGAAGCGGCACTAAGGCTAAGTACAGAGGTTCAAAAGGCCTTAGCAGAAGCACTCTAACTTATCACACCTTACTCAAAGTGTAGTAAGTAAGAGCAGGAGCCAACTGAACAAACATTCACTGTTAAGTGTGTGGGGGGGGCTCAAAACCTACCTGCACTGGCTACTAGGGATGTTCCTGCACACCTCCCAGAAAGCTGCCAGAGTGGCCCATTTCCCAGTGCCCCCCCTCCACTCCCCTAGCTGCCAACTGTCAGTAGTGACTGTGGCAAAGGAGTGGGGAATGGAAGCCCCACGCCACAAGGGCCCCCCAACTTGCTGCCTGGGAACTCAAGGGAGAGGGCTGGGTCCATGTGGGGTGGGAGAGGCTCTCCCCCCTCAGCCTCTGGACAGGTGCAGCTAGGAGCTGCACTGAGATGCAGCCTAGCCATGGCTACTGTTGTGAGAGAGACCCCAGAGACCTTATCCCACAGCAGCCCTGGGCAGGCAGTGCCACAGCACTGCTCAGCTGAGGTTGATGTGGGGACACAGACCCCAGAGCCTTTCACCCACAGTCACCCCCACCCCCACCCCCAGCCAAACAGTGGTGCACTGCAGCCCGGGAAGTATAGGTGCTGTAAGACAGACCCCGGACTCCTTTCCCCACAATACAGAATGGGCCTGGGGCAGCAATGACAATGAAAAACCTCCCTTCCCTAACTCCTCCCACCCTGCCAGGCTGCACACAGGACTAAGATCAGAGGCTGTCACTGACTTGGGTCAGTAACAGCCAATGGGGAGGGGGGGGGCCAAGCCCAGTGCTCAGGCAGAGCAAATGAGCTCTGCCCAAAGCTAGAGTGCAGCCCTTCACAACGCCACCTAAGATGGCAGTGATCAAGCTATAAATTAACCCTCAGTAACATCATGCACAGACATTCAATAAGCACTCTAACAGAAAGCACTTTAAGTTAGTATACATGCATCCAGGGTTAACTTAGAGCAGGATCCACCATTTTTAAAGCACTTTATGTGCCATAAGTGTCTATTCTATTATGACTGTAAAGTGCTTTGTCAGTACTTAATAATGGCTGTACCTATCCTTAGATATCTTAGAAGTAGAAAGTGATCTGGCCCTTCATAGATTCTTCCTTCAGGTTACAACTTATTCACATAAAACTAAGAGAATTACTTCTCTGACAAGCTGACTAATAAAAATCTGAGCTAGGATTTTATTTATCTAGATTTTAATAGGAATTTTAAAACATATCTAAGTCGAACAGGGAAATAAATGGCTTTGACTAATTCAGGCAGATTAAAGACATGAGTTCACAGTTAAGTTTCACATACAGCAGTCAAAAGTTCAGTGATCTATATAACTGAGTTACTTCCACAGGAGTCAATGTTTAAAGCAATACAAAGAAAAATTACTCTTAAATCAATCATTGAAACACAAAAGCAACATTAATATTTCTGCTGTAGACTAAACAAAAACTGAAGTCTTCAGTCTTTACATTTCCACTGTTTTTCTAGCCTCAAACAGGAAAGGCATTTTAGATATATAGCGCTCATTAAAGAGGCCCTCAAAACTAGTGCACGAACAGTAAAAGATTTTGCCTTCTATATGCAACTACCAGCTAGAGATTTAATAGCCATTTCTATTGCATAGTTGTCTGTATTTTTAAACTTGATACTTTAAAGAAAACAGCTGACATCACAAAGTTAATTTTTAGAGCCTAGATTTGTCAAAACTTTGGCAAGCCTCAGACACATGAAAAGTAAAACATCCGTTTGTTAACAAAAATTCTCAAGTGCAATTCAAAATTCCCATCCTGTAGTGCCCATACAGCAGTAATTGAGTGAAACAGGTCGTTTCTGACTGGTTTTTACTTTGGGGAAAAAAAATGCTCCCAAAATAAGGACTGTCCCTATTGAATATAGTACTATCCCACTCAGCAAAACAGCAGGATGCAAAGAGGTTGTGTAAAGGATACTTAGTCCCACACACTGTAAACCCAATAAATTCCTGCCTGCATTCTACCATGCATGCTTTGAGCAAAAAGAAGTTAACAAAGGCCAATTTAAGAGTGTTCTTTTACATCCTCTTGTGGTATTAAGACTGAAGGTATTAATGATAGTTTGCATGATGTACTACCCTTGTAATGTTACATCCAGCAAAACAAAAGATACCATAATTATGATTTTAATTTACCATTTCAAGAGTGCTGTCAAAAGTAAGAGAAACAGTGCCAAAATTTAACAATGTAACCTAAATTTAGTTTTTATGGTAAAAACCAAAAAATAAACCTTGTTTATACTTGCAATTTATAAAATATATATAATTTCTTAAAAAAATAAAAGACCTTCAGAAATCTTTATACAAGTGTTTGTATGTCCTCTGTATTTTATTCCCAGTATTGATTTGGGCCTATGAAAAAAGATTTTATTTCTACTGCATATTATCATTAGGATTTCTAAGCAGTCACTTTTCACTTGAGACATACATTACTAACCAGATACTCAAATAAGCATATACAAAATAAGCAATGAGGCAAATACAAAAATAAATTTCAGGGAGACAATGCCATTATGTACATTAAATGTAATTTTATGGCTCTTTTAGGGGAAAATAAAGTAGACTAATAATCTGAACAATACGGTACACATGTGAGTAGCCTACAATTATCCTAATAAGATGCAATGTATGACCGGACTTTTAAGTCCGCACATAGTCTCAACAAGCTTGCCCACAGCATTCCTTTTGTATGTTGTAAATTGCAACATACCAGCAGCCAGGCTTGTCAAATTACTAATATTTTTAAGTTTTTACAGGATTGGACATTTTATTAAGGGCCCATATTTTCCCCCAAGTTACAGCCTTTCCAGCTCCTAAAAGCAGAATTTGGCCTTGAAGTAAAATAGTTGAGGCTCAACTTCCCATTAAGAAAGCTCAAAAAGATAAAGTAAGTGGCATACCTTAAAGGCCATACCCCTGCTTCTATGTAAAGAAATACGAATAGCAAATCACAGTACATTAATGTGAGAATATATTCCATAAGCTCCTATATTACATTCCGTGCCAAATTTCACTTTGAAAAAATGCTTCTTACCTACGACTTCATTTAATTTTTCAATATATTTTATCAATGATATAAAAAGATCTTGACACAAAGCTAAAAATAAAAAGAATACAAAACTCTTATAAATATGATTGTGATAAATGTTTTTCAGATTATGAGTCATGTTTATTTTTTTCAAGTGTACTAGTGGATATAAAAATGTTACTGTAAAGATGGCAACAAAATAGTTTTGATAAATACAGAGCAACTGCTCAAGCAAAGATGTATTAAAATAATTTGAACTTAAGCAATTTTTGGTAGAAATATTGTTAATGAAATGCAATCAAAAGCTTTTAAATAATTATAAATCTTAAAAGAATGATAAATGGATTCATGAATAAGTTACTTGGTATGCTTTAATTAATTGATTAACCTTTTAAAAGAGATACACATTTTTAGTAAAGTAATGCTCTGATCTGATTTATAAACTGTACATCCCGAATTCCCTAAAAAGTTCAAATTTCAGCAAAACCATTCATCTATTCAAAAAGCACTGTATACCAGGTCACGTCTGGAAAAAAAAAATCACTATTATTTGTCAAACTGATTTAAAAAAAAAACTTTTTTGTATGTCAAAGGTTTTTAAAACCCTTTCTTGTATTTTCTACCCTAAGAAAGGACCAACTGTGAAAGCCTGAATGTGTAGGATGATTGTGAACCTCCCAGTTAATTAATCTGGTAGATGAATGACAGTATGCCTAGGGGCATGGCACTGGCGTCCGACACAGCATCCCAGCGCACTCTCTTCCTTACATACCTACAACATTTTATACTGCAAGACTCTGGACAACAAACTGCAAAGGTCTTCACAGGATTCCACTCTGTCTCCCATTCTTTGTTTCTGAGATATCATTTAACTAATTTAATCCCTCTCCATTTTTACATTTTAATAAACTTAAAATGTAAAAATATAGTATTACATGAAAAATTAACAGCTGAACCACTCAATGCCAACACTGATTTATCATGCATGTGTTTCTTTTTCTGACTTATTTACTAAATATTTCTATTTTAAGTCCCATGAAATAACATAACTAGCAAAATTAACATGATGATATTTTCAAAAGTATAACTTCTTACTTTTCTGTAAAAGGTTTGTATAAACCCATGTTTAGAGATTTTCACTTTAATGGATTCTGAGATTTCCATTTTACTGCACTTAGAAATTTTTTTTACTATAAAAACATGTCATACCTTTTTCCCTCTAAATTGTACACTGAACATTACTAATACCTCATCTTTAGCAAGGTAAGGATGAATGGCTTTTTTTTTTTTAGCAACAGGATACAACAGACATTCCTTAATCTCCTTTTACTGCCAGAACAAAACATCTTTGAATCAAGATAAAATCACTATATCATGAATGTTAATATCATTCTGAGAAAAATAATACCATATGACTAGAAAAGACCATCCCTTTAGGGAGAAATGTTGTGTTAAAGTGGATTATTCTTTTAGTGTTGTAATAGAAAGGCATTCTACCTAGTCCCAGATGGAAAATCAAAATCTGCATTTAAATGGAAATATTGTGAAATGGATAGGACAAAAGACCGCAGAACTGTAAAGAAGAACTATCTTTTTTATATTTTTAAACAAAATTTAAGTTTTAAAAGAAAATTACTTTTGAAGATGAGCTTGTAGCTCTATGTGATTTTGCATTTGGATAGTAAACATACATTATTTGCATATAAGGAGAAATATTCATAGCATAGTGGATTTGGTCACACAGCTATAGTTAATATGTACAGCAAAAGCTGGGAATATGCTCCATTAATTTTCTATACTTTTATGTGCCACTTTTTACAAAGTGATGTGTCACTGCCAGTGTTTTACTTACTTCATATACAATCGGATCTCAAACAATCTTTGAGAAAAAGAAAGGAGAGAGCTCAGCAATATAGCAGGTTGCTCTTTTTGACCCACAAATGATTTTCAGTTATTTCAGAATTCATACAATTTTCTCAACTCCTTAAGGATTCTGACACTGCTGTAAATTTCTTAACAATTACCATTTGTTTATTTTATGTTTGAAAAATACAACAGAATAATAAAAGTTTTGAGAGCCGTTATTTTTCTTCAATTATTATTATTTATTCACTATAAAATTAAGGACTTTTGATATGAACCCCCACCTCAAACTATCAGTGGTATTTGTAATACATCCAGGCTATGGGATAAATTATGGTTTCCAAATAGAACTGATTTCAATGACAGCTGGGTCTGCAAATCTCAGGGTAAACTGTGGTCTTTAATTGTAAATACTAACTGAATAGAATACAGTATTATGACAATACATGAAAAGATGTTGTGGAATTAGAACTATGCCACAAGTATTTGATTTATTTTACAGGTGACCTAATCAAAAGAAGACCAAAAGAAGTAATTAATTTTAAAATGCATACTGTTCTTGCATAGGCAGGGAAAAAAACAGTATCTGAACTTGACCATTCCTCTCTCCTTCCCCCAGAGAGTACAAACAGTAAAATGTATATCCACTGCCTCAGCAACTATAACATAATATTTAATTGATCCAAACACATTAGTAATTTGACTGTAATACTTTAATTATGTCTTGTGAATCAAGATATTTCCTTACTCTCTGTCTTCATGTAATGTTTAGGTAATCAACCTTGGTTCAGTTCTCTCTTGGACCTTTAAAAGCTACCATGGGAAAAGACTTCATTTTAAGAAAATCTTCCACAGTACTCAAATGGTAATTTTCTTTTGTATTTCTGAGTTAAATTATTTCACTCCTTAAAGGCTAAAAGTGAAAACAATTCTATTTAAATTGTCTGCAAATTGTTTTTACACTTATATTCAACTATCCAAACCTTTCAATGTTTTTCCCCATGTAAATAACCTTAAAAAAGCCAAGTGGAAGATATGGTAGGACACAGTGCTTTAAAAGAAGCTTAGTTTAATGCTTAATAACTGCTTCCCTGGGAGTAATGGAGAAAAAGAAACTTAGTGATATGTTTCTTTTTGAAGCCGTTTACGAAATTGTGAGTTGGCTCCTTACCAAGAATAAGAAAGTTGCACACGCTGAAAACCAGGAGATGTGGGCAAAAAACAAACAGAACCAAACTCTTCTTTTCCTTACATTTGTAATATTACAGAGCAGAATTTTACAGATTCTTCAAAATGACCTTCTATGTTAATGATCCAAAATTATGTTTGAGCTTTTTGTCTGTGAAGGATGTTTGAGAAAATTCTTCAAAGATGAAAAACACTACAAGTGTACCTGGTTGGTATATTTTAAAGAAAAAAAACAGACTTTGATATTACAAATGAGAAACCTGGTGCTGTATACAAGTGAGAACTATACAACACTTTTACAAACTCAAACAAATTGAAAGTATTAACTTGATGCAAGGATATTAAAGGGCTTGCATCTTCAAAGTTCAGTTGGTAAACTGCTGGAAGAAGATTCCCTGACCACATCACGGTTATGGATAAATATTTAAAACAAAGCTTTCTATATTGTTTATGTTTAAAATAAAGGGACAAACAAAAATGACCTACTATACAAAAAAATTATGCTACTGAAATAAAACAGGAAGTAGCTTAGGAGGAAGTATTTAATTGCTATCCAGTACCTTGTGCTGAATTTTACTTTCAGTAATATCTGTGTAAAACATAACTAAATGCAAGGACTGATTTACTCCGCAGAATCTGACTCAGTGAGTTAGTAGCAGTCAGATGCTTGAATTTAACATAGACTTGACTGTGGGAGAAGATTTTTAAAATAACTTTTAAATAAGAATAAAATAAAGGGTGAAATAAAACTTGAATCCATATGTGCAGTTCTTCATCATTCATATATAGTCCCCAAAATTATATTATTTGAGTGATACATTTTACAGTCACCACAAATACACACCAACACACACACACACACACACACACACACACTCACACACACACTCGTATACAAATTGAGCTATTCCACTAAATCAAATCACAGAATCATTTTGAAATAAATCAAACACAAACAAAATAAGCAGATAAAACCAACAATGATAAGTCAAAATCTAAGGGCACATCCAGACGAGCCCACATGTGCCTCTTGTAGTGTTTCAAACCCCTCTGAGACAGGGCAAGAGGCACATGCAGGAAGTAAAAAAATGTTCCCCACACTCCAAATTTGCAGCATGGGGAGAAAATTAGACCCCTGGGGATCTAAAAAACAGGAGTTTAAAAAAGCAGGGAAGGCAACCAGAGGCTGGGTCCTCTATAGAGACACTGGCTGCCAGAGTCTCCCTATGGTTAGCCCTCACCCTGGTGCTGAAGCACACTGCCTGCCCACAATGGCAGGCAGCGTGGCAGCAGCAGGGAGCTGGACCCAAGCTCCACTGCTGGTAAGTAAGGGGGAGTCGGGGGGCTGAAGGAGGGGGAGGGGACCCCCGCTGCCCCCCCACTCCCCAAGTCCCCCTATCCCTTCCCTGCCTGGCCCCA
>NW_017728947.1:62399381-62402231 GCF_001723895.1 Crocodylus porosus | reverse complement strand
GGCGGGCAGCCATCGGGGAGGGCTACAGGAGCCAGCAGGGGATGGGGCCAGGCAAGGCAGCAATCAAGGGGGCTGGGGGAGCAAGCATGGAAGGGGCAGGGCATGTGGGCTCTGCAGGGTGGGGGGAGCAAAATATATATTCATGTATTCATGAAACATGTATTTAGAGTTCACTTTATTATTATGATAGAGACGCTGGTAATCTTCCAAATTGCTTTAATACTGTATATATATCAATAAAACATTGCCCAACTGATCTCTGTCTCCCGGTCTCTCTCACTCCCTTTACAGTGGTCTTTTAACTGTGAAGGAACATGGATTTTCGGGTATTTTAAAGAGTGACTTTGGGATTTTTTTAATCAGGAATTTTTCAGTTTTCCAATAGGGAACACCAGAATTCCTGCTAGGGATCCCAGTGGCAAGACCCTGCCTTGCTCAGAACTGGCACCTTGGACCCACTTGGTAGTGGCTGACCTCCTGGCCAATTGGGACCAGGAGGACATGTTTGACAGTTCAGAGCAGGCCACCGCACCCAGAACATCTTCCAGGCAATAGCTGCCCAGATGGCCAGGCAGAGGGCACACATGACAGTAATGCCACACAAAGGCCAGCTCTACAGCCACAGCCCACTGGCAGCTGGCTGAGAGGGGCAGATGCTTTGGCTGGCTCTGCAGTCCTCATCCAAGTCTTGCAGGTGCGCAGCAGGTCACAGCCAGGCAGCAGTCTCCACTGCCAGACTGCTGCAGTGGGTAAAGGGTGCAGGGAACTCTCAGGGCTGCTTCAGCAGTCCAGCTGGCACAAGGGGTAGTGTCCCCAAGTACCAACTGGCTGGGCCCCAGAAGCTCCTGAGAGCAAGCAGACCTAAACCTACTTGCCAGGGCAGCTTTTTGTCCTGACGGGTCCAGAACAGGGCAGTTTTTATACTGCTGGGGACAGCACAGGTGCTGGCCCTGGGCTCTAGCTCTTCCTGGCTGCAGATCCGGGAGCAGTCAGGCAGGGATATTTTGCCCCAAATGGCACAATTTCGTCCAGAACAAAGTGCATGTCCGAGGACATGCACTGAGGCAAAAAGCCCTGGCTCAGATTTGCACTGCTTCTATTTGAGCTGCTTGCAAGCGCATGTGCTTGCATGTGTAAATGTCCCCTAGAGGGGCACATTTTGTATGTTGTAAGAACAGTCTCTAAGACAACACACAAAGAAGGCTGAATTAAAGCTAATGTTCACCTGTACAATTCCAGAGTATTTGCTTTCTCAACCTTAACTTTGTATCAACATTAGCTTCCCCCCACATGAAGTTTTGTACTTCAATTCAAAGCAATGGCTGCTCCATTCCTCCAATTCCTGAAGAGAAGTAAAGCAGTGGGAAATGTCTCCCCGCCCTTCCACAGAACTCTGATGCCCAGGTATGGGGAGGGTGTGGGGGTTCTTCCCAACTGCCCCAGTGGGACAAAGCCTCCGGACTGTTCTCTAAAACAAGCAGTCCCTGGTCTGGGGAAATGCAGGGAGCACTGCCCCAGTAACCTGGGGAAAGATTTCCCAACCTCAAGGACTTTTAAATTACCATGTATGCCATCCAGCTGGGCAGCACACTATTTACAGCCCACAGAGCCAGAAACAAGGGAGGGATACCCTTGCGAAGCCTGCTTCCTGCTCCTGCTGGTTCTAACATTGCCAACCCTAGCACAGGGTTGCTGATGCGACCAGGAATGGGCTTAAGGAGGTCTGGAGAAGAGGTGGAGAGTTTTGGGAGAGGAGCATACAAACGTTCCTTTCTAAGAGAGATTTCTCTCAAGGAAGAACTTCCAGGTTGACACCTGAAAGCTTCTACCTGGGGTAACATGGGCAGCGGAGTCCCCACAAGGCTCTGTCCTGGGACCAGTACTATTCAATATCTTCATTAGTGACTTGGACGAGGGAGTAGAAAGCACCCTGTCCGAGTTTGCTGATGACACCAAACTATGGGGAGAGGTACAGAAACTATACGGCAGGGAGCAAATCCAGGTTGATTTGGACAGGCTGGAGAAATGGGCCAAACAGAATCAGATGCAGTTTAACAAGGACAAGTGTAACGTGTTCATCTGGGGAGGAAGAATCATCAACACTCTTTAGCCTGGGAGGGACCATTTTAAATAGCACAACTACGGAAAGGGATCTCAGAGTCATAGTCGACTCCAAAATGAACATGTGTAACCAGTGTGACTAGGCAATAAGCAAAGCTAACCGCACCCTTTCTTGCATAAGTAGGGGTATCACAGAGAGGTCTAGGAAGGCGATACTTCCCCTCTATGCGGCATTGGTCAGGCTACAGCTGGAGTACTGCGTCCATGTTTGGGCACCGCACTTCGGGAAGAATGTGGATGGCCTGGAGAGGTTTCAGAGGAGGGACACTCATCTGGTTAAAAGCCTACAGAAAAAACCCTATGTGGACTGATTGGGAGACCTGAACCTCTTCAGCCTCCACAAGAGGAGGCTGAGAGGTGATCTCATGGCCACCTACAAACTCATCAGGGGGGACAAAAAGAAATAGGGGATACAATGTTTACCCAGGCACCTATCAGGGTAACTAGAAAAAATGGCCACAAACTGGAAGAGAGCAAATTTAGATTAGATATCAGGAAAAAATTCTTTACAGTGAGGATTGCTAAAATATGGAATAGGCTTCCAAGGGAGGTGGTGCTGTCCCCTTCCTTGGAGGTGTTTAAAAGGATTTTGAACAAATATCTGGCCGGGGTCATATGACCCCAGCACTCTTTCCTGCCCAGGGTTGGGGGGGGGACTCAATGATCTTTTGTTTGTTGCTGGTAGGTCTTGTTTGACCAATCTCATTTCCTTCTATGACCAGGACAAGG
>NW_017728947.1:62369767-62399370 GCF_001723895.1 Crocodylus porosus | reverse complement strand
TGACCCCAGCTGACTTCCTGCCCTTTGGGCAGGGGGCTGGACTCGATGATCTCCCGAGGTCCCTTCCAGCCCTAATGTCTATGAAATCTAATAGGTTCCTTCCAACCCTAACAACTATGAAACTATGAAAGGTCTTTACCCAGAGGGGTATGTTTCCTATGGGAGAAACTGAATGAATGTCTGCATTCTTATAGTTTCTACTGGGAGAGAGGTGATTCTCCAGGTAGAAACCTGTACATGGCTTAAGACATAACAGGTTACCTGCTTTAGTTCGTGGACAAGCACTGTCATGCAGGGAGCTAGATCTCAGTATGAGTGAGGAGGCTTCAGTTTTAATCCTGGCTCTGACAAATTTACTGCTTCACTTTTGGACACTTACAGAGGAATCCTCAGCATTAAAATAACTCACTTCAAACCAGAAATTTTCTACTTATCTTACAAACAAGGAGGAAAGTATCTGGAAGGATGGGGAGAGAAATAAAAGGAACCACACAGGAAAAAGTGACAATAAAGAAAAAGGAAATTTTACATGGATAAAAAACAAACATCAAAAAAAGAGTACTGAAACAAAAAGACAGAAAGAATGAAGAATTATAAATGCATTTGCTTCTAACGCTGAATAAAACAATGTATCAGAATGAGGAAAAAATCTTATATTATTTCAGGTATAAAAGTCCATAATTTGATTTCTACCTTCAACACTGCAGAATTTCAATATTCACACCAAAGATTATTGTAACTGAACAGCCAGATAGAAAAAACATATTTTTCAATGTGCTTACTTTCTGTATTTGAATGGTATGCTGTGTCATATCAATGTATTTGTTTCACTTGTTCATTTGGCTCTTTCATAACTGACAAGAGAAAAAACTTTTACAATGTAACATAACACCAGAAACATCAGCAGGGTACATTTAAGACAAGCTATGTCCAGAACAGTAGTTTTAACTGGTTTTGGATTATTTAAAAATATTTGGCTTTCAAGAAAGTTGACAGTGACCCCTTGATCTCTTTGCTCCTTTAGTCCTGTCTGGATGATGGGTCTGTCAGAGAGGGGACTTTAAATGTATTATTTTCACTAAATAGTGCATTTATCTTTTTATCTTTCAATACATTATACTTGGGAACTGATTATGAACAGAAAAAAGCAATGATCACATAGTGTTCTCCTTTTCTTAACTTTCCTTCCCTTATTATTTATTCACTCATATTTCAGTGAAGTGTAACTGTATTACTTGAGACTCCTTCCTCTTATTTTCCAGTCTTAAATCACAAGCTTACTTACGGCAACAAAATCTGAACCCATGTAAAAAATTAAAGCGTTACATAGAATTATGATGAAGAATGTGGAGAAGATCAATTAAGAAAATATTTTCATGCAAATATTCTAGTAAAGTGATGAGATACCAAATTAAATCCTTAAAGTTGCACTTCATTGTTACAAAAGGTATTGAACTTTGGGTGTTTGGGTTTGAAAATAACTGTTATCCCTTTTGGCTTTCAGTGATTCTGGAATGCCTAACTGTGTTAAGTGTGAAGATGAAAAGCAGAACAAAGGGCTCATGTACAAGTCACGATTTTTGCCCTTTCCTGCACTGCAACTGTGTGTCTGTTTGCACAAGCGGGATTTTCTGACACTTTAAAAGTCTTTCATGTGCATTAAAGCAAAACTCCTGGGACATAGTTTAGTTTGGCTCACCAGGAATTAAAGTGCTGTGTGTCCATGGATTCGTTGCATGCAAACACCAAGGCACTCATGTAATAAGCATCTTTGTCCACTAGATGGCACTGTGACTTTTTTGTAGTTCACCCCTTTGAATTGCTTTCACTTTTAAATTGCTTATACTTTTTTAAACTAATCGAACACTCCTCAGACATAGTTGGGTGGGGGCACAGTTTGTGAGGTTTGCCGGCTCCCTGCTTCCACAGCAGTGTGGTAGGACACGGGTATGGGCACTGGCACAGGGTGGGTAGGAGGCCTCAGACAAGCAGGGAAGTGCTCAATCGTTCCACTCTCCTGCAGCACAAGTCAGGGATCAGGCTTAATTCATTTGAAAACCTAGTGCATGTAAACACAGATGCAATGCTCCAAGGCTTAATTTGCTTGAAAACCTAAATGTGTGTAAATACAGATATGACACTAAAAAATAAACAAGTTTAAATTTTATAAACCTATTTAATTTAATGAGGATTAAGACTCGTGGTGTGTACAGGCATCCAAACTTCACAACCCCAGAGGGCTACAATTTGATTTCAGCAAAAGAGTTTAGCTACTCTTAGCACAAGATAAAAGTTTTGCTATAATAAGTATAGAAAATTCAGTCGGATTAAGTTCTTAATATCATTATGAAAAAAAGTGTTTAGATTTTTGTCTAAGGACCACCTACTAGTAGTTTGCAGACCATCAGTTGGCCATTTAGTGAGGCAATTAAAGGATCTGTATAGGTATAATCCTATACAGATGAAAGGATTTTCCAGTGCAGATGATGAATTTTGGCTGATTTTATGGAGTGATTACTGTGAGATTACTAATGGTGTTTAGAAAGATACATATATATTGGGGGGGGAAACTAAGTTTTGAGTGGGAGAAGATGGGAAGGGACAGCCAAAAGGGAATTAGTCAAAGAAAACAAGATGAGCTGGGGAAAGGTTTAGGCTCAGGACAGAAGTTACACATGAGTGATCAGAAACCAGTTTAAACCTGTAACAGAACTGAAGTTCAGTGCAGATAAACCACTTTCAAAATAGCCAAAACTGGTTTAAGATAAACCTGGATGGATTTAGTATGAGGCTTAACTAATTTAGGTCAAACTGGTTTGAAACTTCTGTCCCAGATCCTTTCCCAATTAAAGTTAACTCGCAGTCCCCCAGCACCTCAGGAAGTTTTGCAGCCCTGGGCTGTGCTCCAGTGGAGAAAAGACTGCCCTGCCCCTCTGCTCCTTAGCCTGCTTGCTGCCAGCACTTGTCAGCCTGTAGGGATGGGGGCAGGGGAACAGACACCCAGACCCCTGTAGCCCGGGTCTACACAGTGCACAGGGGGGAGGGAAAGCCCCTGTGATGGGGGCTTTTCATCCCTCCTCAGCCCTCTCTCTACCAGGGGAAGCCAAGGGAGACAGAGGGAATTTCCCACCACCCTCACCCCTGCACAGGTGCCTACCTCAGCCACTGCCACAGGAAGGAGGGGGAAGGAGTTCCCAAGGTCACCCAGGGTGTGGGCACCAGCCCACCTCAGGGGGTTTCCATCACTCTGGCTCAGAGTCCCCTAGCCTGGCACAGCCCCAGGGAGCAGAAGGGAATTCCACCCCCGCCACACACACACACACACACACACACACACACACACACACACACTTCCCAGCTGCCGACTGCTTCAACAGCTGCCACAGGAGGGAGACAGAAGTCCTCCAGGCCAGGTGCCTGCCCATGTAGCCCAGCACGGTAGCACTAGGAACCACTGTTTTGGGGAGATTCCCCCAACGCCAGACCTGGGTCCCCCAGACTGGTGCAGCCCCAGGGAGCTGAGGAGAATTCTCTCTCTCCCATTCCCCAACAGCTGCTTGCCTCAGCTGTTGCGAGTCTCAGGGATAGCCCAGGGCAGCCTCAGGGAATGGAAGGAAATTCTCAGGCAAGCAGCTGTGGGGCAAGAGAAGATGGCCCAGGCTCTCCCTGAGACACACAGTGGAGGAGGCAAGTGGCTGTTGGGAAGCAGGAAGGGAAGAATTCCCCTTAGCTCCCCGGGGCTGCCGCAAGCTGGGGGAACCTGGGCTGGGGTGGGAAGAAGCTCCCCAAGGCAGGGGCTCCCTAGTGCCACTATGCTGGGCTGCATGGGCAGGCACCCATCCCAAAGAACTCCTTCTCCCTCCTTCCTGTGGCAGTGGCTGAAGCAATAAGCAGCTGGGACGGGAAAATGGAGGGAATTCTCCTAGGCTCCCCAGGGTTGCCTAGGCTAGGGAACCCAGAGTGGGGGAAGCCCCCTGAAGGAGAGGATCCCCCAAGGTGGACCAGCACATGGACAAGGGGCTTCTGAACCCCCTGTGGGGAGACAGTAGGGCTTGGTGGCATGTGCTCAGGAGCCAATCAGGGACAGCCCCATTTGGCTGGTCTCACAATGGCCAGCAGGCTGGCAGACGTGTTCTAGGCCTCCCCGTCTTTTCCGATTGAAAACTGAATGTCAGTTAAATTGCTTATTGGTTCAATCTATGTAGTTCAGAATAAGCTGTACAGATGGAATTGATTCTCCCTTGGCTTTTCTGACTGTTTGTACTTAGCTTTAAAGTTCAAAAGATGAGGGGAAGCTGCAGGACAAGAATCTGCAATAATCCTAGAGCACCACAGCTCCAACCTAAAAAGGTTGTAGAAAGCTGAGTAAAGTAAGATCATAAGATACAGGTTTTAATAATTTCCCTGGATCTGTATACTTTTTATGTTCCAAAGTAAAAATTAATGGTTTTCAGAAACTCCATGCAAAGTCTGTTTTGGTCTACTTCCTTATATGCACTGGAAGAGTGAAACTATACCCTGGAACATCCACAGAGCTGGAATGTTGAGAGTCAGCATGTTTAAGCTGCTGGTATATCTGCAGGCCAGAGGTGAATGCTCTGCAGGGCTCCTTTTCTATATGGTGATATAGAAACTGACCCGTCTTGCTGGGAAATGAGTCAGAGAAGTTGAGGAAGAATTAGTGCTGCAGCCTACTGAGAATCATGGAAGGTTTGAATATGTGGATCCAGATTAGGTACTAACATAGGTGGTGCTTATAGGAGGGTACAAGGGGTATGTGCTCCCCTGAGAGCGCTGGTGCCCTGACGAGTGCTCTGGCAAGTAAAGGGGCATGGCCCCTCCTGAAATTGGCTACTGGGGCGCCCCCTCCCCGGTTCTGCCCTGCTGGTGCCCCCCAGACTTGGGAGGCACCAGTCACCCATGGGTACTAACCTTACTATCTGGCAAGGGTCCTTTCAAGGGAAAGCTTGAACACATCTGAGACATGCAGTACTGGCTTCCTTCCTTCCAGAAATGTATTTACAGCCATTACTAAAATTTAAAGCAGCTTTAAATAAATAAATAAATAAATAAATAATGAAACATCTATTTCCCTAAGGGCCCACAGCAAATAACAGCTACTTGAGTGTAGAAAGACATCTAATAAACTGACATTTAAAAGAAAAAGTAATTAAAAAAAAAGAAAAAGGCAAGTTTGTTTCTAAAAAGTCACACCTTAATTTTATTTATATATTTTCATCCTCTATTTAAAAAAAAGATGGATTCAAGCTGATATGCTGTTTGTGTTTAATTAAATCTGTGTTAATTTTATCTTTAGCGTCCAACTTTCCTTCACTCAATTAACCATGACCACCATTCAGCAGTTTGAATCTAGCTCAAGTCAGCAGGGATTGAATTTGTTACCATCTAGCGGTTGATTGATAATTGATCTGAAATGTATTTCATGATCTCAGTCCAAGACTGTCAGAGACTGTTTACAAACTTTAAATTAATATATACAACTTTTTTAAAAGGCCACCTATTTTCACAAACAAGAAATTGTCATTAAAATTATAATTCTCAGGCATCAAACAGAGTGAAAGATAAAGTAGTAGAATATACATGCCTGCAAACAGTGTAAGATGATGATCTAATTTTAACTTCTTTAGTTTTGACGTAGGAATTATCAGGTGATATTCTATAGCCTGTGGTATGCAGGAGGTCAGGATATATTATTATAATTGTTCCTTTCTGGTCTTTAAAATCTAAAACTCTATGAAAAGGCACTGAAGAAGTATTTGTTCAGCTGTAGGGAAGGAAGGATACAAAGTTGTATCTGAGAGGTGTGCCGAGTGCTGATTTTTTTTTTAATACTTGCAAACAATTCTAAAAGCATTTTATATCCAATGTATATTATTTTGTAATATACATTTCAGAAACAAATTGAATTACTGTCAAAAAGCATTGAAAATACATGTCAGAGTCAGCAAGGTAAAGGACAAGAGCTCCTCTTGTTGGAACCTGTCATGCCATTTTCACAATGTGCCTTTTTAGCATGGTACCTTTCAACTCTTAAGTTTATCAAAAGGCAGGCTGTGGCTGTTTTCAACTTGGTTCCTCATACAGTGTTCCTAGCCAGAAACAGCAAACTCACAAAATTCAGAGGAAATCAAAATAAAGGAAGTAGAAAACCAAACTTCTGAGAAACTTAGTCTGTCATCTTGGCTAAGTACAGATAGTCAAAACAATCTTCACAGGTTAGTCGAAACCTGTTTTATAGCTTGAACCAATAAAGTGAACAGACATTCACTTTTAATTCTGGAAATACAGCCACATGCCTGCAGTGGCCCAAGCCAAAAGCCTGAGGGTGCTAGAGTATGCCTCCCTGCTTGGCGAGAGCAGATAGCTTGGGCCAAGAAGGGGTTTGCAGGGGAGTTGCAAAGCATCCTGGGATGTTGGGGGACTGTAAATTAACTTGAATATGGAGGGGATCCAGGACAGAAAGTCAATAAACCTATTTAACAGTTAAGTCTGATCCTATCAGTTATGTCTGATACTACATCCACCCTGGTTTATCTTAAACTGGTTTCAGCCATTTTGAAAGCAGTTTATGTGCACTGAACTTCTGTTGTGTTACAGAGTTGAACTGGTTTCTGATCACTTTCTGAAGTTTCTGTTCCCAGCCCTGATTCCCACTCACCTCCAAGAGGGCTTGACCCCATTTTTTATTTTGCTGTGTTGCCTCCCTGGTTTGGTAGAAACAACGTTCACCTCTCAGGGATGGACAAAGCAGTCAATGCAATGTCCACTATGCCAACTGGCACAAATTCAGGCGTGTCCTAAGTCCTAACTTGTGAGGACAAAAATCAGATATGACCATGCAATCAGCCTCCCAACAAACTCCAGTCTTTCTGGGTCTTACTTCTTTCCTTGATAGCTGTGATATAGGGAACACCTCAGTCCAATTACGTTATATAAATGGGGTTTTAAGTAGGTTATGTCTTAGCGGTATAACCTGTTAGTAAAAAAAATTAAAAGTTGTGATGCTAGTATCTAAAAACAAAACCCTGCAGAAGAATTTTAAAATGCACAGGTTATCAGCCTTCTTTCTCCACCCAGTACTACGTCAGAGTTTCAGGCTGCTTCAACTATTTTAATCTGACCTAGACCTTTTATGAAATCACTAAACAAGGAAGTGAGAAAACTACAGAAACATCATGAATAACCAATCTGATTTTGATCTCTACTAGGCTCAGGAACATGGAGCAAAGTCAACCGAACAATAAGAAGGGAGTCATTAATGTTCTTTATCGGTAGTAATACAGCAATGACTTCAACAGGTCTCATTTTTCCATCAGAATGTAGCTCCCAGTTTTTCTTTTTTTATTTAATAATACATTCCCTCCCCTTTCCCTAACCATTTCTGACTTTCTCTCTGCCCTCTCTATCCCTTATAAGTGATTACAAGTAGTACTAGGTAAGCTAAGTTCTTAAAGCCCCATATAGTAATAAGCCCCATTTTATATTGTCAATAGTGTTCTATTATGTTTGTATTGATTTGTACTGTTTTATATTGTATTATATTACATTCCTATTATTTTTGCATTAATTTTTACTGTTTTATATTGAATTTATATGATTTCATAGACATAATAGACATTAGGGCTGGAAGGGACGTCAGAAGACCATCGAGTCCAGCCCCCCACCTGAAAGGCAGGAAGTCAGCTGGCGTCATAGGATCCCAGCAAGATAAGCATCCCATTTACTCTTGAAGGTGTTCAATGTAGGTATAGCCTCCGCTGGCAGGCTGTTCCAGACCTTGGGGGCTCAGACAGTAAAGAAATTCTTCCTTCTGTCCAGCCTGAAATGGTCTTGCAGTAGTTTATAACCATTCAACCTCGTCATCCCTTGCTCGACCTCGTCACCCCTTGATTTAGGCCTATGTCTGTAAAGTAATGTCAAGTAATGTCAAGCCTCCATCTTGTGCCCCCTGATGCTGACTCATACCTACCCCTCCTATGTAAATTGTTTCCTGAATGAATGGGGATGAATGAGGTTGCTTGAGAGACAATGGCCATAGGTCGAAAAATAGCTCCCTCTGAATGACTGAACCATCAACTGGACAGCCCAACCATCAGCCTGCACTGACCCTCCCTGGCTCAAGATTTGGAAGACAAAGACTGCTGCAGAAACCAGCCAACTCACCAGTACAGACACCTAAAACTGCAGGTCCCCACCTGGAATGCACATGCTCAGTAAACCAGGGGCTGACCCTTGCCTGGGCATGCCCCTGCCTCTAGGGTCATAGAAGGTCTGCCCCTATACAAGAGGGTAGTGAAGACAGACCCAGTCCACCCAGAGGCCCTGCCGGAAACCCCTTCTGGACAACACCTGCTGGACAAAGACCCTGACTGGCCCTCAAGGACCCCTTCCAGCCTGGATAGGCAGCTATCACCTGCACCCTCTGTTCAACCAAGGACCTGAACTCAGTTTTTCTTCCCTACCTAGACTCCAACCCTTCTACTGTGTCTCCTTCTCCTGCTGTATGAGAGAGAAAGTATAGGAACCAATAACTTCACGGGGCAGTGTAGTGTACTGTCTGTTTAATAAACTTGTTATTTTGAAACCCCGAGTTGGGCTTTTGTCTGTTTCCTGGCTGTTTCCTCCTTGACACCACTTATGTGCCCCCTGATCTCCCAGCTTTCTGCCTCAGTTTCCAGCCCCAATCTCCCAGCTTTCTGCCTCTCTCTCTTTCCTGGATGTCTCCTCCTTGCCACCAGACTTTTTCCCTTGCACCAGTGACCACGAGCAACCCTGGGGCCACTTGACCCCAACCCCTCTCCGGTCTGCCAGTTCTAATCCTGGCCTCAGCAACTTTCACTCCTGGCACTTTCACTCTCTCATTTTAACCCCCATCTATCTCCCTCCTTCTGGAGATCTTTGACCCTGATTCACCCTCCCATAGTCACCAAGCACCCTAGGTATCCCAAGTACCCTAAGCATACACAAACACCCCACACCAACCAAGTTAGGAACTCACCTGTGTGTATGTGTAGGTGGGTCGTGTGTGTGTGAACTGGTGAATATATATATCATTTTGCGCGAGATATACAAATTAGTAATCCGTGTATGTGTATTGGGTGTGTGGGTCTTGGCAATTGATTTTTGTCTAACTTTTGGTGTGTATAGTGTATAGGTGTTTGAACTGATGACAAGTGTGCATGTGCCTAGGCTGGTAATTTTGGATGTGCATGTGCCTGAGTTGGTACTGTGTGTGCATGTGCCTGGTGGGGGTGTATGAACCTAAACTGTGGGTGTATGCCAAATTGATTTGCGTGTGCATGTGTATGTGCAATTGTACACCACGCCCTCCTGTCTAATAGCGTGATATTGAGATCCTGAGCGTTAGCCTGACCCTACAGGGCAACAAGAAAATGCCAATTCACTGCAATCAAAATGTTTCACAAAAACATAGGAGGTTCAGCAAATATCCAGCTAAATACAGACAAAGGACCTTGCTTCCTGCCAGATCACTTAATATGCTACTAAGGGTTAGGGGGACACAGTCAGAAAGCAGAAACTTGAATTGATTCAATCTTTGCAGGTTAGTCTAACCTGCCTGTCACAGGGAGAAACAAGGGGGAAAACCCTGAGGAGCCACAGGGGAAACCTGGGAGCAGGAGCTGGCCAGGGAAGAAAAAGAAAAAAAAAAGGAAACAGAAAAACTGTTACCTGTCGCCGGAACCGCAGCGAAGCCGGAAATGGCAGAGGGACCCGAGCAGCTTGTTAGCCACGTCTTTATACAGCTGCGGCCAGCTGATAACATCAGCTGCAGGAGCCGGCCATGGAGATAAAAGGAGCCGTTGGCAAGGAAGAGGAGGAGAGACCAGCAGGAGCACCAGAAGGGAAATCTCTCCCAGAGTCCCCGCAGAGGGGAGGAGCGTGGGGATTTGCATCCTGCAGCACAGGAGGAGAAAGCGAAGCCCTTCATGAGGAAAACGCCACTGGCAGCGACACAGGGGGCGAGAGCGCTGAGCTGAGACCCGGAGACAGAAGAGAGCAGGAGGGGTTTGAGACCCAGAGTTGCCCGCAAAGAGCCAGAAGAGTTGGCAGAAGCCAGCACGCCAGACCAGGTGGGACCAAAGAGGGCTCAGACAGACTCAAGGAGGTACCCCAGGTGGGGGCTGAAGGGCACGGTCAGCAGGAAGGGTGACGGAAGATGGGCACTAGCAGCATAGAGCCGCTCTGTCAGGAGACATGGGGAAGATGCACCAAGAGGGATCACCGGGGGTACAGTGAATCCTCAGGCTTGATAAAGAGCAGAGGGGAGGATGTAGAAGCCAACAGGCTGACCCAGACCCAGTCTAGGCTTGTTAAGGGTCTTAGGAGCCGGAGCCGGTTGGAATAGAGCAGTCTGTGGGAGCAGGCGATAAAGGGGGTGAAGGCCATCCCTTAGTACCTCATATTTCTTCATTGGTGTTTTTTTTTGTGTGTTTTCTTTTCGTTGCCCACTTTTGGAAGGGTTGCTGGGTGAATAGCCCAGGCAGTTTACAGCTACGGGAAGGGCTAGTGAGGTGTAAGGGGGCAAAGTGGGCCTCTGGCCTATTATATAGCCTGCTAGATAAAGGGTGTGAAGCCTCAAATATTGGAGGGGCTTGGCTGAAGATCATCAGGATTCCACAAGGTGGGGTGTAAGGGTGAGGTAGAGGGGAGGTGGACCCTCGCAGAAGATCATCGTCCAGTGGTCCTATGCATAAGAGGCGCCAATAGTCACACCCCACCACTGGGATAAAATCAAAGTCATGGCAGGATAGACTGGGGACAGACTATCCAGGTCAAAGACATCAAGTCAGTGGGATCACTGGGATGGACAGGCGGACAACCCCAAACATCCAGGGACGCTTGGTGCACAACCGGATGTTTGAAGCCAGGCGGGTACATTGCCTAAACTGAACCAGTTTGCAACTGTACAGACATTCCCTCTGGTCTGAGGAAATGCAGGCATATGCCTACAGCATCTCAGGCCAGGAGCCAGGGCACACTAGAGTCCACCTTCAGCTGCAGGGAAGCTGTGCTGGGGGGTGCAGCCAGCGCCAGCAGTAGCCTAGAATGAACTGGCCAGGGAGGAGCTTTAATTACCCCTTCCCTGTTCCAACAAATTGTATCCAAGCCAGGATCTGCCAAGCTCTCCCCCCTCACTGCTGCAGTGGCAGAGATGCAGCCAGCTGACCGTCAGCATGACCATTTGAAGGAGATGAGGCAGGGAGGGGGGATTATTCCCCCCTCTACCCCTTGTGCCCTAAGGGGATCACAGCAGGGTCTGCCAGCCTTGACCGCCGCCTCAGATGCTCACTCCCTACTTAGGGCAAGCAGCAGGATAAGCCCCTCCTGCCTCCTCTGCCAGATGCCGGAAGGAGAAATAACTCCCCTCCATGGCCCCCTGCATAAGGGGCCATGCCAACTGGGCTTTGGTCATGCCCCCACCCAGCTGCTGGAGCAAGGTGGGAGCGACTATGATGGGGGCAGCAGCCCTGTTCTGGTGTTCAGGGAGTGCAAGCCTCTTCCCAGTGTGGGGGCCATGAGCGGGGGTCAGGGCTGCAACAGACTGTGCAGGGTAAGCGGCGGTACTAGGGCTTGGAGGGGGCCATAGCCCCCCAAACCGCTCTAGCACCACCACCACTGCTCGCCCCAAACAGTGTGTGCCTTCCCCCACCCCGGGAAGAGGCTCATACTCTGGGACACCATAACAGGCTGTTACCCTGGTAATAGTCACTTCCCCCTTGCCACTATAGCTGCAGGGGCAGGGGCAGGGCATAGCCAGACACTGGACAGCATGGCCCCTTAGGCAGGAGTGCAAGGAGGGGGGTTGTTCCTTCCCTCTGCCCCTGGGGGACCACAGCAGGATCTCCTCACCCTAACTGCCACCACTCGCTCCCTGTACAGAACGAACTGCAGGACAAACTCCCCAACTACTCCCTCCATCAGATGCTCTGACTGTACTCCACCCTGCCGCCAGAGCAGCAAGTGGGGAGTGACCATGATGGGGGCTGCAGCCCCTGTCACGGTGTCCCGCAGCATGAGTCTCTTCCCGGCAGTGGGGCTGTGCTGTGGGGAAAACCTGCCATGGACTGGGGGGGTGGCAGCACCAGCACTAGGATGGCTTGGGGGGCTATGGCTGCAGTAGCTCTAACCCCTCGTTCATGGCTCCACTGCTGGGAAGAATCTCATGCTTCCCCAGCACCATGGCAGGGACTGCTGCCCCCCATCAAGGACCCTTCCCCCTTACTTGGTCCAGTGGCAGGGCAGGGGTGCAAACAGAGCCTGGCTGACATGGCCCCTCCTGCCCCCTCTGTGTCTTGCAGAGGGGGCAGGAGGGGGCTTATCCCGCCACTTGCCCAGCACAGGGAATTAGTGAAGGCAGTCATCAGGATGGGCAAACCCCCTACAGTCCACCAGGGACAGAGGGGGGAATAACCCCCGTCCCTGTCCCCCGCCTAAGGAGGCCATGCCAGCTGGCATCTGGCCATACCCCCACCGCTGCGGCAACAAGCGGGGAGCACCCACCAAACACCAGCTTGCGTCTCTGGGACAGGGTCACTGACTAGCTTGCTCCAAGATACTGCTGGGGCTAGCCATGCCCCCCCACCACTGAAGCAGCCACTGGAGAACTGCAGGTCTGTGCTGGTGGGCATGAACCTCTTCCCTGCTCCCTGCTGGGGACAGCATCTGGCCAAGCCCCCACCCCTGCCTGTCCCAGCTCAGGCTAGGGAACAGAGAGGCAAGGCCAGCCCTACTCCACTGGAGCAGAGAACACAGTTCAAAGAGCATCCCCAGATGCTATGGGAGTCTGGCTTAACTTAAACCAGAAAGGGGTCTGGGACAAAAGGTGCATAAACTGGTTTGAGCTCAATCAGTTAAGTCTGATACTACATTCAACCCTGTTTATCTCAAACTGACTTTGGCCATTTTGAAACTGGTTTTTGTGCACTGAACTTACATTCTGTTATAGGTATACACCAGTTTCTGATCACTTAAACTAGTTTATGTGTAATGTCTGTCCCTAGCCAGGGAATCTAGGTTTCTAGGGTCCAGAACTCTATTTCAACCTTTCCATAAGGACCATCTCAGCTAGGGAGGTTTCCTGACTTCCTGCCACAGAATCAGAAGCCCAGATGCCTACTTTGTAGGGGTGTACAAAACAGGCTGTATTCAATTCGGATTTGACCCAAATCAGGGACAGTGATTTGATTTGTTGATTCAGATCACTGTCCCTGATTTGATTCAGCTAAATCCAAGTCTGAAGATTCAGTGCTGATTCGGAGAATCACTGATTCGGCCATAGAAACAGCTTTAAATGTTTTTTCTCCATACCTCAAGGTATCAGGTATGGTTGCTATGATGCTGGGGCAGATGGAGCATCTCACAAGAACATGGGGGGGGCCCTGCATGCTCAGTGGTGAAGCTGGAAGTGGACCAGAGGTATTTCCGGTCCACTTCTGGGTCTGGTTGGGGGCCCCCCCATGTCCCCCAGGCTCAGTGATCAGCCACAGGGGGACCCCAGGTGCCCCTCCAGACCCAGGAGACACCAGTTGCCCAGGTGGCAGGATGCAGTGGGGCCCCCCAGCGCTCTCCCCAACAAACCCAGAAGTTGACCAGAAGTGCTTCTGATCCACTACTGGGTCTGCTGCCAAGTGCGCTGGGGAGCCCTCCGCATTCTTGTGGGACACACCATCCTCCCCAGCATCTCAGCATTTAAGAGTCACCTGGTATCTTGAGGTATGTAGAAAAAACATTTCAAGCTGTGTCTATATCCAAATCGCCGAATCTTCCCAAATCTCTCCAAATCAATTTGGAGGGTTCTGATTCGATTTGGAGAGATTAAAGGGTCTCCTGATTTTATTCAGATTCAGAGATTCAGCAACTGAATCAGGCCAAATCTCCACCGAATCTAATCGGACTAAAGCTTCGCGTGGCCCTACTAGTTTGGTCTAAAGTTTCCCTGTCAGCAGCAGGGAAGTCCCCAGGCTCTCCTACCAGGGATCACTAACAGCTGGATGCTCCATTGTATTTCAACATATATCAAACAAATGTTCTGATTTTTCTAAAACAAAAACAGTTTTTGAATTTCCTCTCCATAGGAAATTCCAACACTTGCTTTGTGCTCTGAATTGAAACAAAATCTTAACTGGAATGTCCAAATTTCATTTTTCAATTAGCTAGACTGGAGGCCACAATCAGAACAATACCACACTCAGCTACACAATATAGAACCACAGTAAAAGACAGTCATACTCTTGAAGAACTTGCACTGTAAACAGACAAGACAGATCACTTCTCTTTGTGCAAGTTCTCGAACCATACAAGATTCCAAGGCTGATAACATTTTCCTTCTTTAACATAGGTATAGATCTGCTGAAATTTACTCCTTATTTATACAGTAAGATGAAAATTAAAGTCAGATCTACATTATATCTCACTCTAATTCCAGGTAGATCTACAAATGGCAAACTTATTCATACTGCCAACATCTGCAAGCACCCACTGCCCCAACCTGGGCTGACAAGTACACTCCTCAGGGAACAAAACACATGTGTTTCAGTACATAACAAACAGAGTTTGGCAAACAGAATGTCAAAAACACTGGAGGGTGAGAGTGGAGGAAGAAGGGGGTAAAAGAAGAGAGGAACATTTATAAAATAAGGTGGAGACAAATTAATGAAAACAAGCAAAGAGAAAATAACTTTAAAAAGAAGATAAAAAAGGAAAATACAGAAAACAAACAAAAACAATCCTATTTTCCATATCTAAAGAAACATAACTGAACTTGCACAAACCCTTCTGTAACTTAATAATATTTCAGTGGCTCCCCACTTTGATTAAAACAAATAAATTTAACAAACAGTTTTTCAGCATGGGAAGATTTTTTCCCCCGTTTCTTCCTACTTAAATTTGAAAGAAATAGACACTTATTTATAAATAGAATTTAAAAAATATATTCTATTTAATGTTCCATTCCGTTATCTAACCATGTAAAAAAACCCTGAAAGTAGCTATATTTTCTCATATACAACACGTCCAATATTTTTGAAAGTCAGAATGAAGAAAAAAAAAATTTCATTTTTCCTTGCAGTAAGTCACTGAGTAGTAACAGCTAGGGAACCATGCAGACTTTACTTTTGCTTTTGCCTAGCTGAAGCTTAAGCAGCAGAAATTGATGTTACTATATTTCTTTGTGTGTGTTGTATGCAAGAAAATATGGCAGCCTGTATTGCTTTTATGGTCCCTACATATTCACATGATGAAATCAACATTAAAGAGTATATTTTTTGATCATAATACAAAGAAATCATTCATCTTTTTAAAACAGTAAAAGAAAAATCTCACATGCAAAAAGGCAAAACTTAATCAAAACCATAAAGAAGACCTTGGTAATACATATGACAGAAATTTTTTCCAGTACATGCATTTCTCCAAGCAGAATGTCTAGTCCATAACTACTTTGAGTTTACAATTATATTACAATTTATACTTAAGCAACGGTTGTTTGGAGCAAGTAAGCTATTGACATAGGAGAGAAAACAGTAAAGTCAGCACTGTCAGTACATATAACCACTACAAGCAGTAATAAGAGTTCTAACATACAGTACATGGGCCTACCTAAAACATCAACTAATACACGGTCTCATGGTTAACAGGACTACACAAGTTCCTTCTTTAAGGTACTGGTACATATTATTTTTGTTAGCAATGCCTACAATGTCAAGCAAGGTAGTCAAGCCATTTTGCTAGGCACTGCACACACATAAGGAAAAAGATGGCTGCAGCTCCACAAAACGTGCACTGCTTTAAACACAAGTCAACAGGTGGGAATAGACAGATGGAAAAGGAGAGCACAAGTTAACAGTGAGAAAATTAAATATCAGTGTAATAGGGAGCAACCACAGTGCACAAGCTGCCTAGCCACTGCCAACTATATTTTAGGCAACCCAACAGAGGAGAGTTTAAATTTTCAAACTTATAATACTGAACTGTCTAACTTACAATACACAGAGCATGTAGAAATCCCCATGTTTAAGTTGCCTAAGACTTCCTGTTATACTAGATTTTTTGCAACTTTTTTAAATATGTTCTCACACCTCCATTATTTGCAACACCCATTTTCAATTTGGCAGGGAGAAAAATGGGGCCTAAGAAATGCCTTCTCCTTGTACCATAAAATTCTGTTTAGGTTTTGATTAAATTTAAACTTGTGGAAGTCAGAATTTCCCTTCTGTGGCTTGTTTTTCTGAAGAAAATTTTGTCAGCCTGCCAAACTAATTATTAAATGCACAAATATTCTAAGACCTGATCAGCAGTGGCAAACGATGACACTGTTACTGAGAATGCCTAGGAACTGCTGGAGCAACAGCAGCGAAGGGAAAAGGAAAAACAATCAGGTCATATTCCCCCTCCCATCAGCCCTTAAACCCAGATCCTGGCCTGGGCAGCCCACCTTCTAACTCTGTGATAGCAGCCTTCTGCTGCCAACTAACATGCATAGTTGGCACCAGAGGTTGGCAACAAAGGTTCAAAGTTCAACCCTTTCATGATGAGGAAGGTAGCTATTCTAAACTATTCTGGCTTTTCCTTCTGGCAATCATATGGAATTCCATTGGAAATGTCACTGAATATTGTAAAGCTGAAAAGTCACACACTCAGAATTTTGGAAAACACCAAAAACATTTATTATTAGATTACAAACTTAAGCAGTCCAAAATAGTGAAATGCCAGAAATGAAACAGAACATTCAATCTTAATTTAGCCCTCCTGCAGGTACACACTAGAAAATAGTCTTTAGTAACAGGATTGTTTCTCTCTCTCTCTCTCTCTCTCTCATTCAGTGTACAAAACTCATGTACAGGATATACAAAAGGAAGACTTAAAGATGCATGAGCAACCCTAAATTAGCATTCCCAAATTTTCAAGACCAAGGCTCTGCTGCTTAAAAACATTCTTTTAACATTTTTTCAAGAAATTTTTAAAGATGCACTTCATTTACGAAAGATATCACTACCCAACATGCCAGAAAGAACTGGATGCTTGGAAGTAGTATCTCAAAGCATATGTATTTAATTTTGATGCACTTAGGTTCTTTTTTGATAAATATTCTAAATAATCAAACTTTGTGATATATTGGTTTTTTGACTGCTGGAGCCTCTTTCCATTGTATTTCTCATGGTAACTTGGTAACAATTCTGCAAACTCTCTTTTGGAGCCACTAGGGCAGATGAGTAAAAAAAATTTCACTCCTCAATCTCTTTTTTCTTTTTTCCTTTGAAGGCTGAGGGCTTCTCAAGAAAACCCCTTCCTTGCAGGGACATATGTTAGTGTCATAGAGGTCTAAAGCAACTCCATCCAAAATTGAATTTATATGGGTGTTTCCTACCTGTGTAAACACACACACACACAAACCACTGTTGGTTTGGGGACAAACCTCAAAATTTCAGCCCAAAAGTTCTAAGTTCTAAAATGTAAATTATTAAGAATTAGAATAGAAACTATTATGCAACCTTAACCACAACAGTCCCTGTTGCTCCATAAGACTTGGTTAAGATGCCAATGTCTTTCCATTATGATGGGCAAAGTATCCAGTGTTATTATAATAAAACCGCTATAGTTAATATCATGGACTTTAGGTAAAAAAGAAGATCTAACTCTCTGAGTTAATCTTGCTTCGAAAGCATTTATTGATCTTCCCTTTGCAGCACACTTCACCATTTCTGTAAAGCAATACTTTGGGGGATGGTGATGCAGGCAATGAATAAGTCACAATGGCAAGGGGGTAATAAATAATGACTGACAGATTTTTCCCAAGGATACAGCTCCGGTCTCCACAGTATAAAGATAACGTTAAAGGTGACAGGCAACATGGATATATCCAGCACCAAAATAACGACTGGAAACCTGGAGTACCTCTAAAGGAAGTATAGCAGAACAAAAGAAAAACCAAGGGAAAAGAAAGATTAATTAATGAATTAAGGCAAAGTTACAAAGGTATGACTATCAAAGCTTTGGATAAGCACAAACAGTTTAAGAGTCAAAAATCAAACTAAAAAAATGTTTAACACGTGTATGGTTATAAACACAGACACAAAGGTATATACATACATATGTATCTTCAAATAAACCCCTTGCATGTTTTAGCAAATGGACCAGAGACACAGAAGCTGAAGAAAACCAAGGAAAAAAAAGCTATACTAGATTCTTCAATTAAGCTACTTTCAGCAACAAGACTTGTGATATGCTATGCCTTCTTGGTATACAATGGCATCATTGTTTTAGATACCAAGAGGTCCAAGACAAAAAAGAGGCTAGTATAAAACCTTATCAAATAGAGTATATGCAATATGACTGACTATTTAGAGAATGATTAAGCCACAAAGTAAGGAACAACAGGAAAATATCCGACTGTGGACAATATGGAAGAAAACAAGAAAAGATGACAAGAAAAGGCAGAACACACAGAAACATTAGGAAAGGACGAAAAGCACTCGGTTGTGTTCCATCTTTCACACTTCATCATTTAGTGACATTTTACTACAGCGCTGAGAAAACTACCATAGCTCCCACTGCACTGCTTAAAAAATACACATGCCTCTAAGCTTAATAAAACTGAAATGCTAATTTTAGTTTTTCAAAAATGCTATGACTTGTTTCTCATGGAGTAAGTCGCCACAGAAAAATATAGCAATACAGCCTTTTAAAACATAACAACAAAAAACTCAACTCGGACTCATGAAAACTCTTTAAAAAAAGCATCCTGTCATGTTGTTATGCAACATTCCATTTTCACCTTTTTATGTTTATATAGATTCTTTTAACTGTTTCTTATTCATAATATACAAGGAAGGTATTAATTGGGAATAAAAATAAACATATTCTTCAGATTTTTAATGTATAAGAAACCCATAATATAAAAAATCTGAATAACTTTTGGTCTTCTAAATCAAAAAAGTATTGGAAATTAAAATTAAATATCTTTTCAATCACACACTTGCAAATTTAACTCAGCTCAAATTTAATAAAAGGGGCACATAAAAATGATTCAGTGGTTAATCTTGGATAAGTTCTTTGAAAACAAGTATTAAGTGGTCTACAAAATTAAAATACACTCTAAATAAATTTACTTTCTTCATGAAATATTTCTTTCACTCTGAAACCACAAGAGTTTCCTCTCATAATCCACCTAGATGAAATATCACATAAGTTTTTTAAGGTTTCTTTTTTTTTGGTAGTGTTGTAAAATAATCATTGACATTTTAATTAAAAAAAAAAAAGAAATTTATGTAGAATAAACAGGACATTTCCTGTAAGAGTCTGCAGTGGCCACTCTGTCACTTCGTTGTACAATCTTGGTAAATTATGCAGGTTCTCACTAGACAGAGCAGCTATAATTCACTGTCTCCAATAATGTAATCTACATTTATCACTATTTTAATTAAACTGAATTTAATTTGCTAGTCTCATTGCAAGAAAATATACCTTATTCCATTTTTTCAATACACAACATCTTGAGCGTCTCAGAGGTTACATTTTAAAATTAAATATGTTTCCCCACTGTAAACTGGACCTTACCTAAGAAAAGAAGGTTGTATTTGCCTTTTTTATTTAAAAGAAAATCATTTAAACAATAGAAATTTCATTATATTGGCAAAGTTCCCATTGGCTTTACCTAAAAAAGGTATGAGTGCTAAAGGAGGTGGACTGATAGCTTGCATCTAAAACATTTAAAACGGTGCTTAAAATATTAGTTTAATGCACTAGAAAGAAAAATCAAACTACCCCCTTACACTGCTGGTCAACATCTGACATTTCTTCATTATATACCAATATTATTTTTTGGGTCACTTTAAAAATTAGAAGACTTTACAAGAACAACTGCAGAATTCTTATGCAATCCTTGGCATCCATGTAAACAAACAGATGCTCTAGATTTGGCTTGTATCCTAAAAGCCAAGGGAAACATATAAAGGTAGTTCAAAACACAGTATGAAGGACATAAAATGAACACGAGTAGTTATTTTGTTCAGAAACACGTCCCACCTTTTTTAACTTCTGTAATCTATGGCAGTCCCAAAACAATAAATAGATTTTGGGGCACATCTCCTATATTATCTGGCACTCACTAGGTGCCATAATTGATGCTTCAAACAGTATTCCAGTATATAAAACCATGTATGTTAGTGAAAAGTGAAGACCTGATATAACTAGAAGCTAAAGATTATACATAAGCTTGGTAGGCAAAAATCAAAGCTTCTACTCATTACTCTTTCAAAGCAGCTCACCTCTGACCAGAAGGGGCCATTTTAATTTAGTCTTCTTTTATTATCAGATCTCAAATACTGCCAAGAGTGGCTTGTGACACAGACTACTACCTACTACAAGTGAAACTCCTATCACTTATGACAGAAAAACATGGTACAAAGCTGGTGCATTAAACAACCTACTGTTCCAAAAGTACTAAGGGATGTGGGCAGTCATGTTTAACACAAATCATCAGAGATACAGGAATGTTTTGAATAGCCATCAATGGTTACATCATTAAAGATAATTTACTGCAATGACTTATGATTTTCAATTCATAGAAGTGCATTAAGAGTGTGTTCTACACTTAAATTAACACTCCCCATCATAAAATAAAGCCATTTAACTTTTCATAGAGTGACTTTTATGATGCTGTTAAAGTGGGAACTAATTGTAGTTAAAACGTTTATTTTTAAAAGGTCACACCTTTTTATTGTAGCTGATAATATTGAAATGGGATTCTGGTATTGTGTGTGTGCGTGCACACGCACATGAGAGAATATGTTTTTAAGTACAAGCCCAATCCAGTAAGTCTTACTTTTAGCATAAAAAGTTGTTTGCATATTAAACTATAATAAGATATACAAATAAATCTAAATTACAAATTAGTTTGGAAGACAAATCAATGCTAATGAACAACAATTACTTCAGCCACTGTGTGAATTACTACACTATCATTAATAAAACTTAGGGATTCAACTGAGAAGCAAGTATGAGTTGCAGGCAGACCACATAAGGTTCAGCTGAGTAGTGCAGATAAACACAAAAAGCCAAGTTTAAAATTGTTTAAATGTGAAATTCTATATCAAGCCAAAGCCTCACAAAGTGCTTGTAGAGCTCAGAAAGTTCCATCTACCTTAAACTGCTAAAATGAGTATGTGATAAAATTAAAGAACTGCAAGTGAAAAATGACAAGAGGTATCTAATAAATCTGAAAGAAGATTCAGAGTGGTCTCTTTTGTTCCCCTGCTTCATTGCAAAGCATGCAATAGTGTCAAAAAGTTTCCTTAAAAAAATAGGACTCTTGTCTGTGCTAAAAATAAAGCTAACATTGTGTTCTTTACCTGAAAACTGCTTATCAACAAACTACAGAGGGCACTGTTGTATCAACTTTGGAGCTTTACAGTGGCAGTATGGCCCAAGAAAAGGAAACTGTCAAAAAATCCAGTGTTTGGAGGATGCAAATAAACTAAACCTAATACAAGAGTAAGGCAAAAGGCAAAAAGATTGAAGTGGTATTTCTGAAGAGGACTGGACTTAAAAAAAAAAAGAAAAGAAAAGAAAGGGGAAAAAACTTCACATAACAGACTGTCAAACTGAAAAGAATACTGCAATGCACACATTTGGCATTTTCCTTTGTAGCGCTTCCCATCGAAAAGGTAACTAATCATAGCACCTCCTTATCCTTTGCAAACAGCAACCTATTACTGGAATCCTGGTCACAATCAATATGAAAATGAGTGTGGACTGTTATGCAATTCTTCTATAATTCTATCAACAAGAAGAATACCTTCTCACTGAACAGTTTGTTGAAAAGGCCAATTCTATGTTTTTTGTTTTGTTTTTAGAATAGCAACTACAAATCAATCATTTCTATTTTAAAAGGGGTACTGCTTGGGAAATATATATTGAATGAAACTCAAGCCTTTTAAGAAGGAATATAAATCAAATATACTGATCAGCAACAATGCATGTCCAGTTCAGCATATAAGAGACAAATTATTGTTACATTTATGCAGTCATCTTAAATTATACTAATTCTGTATTTAAGTAAAAAATACTTTATAAGAAGTGTAAGAGAGAAATAATTATGAAGAAAAATTTGATAAATGCTTTATTGTTAAATTAGATGAAACTCTCCTGCCCCTGATTACATCTTATTGGAACTAACCCATGATTACATTTCATTAAATTCTAATAAATTTTAAAATGTACATTACTGTTGGTTAATGAGGGTAGTGTAAACAAAATGAAACAGCCAGCTACCTCAGCAAGAGTAACATTTATTTTTAATTATATTTTTCATTTTTATCTTTAAAAACCATACTGAAATTGTCAACTAGGAAAACAAACATGAACACACTGGTGTGTTTACAAGACATTTACTGAGGAGTAGCTCCACAGTAAAATGTTACCAGCTACACATACAACGCTATTAGGAAGAAGTAAACTAACTCTGCTGTAGGACAGTATTGCCAAACACAAAGTACTATCCTACGGCAGAATTATTTACTCCACCACAACACATATGTTGATGCTGACATGGCTGGCTGGGGCACAAGGGTGCTTCAGTCCGGGAGGTGCCTGCCAGTTAGCTCTGCACTGAAGCACCGTCTGCAGCACACTGAACTAGGTTGGAGCAGCCCCAGGCTGGCAGCTGGAGCTGCTCTGCCCCAGCTCAATGTGTTGCAGTCCTGCAGGCATGTGCAAACAGCACACCTGGGAGCAATAAACTCCAGCTAGAACTGCATGTAGACATGCTCACTGCCTCCAATGTAATTCATTTAAATCTGGGAAGAAAATAGTGACTGGTCACTGCTGTAGCACTGTAGTGTACCTCAAAAGCAGGTTGGTTGCAGTAGTAGGAAAGACCTCAGGGTTTTTGGGGTTTTTTATGAACATTAGCCCTACCTATTAGGAAACCCAAAGAAATGGGCTACCAAACTGCATTCAAGCTACAATATAAATCTGACAAAGCAAACAGCTGCTTATGAAAGCTTATTATGTCTCTCTGAATTCATCTATTAAGTGCCCCGTTTTCTGCCAATATAAATATATGAATAAATTCTCAGACAACAGGCAAAAATGTTCAAGTGACCAGAGGTATGCTATTGGGAGACAAAGTAGAAAACTGTTTATCAACTACCGGTGTTTAAGTGATTAACAACAGACATTGCTTGGCAGCATGCATGCTCAGAAATGTTTGAAACATACTGGTATAAGTGATACAGCTATGGAAAATATTGCATTCCTAGGCCTCCAAATGGATAGAAATCAACATGAGACCAGAACAACACAAAAAACTATGAATTTGGCCAACATACAACATGTTTAGCAAATCAGAACCAAAAGTGGCACCAGTCAAAAAAAAACTAGAGGATATATGTGTTTGCAAAACATTTCCATGCTTTGTTATCTTGAGTTTTTAAGCAGACCATGCAACACAAGGACTAATCCAAAATCTATAGAAGGCAAAGGAAAAATCTGAAATTATTACACATTTGACTTGATCTACTTCACTATAAAATTAAAAGTTGTGTGATTATTAAAGAAACTGTACATTGTTAGTTCATTAAAATCCACCATGTAGCAGCCCATTTTCTGCTATACAGAAAAACCGCTTCTGTTTTATTCCATTAAATTATTAATTCATAATCTTTGGCCAGTATCTTTTTAAACTAATAGCTTTTATTAGGTATTAGTTAGGACCTCATAAATAGGAGGAATATATTTTTAATAAAAGCTGAACATGCATCCTATAAAAACTTGAATAATATAAATGAAGTTCATTATTGAAGAAATACATAGTTTCTATCAAAAAATAAATTCATTTTAATTCAGAGAAATGCTGTTCTCCATTCTTATTTTGACAGGCCTGCAATTGGTTCCAAATGCTTCCATTATTGAGGCTGTTGAATCTATGCATGTCACTTTGAGAACAATTCCAATGAAATCCAAGAAAAAAAGTTTTGATAACTTTTACAAAATTGATTTGAACAATTTAATGCATTTTTCCATTTAGCTATGATGCTGAGTGCCAAAATGTTAGTATATAACTTTCTAAATATTCAAGTTATTTAACAAGATCTGTAAGGTTACAATCTCCCTATCCAATGCAGCATATTAAAGCAAATTTTAGCTAACTAATTTATTCAAAGCTTGATTGCGAGCAATAGCTACTAGAAGAAATACAGCATTGTTGATTCATATACAAGCATTTCACTTAACTACATTGGATAATAGCAGTGCTCCTAAAGAGTATAAAAGCAAAGTGATTAGCAGTCATTACTGTTAATTAGCGTTCACTTTACATTGATAGGGATGAACCTCTTCTGTGCTAAATGAATGGAAAGTTTCTATCTGAAGGTTTGCCAAACCTGGCCTAGGTAAGTACTGAAATAAACAGTCATCTACCAGTAAGCAGGAAGAAAAAAAAAACAACCTAGAGACGGATCAGCATCCAATTAGTGAGACTCGGTTTTTAAACAGGAAAAGGTTTGAAGGGAATGAGTAAAACTGGAAACTCATACTTCACATTCTGCAATCTCACTGATAAAAGGAGGAAATGTGTGTTTATCAAACTTGCTGTGAGTGCACAGTTCATTTGGCGTCCTGTAAACAATTCCTGGCTGCCCATTTCCAAATGCATGTGAGAATCTTGCGGACCCAGAACATCATATTCAGCAGGCAAGGTCACACTAGAGATGCCCTGGAAATGGGAAATTAGGAAAACCTGGCAATCAGAGGTTTAAGCCTGACCAGAAAAAGCCCTAAGGCTTGCTTACCGTCTTTCACCACTAGCCTAGCTGTCTCTGCACATTCAGGATTAACCCAACAGGACTTAGAGTGAAGGAAAACAATTCCACCACACACCTAACAAGGAGAAATACACTGGCATTCTTGTTTACACAAAGTTTGACATTTCTCACGATAAGAAGCCACCTCTGAAACGCTACTTAAGGATTCTCCTCCAGAAGGAAAACAGACCCCTCCATTTCATATAAAACAGAAAGCATGGCTGACCTCCCGTTTATTAGCAGGTTTCCTCATTCCTCCCCTCCACCCACAACACACACAAATTCTGGCTAAAAAACAAACTTCAACTTATAAACAAAAACAGAAGTAAACATAATTTTACATAAAGCTAGCCACCTGACTACTTCCCTTCTTGGATTAGTTAACCAATAGACTCATTGTTAATAACTATTGTGAACCCTATTACAAGTGAAGAAATTCTGCTCTAAAACTAACAAAAGAAAAATCGCTGGCCAGTAAGAATCAATCATAACATGGTTGCTCATGGATAATGGAAGATTCTTGCAGGACAAAACCTAGTCATTCTAACAGGGAAAAGACGTTACTGTTTAATGCACAAAAAACACACACAGTCCTTTGTGCTGAAAAATGTATACCTTAAGGAAAAGTGCAGTTATTTACTTCTATCTCACCACTGGTCGACGGTTTCACTGCCCAAAGCACCACTGTTACCATCCCAGTGAAACATCCACAGGAGTTTTTTAATAGATACTGTGATAGCAAGTTTGCCTAATCAACATGATCAGTCCCATCCCTAAAAATAACTACTATTATAGTGTTTCTCAATGCTGCTTTATCAAACTAAGCACTACAAATATAATTGTAGATCTTAATGACTTCACTGCATACAAAAGTTAATCAATCAAAAAAATCAAACCTATAGCCCCCATTGGTTTGTAACTGCTTTAAAGTCTGGACAAATCTATGGCTAATGCCTTCACAGAACTGCATAGAAAGAGACCTGCTACAATTTCTATGTTCTGCAATTTTAACTAGAAATATCATGAAGGTTTAAAGGAATCAGTATACAGATTCAACACTTATCCAATATCAAAATGGTAATAGAGAACAACCACCTAGGTTCTGAGAATGGAGAAATGGAGTGTGGGCCTCATGGTATGGGGCCTATGCTATATTTCTGGTCGTCCATTTCTCCATTAATAGAGAGAGGAAGGTATTTACCCATCTTAGAGTTGATAGGTTGCTCAGTTAGTTAAGTGTAAAGAACACAGAGGTTGTAAGGTTAAAGACTGTAAAAGACTGTAGATTATATTAATACAAACACAGCAATTCATCCCAACCTAAAAGGTACAGTTACATTAATCAAATTCTCCTTTCAATATTGTAGTATCATCTTTCCACTCACAAATGTGTAAGTACAGACAGTGAAGTATACTTTCCTCTCAGTGCCCACATGCAACATGACTCAGAGAAATGTTAGCATCACTAAGAGAACACTGCACGTCATGAACTATTACTTAATTTTGAAAGGGGAGGTCGTAATGAATTTAGCAACAGAATCAATGCTTTGAAAAATCCATATCTTAAAACAAAAAAAGGGAGAAAAATACTTTGGTTTAAGTACCTATAGTAATATTTTCAAGTTGATCTATGGGACAAACCTTTAAAAACACTTTTACAAATTGTGAATAACTCAAACACACTGTAAATAACATTTCAGATAGACAATGAAGAACTTTAATATTGTCCTAGAATGTTTGATCAAAGAAAAATAGCATGGTTAGCTATTGATTCAGCTGTACAAATATTTAACTATACGTTCTGCAAATAGACAGTGCTTTAAATACAGCAAC
The DNA here is from genome assembly GCF_001723895.1 of Crocodylus porosus. Lineage (NCBI taxonomy): Eukaryota > Metazoa > Chordata > Crocodylia > Crocodylidae > Crocodylus > Crocodylus porosus. The sequence goes on along the minus strand of NW_017728947.1, from coordinate 62,372,698 downwards.
ACCAGTGAATAGTTCACCAAAAATATAACTGTTGAAATGAGTCTATTGTCACAATACAAAATACTCAACATTTGTTTATCATGATCCTATTAGTAGCTATACTGGCACATAATATAATATGTATTACATATTATTTATAATTAGTATATTAATATTACATACCTGCCCTAGGAAACACGTTACGTAAGTAATTACCAATCAAAAACAGTTTACCTACATCCTAGCACCATTATACCAAGAAGTTTGAACTTATATTAGACATAGGAAGCCTTCTTGATAATAGCTATAAAATATTAGTAAGTTGGGTATTGGGAGCTAGTTGGTCATTAATTCTATGGTTCATTTTTTTGTACGCTGTTAAAATTTACAGTCATCACTAAAAAATAATACACACTCAGCCTCCAAACTGAAACTCCACAATTCAGAAGTTATGAAATAACAATAGTTTTAAAAAAAACCCCAAAAACTTCTAGCTTTATGTCAAGAATACACAAGCTATACCACTTTCACATACTCTAACCTAAACTACTTCAGATGACTGGAAAAAAATTAAATTCATATGGAAATAAGAACACATTTTTAGAGATGTACTGATACATCAATCTGATATCAGATTGGCACCAATATAAAGAAAATTGATTGTATTGGAAATCAGGCTGATGTGTCTGATATTTTGGCCAATAAATGCCCATGCATGCATGCAGCCATAGCACAGCATGCAGACAGCAAAGAGCACAGTCCAGCAGCATGGCGAGTTGCATGCAGCCAGTAAGTCTGTTGTGGTAGAATAGTTGTGGGGAGGGAAGAGGCATGTGGGAAGCAGATCAACGTCCTCACAGTGATTGAGGGAGTGGGCAGGGACTGGGGCTGCCCAGCCAGGGTAGGGCACGGGATGGAGCCATGGCTCATCTGGGAGGGGTTGGGGTAGGGGGGCAGCTCCTGCCACTGTGTGCATCCTGGGATGGCATGGGAGGAGTGTGCTCATGGATCTGCGTGGGAGGGGGAAAGGGGCTAGGGCCAGGGCTGCGCTCTCCCCGGCATGTGGGGGCTGCCCTTGAGGCTGCACTTGGGGTGGGTGGTGACAGCAAGATTTGGGGTTGCTGCAGCCCCCCCCATAACTCCCTTTCCAGCACCGCCACCTGCCTTGAGCAGAGCCCCAGCCCAACCCCCCCCATGCACCAGAGGGTTCCTGCCGTAGCCCCAGCCTGCAGCTGCAGCCCACCCCAACCCCCCATGAAGATCCAGGGCCACATGCCCCCCCATCCCGTGCTCCCCAGACAAGCCACAGCTCCATCTCAAACCCCCCCAATCCGCCTGGGCAGCACCTGCCCCAGCCCCACTCCCTCCCTCAATGGCCTCCCTCATTGGCCTTGATCTGCCCCCCCCACTCCTTCCATCTCCCCTCCCCATCCACAACAGACTTATCAGCTGTTGGGAGCTCTCCATGCCCTACACTTCAGTCAGCCTTCTGGAGCTCCAGCAGGTTTCAGGTTCGCAGTTGTGTAACACGGGCTCTTGCAGAGGGGGTCTTTCACTGTGCCACAACTAAGCAGCAGAGAGAAGCAGCAGCAGTAATTCGGTCCTAGCGTCTGCCTGCCTCCAACCCGAGCAAACTCATTCCTGCTCCCCCTGCCTGAAAACACTGCCACCCCGTGTTCTAGGTTGTTCCATGACAGCAGGAGATGGCGCCTAATAGGTTATTGAGATGTTAGTTATTGTGACATTATGCCTAATGTATACAAGATTACCAGTACGTGTGTTAAATTTAAATGTTTATTAGTGTATCTTAATACGCAAACATGCGCCTGTGCTTTAAAAATAATTCTAAAAATACAGAATTTAAAAAAGCTTCAAAAAAAATCACAGGAATTACAGGCCAATCAGCTTGACCTCAGTCCCTGGTAAGATTCTGGAGAAAATTATCAAAGAGACCCTTCTTGATAAGCTGGCTGATGGCAACATCCTGAGGGACAGCTAGCACGGGTTTATCACAAGTCAGTCTTGCCTGACCAATCTCATCTTCTTCTATGACCAGGTGACATATCAGCTGGCCAAGGGAGAAGAGATTGACATCATATATCTGGACTTTAAAAAAGCCTTTGATCTGGTGTCATGACCTCCTCACGGAAAAATTGGCCAACTGTGGCCTCAGCTACACCACAGTCTGATGGCTGGGAAGCTGGCTCTGAGGTCAGACCCAGAGAATAGAAGTCGATGGAAGCAAATCACTATGGAGCTCTGTGACCAGTAGTGTCCCCCAAGGCTCTGTCCTTGGACCGGTTCTCTTCAACATCTTTATCAATGATATGGAGATGGGTGTCAGAAACGTACTGGCCAGGTTCACCGATGACACTAAACTTTGGGGCACAGCATCCACACCTGAGGATATAGGCTAGTGATCCAGGCTGACATGGATAAGCTTAGTAAATGGGCAGATAGAAACCTGATGATGCTCAATACCAAAAAATGCAAAGTACTCTACCTCGGGGAAAAAAACTAGCAGCACGCTTATAGGCTTGGCAGTGCTATGCTCACTAGCACCATGGCTGAAAGAGACTTGGGGGTCATGATTGACCACAAGATAAACATGAGCCACCACTGCAATGTCACAGCAGGTAAAGCAAATAAAACTCTGGCTTGCATCCATAGATGCTTCTCAGGTAAATATCAGGATGTCATCTTCCTGCTGTACTCGGCTTTGGTGAGGCCGCAGCTGGAGTACTGAATCCAATTCTGGGCTCTGCAATTTAAGAAGGATGTTGAGAATTTTCATAGATTTCATAAACATTAGGACTGGAAGGGACCTTGAAGATCATCGAGTCCAGCCCTCCGCCCAAAGGGCAGGAAGTTAGCTGGGGTCATAGGATCCCAGCAAGATAAGCATCCAATTTGCTCTTGAAGGTGTTCAATGTAGGTGCTTGAACCACCTCC
>NW_017728947.1:62299088-62369463 GCF_001723895.1 Crocodylus porosus | reverse complement strand
TGGCCATCAGATCACCCCTGAGCCTGCGCTTTTTTAGGCTAAAGAGCCCCATGGCTCTCAGCCTGTCATCGTAAGGTCTGTTTTCCTGACCTCTGATCACGGACGTGGCTCTTCTCTAGATTCTCTCAAGCTTCTTCACATCCTTTTTGAATTGTGGAGCCCAAAACTGGACGCAGTACTCCAGCTGTGGCCTCACCGAGGCCAAGTACAAAGGGAAAATGATGTCCCGGGATTTGCTTGTGAAGCATCTATGGATGCAAACCACCGTTTTGGTCACTTCAGTAGCAGCAGCATCGCATTACAGGCTCATGTTCATCTTGTGGTCAATGATGACCCCCAAGTCTTTCTTCCATAGTGCTAGCCAGCATAGCACTGCCGAGCCTATAAGGATGCTGCATGTTTTTCTTCCCAAGGTGGAGAACCTTGCATTTTTCAGTGTTAAACACCATCAGGTTCTCGCCTGCCCATTTGCTGACCCTGTCCAGGTCAGCCTGGATCACCCGCCTATCTTCTGGTGTGGGTGCTTTGCCCCAAAGTTTAGTGTCATTGGCGAACGTGGCCAGTCTATGAAATCTATGAAATCATTATTGTTTTCTGCTGCTGGCACTAAAAAACAAAACAAAAATGCTGCTTCTTACTGGACAGTCTTTGTGGTTTTAGCTGAAACCATTAAATCACTGGGCTATGCTCTGCCATAATTTTTAAAATAGTATTCCTTTCCTGCTTATAAGAAATTATAATGTGTGTCTAGTATATAAAGGATTTAAATGATTTGCATAATTTTTGTCAATAATGTTTAAAGTTAGCTAATTACAACACTTCTTCAGCTGATAAACAATAGAAGATATTGTAATTGTCCTTAAGTTCCCAATTCCATTACACCTTTTTCCCCCAGTATTGTGCTTTGTTCTTTGTAAGTTTTGAGCCTCTACAAAGCCCAGAGCAAGTGGAACTCTCACTGAACTCAAAATAACACTGGGAGTATGCAAAAAAATATGGAAATATAATATGCAAAAAACTATAATATCTGTAATACTTCAATAATCATACTTGATGAATGGGTTCACATAAATCTCTTAAAAAGAAATTATAAACAGGAGTATAAATATTTGAGATAATCATTCCAAAAGACTCAAAAATAATCACGTCAAAAATTTCTTATGATAAAGAACTTGCCAATATTTCAAAGAAAACAAGGCCTTACTAAGAACAAGATGTATAATGAATACATATTAACATACAGGCACACAGAAGCAAAACATACATATACACACACTCAATCTAAAGAAAAGAATAAACCTTGAGAACTCTATAAAGACTGTATTAACAAATAAAACTAGACCAAGTAGAAGCCAAGTCCTGTAGGTGCCCACTTCTCACAAGACAATCACTCCGTCTCCAATCTCTCCATTCTAATCTTCAAAGGGAACTTACAATACACCTTCCATAGAAGAGCCTACGAACTTCACTTCATAGATTTACTGGATACAAAAAATCATGGACTCAATATAGTCATTCAATTTATGACACATTACAACCTGCCTGACATCTGCGAGACCTGCGCTCATACTCTTTTCTTTCCCCCCACCCCTTCCTCCTCTCCCCCTCCTTTTCTACCCTTTGTCCGCCTAATTTCCTGCTATTTACCTTTTGCATAGACTGCCTCTTCAACCTTGTAAAACTACTACCTCAGGGTCTCCCTTACTTACATTTGGCTTTTATTCTCCCTCATTTCCCCCCTCTCCTCCCTTCCCAGCTCTATCTTATATCCTTATTTCTGTTTATTTACATTCCCACTGGCATCCTGTCACACTTTTAGCTTCTTTTACTCCTTGGAGTCTCAAAACAGCAAAGACAACCTATGCCTGAAGAAGGGCAATTGCACTATTGCACCCAAAAGCTTGCAAAGAACTTTTTTCCAACTACTCAGTTGGTCCAACAGAAGATCTCACATCTACCCAAAGAGCCTTGCCCGCCTATACCCTTAGCTTAAACCAACACAGCTACAACCAAAAACCCAGCAAGTCCTTTATAAGTAAGTGTCCTTCATGGAGCACAAACAGTTTTGAAAAGGGGATCTGCCCGGAAGATCAGGAAAGGATAGAAACATTGACAAAAACGCAATGCCTGGTAAAAAACACCATCCAAGTGTAGGGTTATAAGAACAATTTGCCACAGGTAAAAGGTGTGGAAAGTGTTTGCTTTACCTCACATTTGCTAATCCATGATAACTGCTTGGTTGTACTCTTTGATAAGTGAAAGTTAAACTACGGGAGCTTAGACCTCAATGAAAGACTGCTAAATTACCATGGGTTATATAGAGGCGGCACTCTAAACTGAAAATTGAGAGGGCACGTCATACAATTAGCTTGTGGTATTTTTAATACACGCATTAAAATCTAAATTACTTTTGTTTTCTACTAATACTTTAGGCAATTAAAAATTAATATAATTTACTTAACATAATTTCATTCAATGTGGGCCCCAACAGTGAACTATCAGCTTTACATTTTCCCTGTAGTCAGTTTCACTTTTGACTATGGACTAGCATAAAACAGCTTTTTCCAACACTATGAGGACTATGTGGTTTTTTTTAAGAAGCATGTTTTTATAAAATTGTTTCAAGAAATGTCAAACACTTTTCATTTCACATTCATTTTTAAACGTGGTTCGCTTTAATTTATTATTAAACAAGCACTTCTAATATAAACATACTTTACAAATTGAAAGCTGGACAGATTATGTGGTTTTAATCTAGACATACCTCTTCTAAATTCTTAGACCCAAAGCACTGGATTGGGGGAGAGAGGGGGGAAAAGAGGGGAACTAGAATTATGTTATTTTGGACATTCCTTTCAAAGTATTTCAACTCAAGATTTTTATATATATATATATGAAAGTCAGAATTATTAAAAACCTTCAAGAGTTCTCTTTTTTCCATCTTTCAAGTCAGCAGATTAAGCTCTCTAAAACAATTATAACATCATCTAAAGAAAATTTGAATCACTTGAGAAAAAAGGTACCAGTGATTAGAGACATATTTGCTAACACTACAAAACTACATATTCTTATGAATAAATGTTCAAGATAAAATTAATCAAAATGCTTTCCACGTTGCCATTAACATTCAAAAGCAAAGAAAATAGTAGTTTGATCTTTCTCTTAATATTAGACGACCAACATGAAGAATTATAGCTCTTCTGGATTCAACCCCACCCCTCCACCAATTACTCAGTTATTCATTAGAATATGTAACACCTCTACTGTAATTTTTGAACCAGAATTTCATAAATAGCTTTGACTGCATGAGCATGGTTACACAATGTCTACCACAAAGGCAATATATTTCCAATATTTGCATCTTTAAAATATCCTATAGTAGAATTAATATTGCCACACAAAAAAGAAGCACTTATTTAGTCCCAGACAACTTGATAACATCTCTTTCAACTATAGTTATAATTATCATGTACGAACTTCCAAAGCAGAAGTTGTCAAGATTTAACATTAGCATTAATTTATGTCATAACTGACTGTTACTATAAAGATAATGGCAAAGAATCCATTTCTCCAAAGACAGCATGGATCGAAAAGGAAATTTCATCTTAATTGCCACTAATCTGCCCATTTTTAATTAAATTGATCTGTAATTTATTATCTTTCCTGGCCTTTGAAAGCTGTTATCATGAAGCTTCGACAGACAGCATACACCTCTACTTCTCCAACACTGTCATGTTTTTAAAAAATCCCTTAAAAGCACAGCAGCTTATTTGCTCCAATTCCAGTTCTCCATGCTATATATATCCTATTTAAAAAGTCTTTACAGACTGGTAATCTCCCTGAACTAGCAGTGTGGCCTAATTGGCCTATTATTTCAGAAAGAAATCCAGATTTAGAATTCTCATAATCCAGCCTATTGGCAAAATCCTGGCTCCACCAAAGTCATGGGCCTCAGTGGTGTCAGAATTTCACCTACGACCTTTGGAGCAGCTTTTCTAAGCAAAGTAACAGCATGGAACATCTTAAACCAAGTCACATTCTCTTAGCTGAACTTAGAGTGGCAGTGACAATGGCTTCAGTGGATTCCACACCTTCAGCTAGAAGAAACAGTGGCTGGGTAGCAGCCAGAAAGAGAAGAATTGAACACTGAAGACATTTGAGAGCTCCCCAACTTTAGGATGCTAGCATTTAGTTTAAACCAATCAAAGGGCAATAACATGTTTAGTCATCACTTTATAATCTTAGACTTGGAATCAATTAACTTCTGCAGTTTTGGCTATAACGGACAAAATGCTTGTGTGTATCAATCAATTCTCAAAAATAGCAGAAAATAAATTCCAGTATCTTAGCTAACATGTTTTTCACTTAATAAAAATGTTAAAAAACTCAGATCTAAGTTACTGTTGAGTTCATGATAGATTTAGAACCTGTTCTTCAGAATACCAGCATCAAAATCATAATGGTTAATTACTTCAGAATACTCCGAAAAAGAAATGCAATGCAAAAACAAATTCGATCACTTCTGATTTTTTTATAATGCACAAAAACAAATGCATACATCTTCTCTTCCCACTCATAAAAAAAACAAATGTACACAAAATAAGACAGAGCTTACAGGTAGTAATCAAGTTAGGAATTATGTCATTTGTGTAGGAATTATGTCACCTGGAGAATTATACTCTACTGACTACATATAAATAGGTCTAACAATTATACTTTTTGTATTCTTTGGCATACAGCTTTTATTATTATTGACATTTATTTAATATATAAGAACAAGTGTTTTGGCCTAAAATAGGGACTAACCAACCATCTTACATGGGGAATAAACATAAATTAAATTAAGCTTCCAATGTGTAAATTCAAGAAAGAATAAAAGAATAAAAGAAAAGGTAACTAAAATTATAATGCAATAATAGAAACATCTAAAAATATTCAAACTTTCCTGAAAGCATCACTGGGTCATTGATTTAAAAGGCTAAATGTTTATCACAGTTATTTGGCTGTCATGCAACATACCTTAACAAGTTTCAAAAGGTGGTAAAGGTCTTCAACCTCATCTCCTTCACACTTGGTATATACTCTTCCAATGTCCACACTGGCTCCTTTTATAGTGCGACGATAAAGCGGCAAGTCCATTGCGTCAGCATACAGGTCAATGGCATGGTGTCCTACTGTCTGAAACATGTAGCTGTCCAGCTCATCTGTCTCCGCTGCCATAATTGAAGAGGCAAATATGATATGAAATATATCATATCAAAGATATACTCACAAGCAACTCAGATGGTACATGTAGGCACATTCATAGAACTTAACCCCGGCCAAAGATTTTTTTCAGATTCAAGGGGTAGGTGCATTTCAGAATGTTCCCCCCTAGATAGGCTTCTGTTGGAAGGTAGAATTCCCAACTTCTCTTCAAATCAATGATGGTAGTGGTAGCAGTACCCTTCTCTGGACTAGCAGAATCATGGTTAGAGCACTCACGCAAAAAGCGGAAGACCAGAATTTCAGGGAAGCTTCCGCAGGCACGTCCAGATGAGCATGCAAGTGCATTTCCCTAGGGCCAAAGCACAGCATCACGATATGTGCCGCTGCTACTTGTCCCTGGGGAACATCTATGCACATGCACTTTGGTACACGGCAAGTTGTCCCAAGTCGGAGCCAGCACCTGGGCTGTCCCCATCAGCCTTACCCAGAGTTCTGGGAGCCTCCCATGGTCCCAGCCGCAGCAATCCAGCAGTAGCAGCTGGAACGTGGTTCTGGCCAGCCGGGCTCTGGTTCTGGGCAGCACACGCTGCCGCCATGTGCACCGTCTCACTTTCTTTCACTGCGGGTTTTTTTTGACACCGGGATATCTCAGTATCAGAAACACCTCCTATGCTGCAAATCATCAGCACAGGGAATGCAGTGTGTGCGGTAGGCAGTGCCGCATTCTGCACATGCACACTCGTCTAGACATGCCCAACCTGAGGGAATTTAAACCCATACTGCTCCACCCCCCCGCCAAAACTTTCTCTGTGGGCAGCTGAGAGCACGAGAGTCAATAGGGCCAGAAGGAGATCAAAAGGGAACATGACAAGCTGAGGGGGAAACAGCAAGATAACCAAGCTGTTATGTAAAACAGAGGTTAGTAACCAATGGCCCACGGGCCAAATCTGGCCCACACAGACATTTGATCTGGTCCGTAGACACAGGGCTTCAGCAGCCAGACCAACCCAGTCCAGTTCAAAGGAAAGCAAGCACTAGGACCCAGCTGCCACTTCCACTTTTTCCTGCTGCTGGGAAAAACAGGAAGAGTGGCAGCGGGTCTAGCACCCACACTACATGCACTGGCCCACCTCTGATCCAAAGTGGGTTGTTTTGACCTGCAACCTGAAAAGGTTGCTGAGCCCTAATGTAAACCATTATGCTATGTCAGAAACTATTATGTCATGTCAAAGCTAGTTCAGTACAGGGCAGGTATTTGCTCAAAATGGTCGGAAGGGGCTTGTTAGCCAACATGAACCAGAGAAGTTTATTTTAGAAGAAAATACAATAATTAAAACATATATAAAATGTGATGCTTAAAAAAACTTGACATTGTCCCTTTAAGCTGACATCCGCTTCCGAATACTAAGTTTCTCTATTAATTGCGACTCTCCAGGCAACACTGGTACGAGATAAAAAAAATAAATAAATGGGATAGGTTCCACTGCTGCCTGCAGCACCTCAATTAGCTTTCCACAAAGTTTCCTACTACACACTTAAAGGGATCATTTTATGATTTTAATGACAACATTCTACATTTTTTATGTGGATAAATTAGTTTTATGAAAAACATATTTCAACAAGATTAGCAATGTTGTTGCTCTGGCTACCATGGGAATAAATTGCTCTAATCTACACCCTGATATTCCCCTACTCTACTGGTGGCTCATCCCTGACTTAGGAAGCATTCACACCTCTTACTTCAATTCCCTCAGAAATCTCCAGTTTGGAGAGACTGGGGGACTCCATTTCATTTGCACTGCATCAGAAAATCTCCCTCTTACACTGGAACAAAAGACTCTTCTCAAATCGCACCTTAAAACCTTCCTGTTCCTCTTTATTTATAACTGGTGCAAGACCCTGCTTACCTTTCATTACTGTAATTGTTGAACCCTCTCATTCTCCCCTTCTTCTGACAGGATTAGGAGAAAGTGTTGTTGCTTTTCCTCCCTTTAACATGTAGGATCATTTCTTTTGCCATTCCTCATTTTCTTATGTTTTTTCCTCTCTTCAGTTACTCTGATTAAGAGTTGTTTTAATGAACTCTAAATTGCCCTCTCCCCTCCACTTCTCTCTGTAAATATTTTAGAATACCTCCCATATGGGAAGCTATATACAAATGCACAACAGGATTTAATTTAGGCACAGCTGTGACATGGTATTTTCCTATTCAAAGAATCCTGTAAGCCAGGGCTGTCCAACTGGCAGCCAACAAGGAGTTAGTTTGTGGCCTTCCAGGCCTGCAGGAGGCCACCACTCCACGCACATTACTCCAGCTGCAGTTGGAGGCTATGAGCTTCCCCTCCCTCTGGCTTCTTTCTGTTCCTCCCCAGGTGGAGGAGAGTGGCACAGCTCACAGTGCTCAGGAAGCCCATAGCATGGGGAGCAACAGGGTGCAGGAAGGGAGGGCACTGCCCATTTGTCTGGTGCAATATGGGGAAAAAGAACATATGTGCCCAGTGACCCTAGGGAAGAAATGAAGTAGGAGGAGAAGCACCCAGTAGAACTTGGGGGGAAGCTCCCATGTGTGCATGGTGTGAAGCGTAGAAAGTGTCCATATGCCTAGGGCACCTGGGGGTGCTTAGGGATCCACACCAGTGCATATCCCATAGCATGCAGTCCCTGCTGGTGAAGGCCATAGGTCATGTGGCCTGTAGACATTAAGTTGGACAGCCCTCCTAGAGGCAATGAGTAGGGATCACTGGAAGTCACATCAGAAGTACACTGCACGGTGGTTCCTTTAATCTTGGAGTTTCCCCCACTGCTGATTGGTGGAGGGGCCCCATCAGCCCCGCTGCTTGCTCCAGATGGCCAGGAGACAAAAGCTGCAGTTTTAAATATGTTGCCTCCTGTCCGGTCAGCATGGGCCTTCAGCCAACCAGCAGTGAAACCCAAAAACCACAGTATATTTAAAACTGTGGTTTTCACCTCCCTGACAAGCAGGGGCCAGCAGCGAGGCCAATGAGGACACTCCACCAATCAGTGGTGGCAAGGTACACGCAGGAAACTCCTAGATTAAAGGAACTGCTGCACAGCACACTTCTGGAGTGAATTCCAGTGATCCCTACCCTAGCAATGAGACATTCTTACCTGTGTTTTCAGCAGGCCGTAAGTTCGCTAATGCAACAATCTGGTGCCCAGCAGCCACACACTGCATCATATTGTAACAGCTGTCCTTCCCACCGCTAGAATAAAAAAGAACAAATTTATTTACCAATTTTGCAAGGTTACTGTTATAAAGCAGGACCTGCAAATAAAGTTCTCAAATATATAGTAGTTTGAAAAAGAATTATAACAGTAACAAAAACTTAGACTTGCACTAGAAACATTTTTTACAAGAAAACCAGGATGTATTTTAAAAATGTGGCAGGTTCAAACCAATAACATTCATAAGATTTATGCATATCCCCAAATTTGCTGCTTTCTTTAAAAAAAATAATAAAAACCCACCTAGAAGGAAGCTGTTTGGGGCAGAAAATGTCTTTTACTCAAAGAGATCAGTAATAGAACACAGAGGTTTTCTCTTCTAACGTCCTTACTCTAAAAATCAACAGTCTCATATGATCCTGACTTTGTGTCTGCAAATAGCTGCAGACAAAAATAATTAAAATATATTTTACAGGAGCTACCTCAGCAATCCTTGTTTTTCATCAAAACGTGTAGATGCCAGGATAACAATAAAGTGTAAAATATATTTGATTTTGAAATTCATAAACCAACATTTAAAAGTTAGCAGAATATATCAAGGGTGCAAGCATATAACAACTACAGAGGTATACCTAGAGAAACCCTCCTGTCAACACAACAAGGTCTGAATCCTATTTGTATTGAAGTCAGTGGCAAAAATCCTATTTCAGCTGTACAGTTAAACAGCAGTAACAAAAGAAACTGATCTCTTTAGTAACTTTTTTGAGTATACTATACTAAAAAAACACCACCTCCAAATCGATAATCACTACACTACAACTAGAGTTAAGAATGTGTGCTGCCCCCCTAAGATGCAGTAAGTAGCAAGTTAGGATGACTCGACGGACTTTCAGCTGCCCGTGTAAATCCCAATTCTTGGCTGCTCCGCAAGCCCTGGGGGCCGTCTTAATACAATAGTCTGTTCCTCAGCTTGCTCTTGGACAAAGCATTACCTATTAATCTCAATACTGTATCCAACACACCATCCCATACCCAGCCTCCTCCAGAGCTTGTGAAAGGACAGAATGAAGACAACCATACAGCTGTCTCATTCAGTCTCTTCCCATAAAGACATTAAACCTCTGCAATAATCCGAACTGGCTGTATTACTAAATTAAGGATTCACATACAAAAACATCATTCTCTGCATTTGTACTTTGCCCATTGGTATATAACAAACTGCTTTCTTTTCTTTGCTGCAAAAATATGAACTTGCCAGGAAGTAAGTTTCTAATAAGAATCTACAGCTTTTCCAAATAGCTGTGTTAAATTTCTTCTAAGGAGCAGCTATAGACAACAGAATGCAGGCCTGCACCTAGTGTTTTTGGATATTGTGCTTGGTGCAGTTAATTAAGTTACAATTCACTTTTAGATGAGATAGAATAAGAACTGAATGCCTAAAGGGAATTTGTAATGGGACAGAGAATATTTTTCTTCTAGAGACTTCTTTCTCATGAAATCATAAATCATAAAATAGCTTCAAATTTCAGTAGTATGGCTACATCTACTCCACTTGCAGTCAGGAAATTAAACATCTATCAAATGTACTCACCATTATTTAAAAATATTCTAGGTGCAAAATCAGAACCTAGGTCACCAGTTTAGATATCACCCTAGTCAGAGTGGCACATCCACAACAATCTCAGTGGAAAGGCCATGAAATGAAATGCTGCATATTATTTTCTGTTTGGATACTAACCATTCTTCAAAAAAAAAAAATGCTGCTGAACTCAAAAATGACTGCTGAAGAGCAACACAAAGCCATGTGCTAAGATGTTTTTATGCCAGAGTTTACCATTCTCTATTTGTTCACTCATGACTGAACTTGACCACTGAAGTTCTACAAAGTAAGATTAGAGGAAATTACAGCTAGAAGGGACCACATAAAGTCATCTAGTCCAACCTCTGCTCAATCTACAAGTGTGACAGCAAAACAGTGCCTGGATATGTGTTATGTATGGTAACTGTTATTTCGTTTTTGCATTAATAATTGTGCATCTTGTGATAGACTAAGCCATTTTGCCAGGAGCTCTTTCATAGTTTCATAGTTAGTAGGGTCGGAACGTAACCATTACTATAGTCACTCCTGGTAGTGCTCAGAACAGGTACTCCCCCAGTGCCTGCTGGTCCCCTCTGACTAGTTTGTAAATGGCCACTAGATCCCCCCCTCAGCCTTCTCTTGTGGAGGCTGAACAGGTTCAGGTCCCGTAGCCTCTCCTCATAGGGCCTGCCCTGCTGCCCCCTGATCATGCCAGTGGCCCTCCTCTGGACCCTCTCCATGCTGTCCACATCCCTCTTGAAGTGCAGTGCCCAGAACTGGATGCAGTACTCTAGCTGCAGCCTGACCAGTGTCGCACAGAGGGGGAGTATCACCTCCTTGGACCTGCTTGAGATGCAGGTCATTATCTGTCACTAGGCTGTTCCCCCATTCAGAAGAGACTCACACTTTTCCTGATCTTTCTAATAAATTTATAATTTGTGTGTGTATAGTACCTAATTATTGGAGGGGGAGGAGTTGTGTTACATTCAGGGTTGTCTTGTATTCAAGTACAGTGGCACCTGACTTTTTTGACCAGGAGGCTGGATGAATGATGCCAGGTTCGCCCATGGGCAGAATCTGGTCTGTGGGCCCAATAAGGCAGGCGGAAATGGCCTGGCACGGGCCTGATCCAGCTACAAAGAAACAGCCTGGCCAGGGCCGATGCCACAAAGTGGTGCCTCCATGGGGTCCAATTCTATGGAGCTGCATCAGGCCCCAACCAGGCCAGCGCCATGCACCAAAAAAGACCAAACCAAAAAAGCTTAAAATCCAAGTATAAAACAAGAGACAACTGATGGAAACAGATACTGGGGGAGTACAAGGAGGCAAGACAATACTGGTCAACATATCATAAGCCTAGTAGGCATCACTTCAAAGAAAAGTTTTAAGAAGTGGTCTGGAGAATTATAATGGAGTAGCTTTACTGATGTTCATGGGGAGCTCCTGTCAAGAGTGAGGGCAGCAAGGAAGAAAGCACAAAGCATGAAAATATGAATTTGAAAACCGAAAAAGGGAGCAACAGAAGTAAATATCATGGGTCAACTGGAAGCAGCTGACACGCTGAATGTGGGATAGTAAGTAGGATGCTGCTGTGAAGGGGATGAAAAAAGGAATCAGGAACTCTGTTGATGTAATAGAAAATGGGAAACCTGTGAAAGGCAAAGGAGAGTGGAAACACGGTCAAACTGACAAAAAAATCTTTTGCAGCAGCATTCTGAACGGGTGTGAGACGCACCAAATTATACTGTCTAGGACAGAAAGGTATTTCAGTGGTCAAGATACTAGATGATAAGGGAAAAGTGGTTATCCCCATTTCCAGCCTAGAAAAACAGAATAGGTGGGTACAGAAATGAAATGAAGAATAAAAGCAGACACTGCAACTGACTCTTTTTTTCTAAAAAGGACAGAACACTCTCAGGACAGCTGAGCTGTAAAAAAAAGTTTTCTCTTTATATTACTTTTGCATAGAAGCTATTTTTGCAGCTGTCATTGGGATGGAGAATGTGATCGTGAATGGGAGGGGCAGTTGGTCCAGCAATATTCAACCCTTCACTGATCATCAACTTCCAAGAGCTGGCAAGTTAGTGAATGGAGTCACCATGACACCAGATAATCAAGAAGTGATGTCTGGCTTTACACTGTTATTTTTATATGACAACAAACGGTCTGAGGCCATCTCTTCATTACAGTTTTGTGGCTCTCAGGTAGTTCATTTGTCAAAATATTTCTGTCTCATTCCAACCCTTCCTGGCTGCTCAGAAGGAAACATTTCTTATCTCTTTCTCTTTCTTTCTTTTTCTGGATGTTTGGAGTAAGGGATAGGGTTTCATTTTCTTTCTTTGCACGTCCAATACCCTCTCCTGCCTTTCCAAATGCTTACTCAGAGGTAGACAGGATGACTACTGTTTTTTCAGGACTACCCACACTATCTCATAACGCAAGAGCAAGGCCTCCCTCACACAAGAGCTAGGCCTCCCTCAGAGGACTCTTGTCTGAGTATGATTCAGATATGAGAAATAATAGGAAGCCAATGATGGTGATGAGATGGTCTGACTTCCTAGAGGAGGGCAAATGTTTGCCTTTTTAATACCCTGAAATATTAAGTAGAGATTTAGAAATGAAAAAAGGAGGAATGATAGCAGTTGATATGAGAGGTCATTAAAAATTTCCCAATGGGGTAAGGCTGCAAAGATGATACATTTTGGCAATGTTCCAAAGATGCTCTCAGGCAGCTTTACAGTGTCCCCCGCCCAATAAATAAATAAATAAAAGTTAAAAAGGTGAGCATAGAGATTTAACACTCAAAACACTTTGGGGGGGGGGGGAAGAGGATGGGGGACAAAAACACACCTTTACATTCCTGTGTGATTGGCTATCCATGAAAAAAAAAATCAGTAATTAAAGATTTGCAGAAAAAAAAAAATCTTGTTTCAGAGAGTGGATTGAGTTTAAAATATCTGGCAGCTTATAATTTAGCACAAGGTAAAATTTGGGGTTTATTCCATTACTACAACCTTCAAATGAGATGGTCAACATTAAATAGTCAACATAAAAATTAATGTAAAGTAATTTTAGGCACTAATCCTGCCTGTCTAAAGCATAAAAGAAATATTATTTTAAAATTGGGAAATTTCCTCTCTATTCGCCTACATTACTGAGAGTAGGTAGGTTACCAAAAACACAACCCCAATCAGACTCTGATTTTTTTCATACACAAAACTCTTCTTAAAACTTCTTCTACTAAGTTAAAATCTTATTTGTAAAATTTCCCATAAAAATATGAGTCATATTACAAACTTACTTTAAAAATTTTATTTCATACTGCCTTTTAACATATTCTGCTGCTTGGAAAATATCAGAATGAATAAAAATGGAACTTGAAATCCTGCTTTTTCCACAAGAGAGAAGAAACTGACTAGGGTATTCTGCTTTTTAAACCAAATCTGCAATAAATACAGTTTTTCATAACTGGAGCACCAAGAACAAAAAGGAAACCCTTCTGCTGCATATTTTTGTTTGCATAATTTTAGCATCCGATTCTACAAATGACTCTTTGTGAACAAACTTCAACCAGAAGCAACTCATGCACAATTACGATTCAAGTTAACAAAGTTAGAGCACTCAAAAAATAAAAATACCAGAGCTCACCTAATGCATAATGACTACATTTTTCGAGGGCATCTTTCCTCCTTTTAATGCACTATCATTTTCAAATAGAAAATCTTTGTGCAACGCATATTATTTAAATATACCCTTAAAATAAAAAGAGCTATAACAACATATATTCCAAAGTATCAAAATATACTTTCCAGTAGAGAAACCGACAACAAGGAGAGGAGTGGAGGGGGGGCATGGAAAGATAGGGCTGCACCTTAAATGATTTATTAGTGATGAGCGAGATTAAATATGCTATTGTGATTCAAATGGCAAAAGCCATCATAGGAGGGAGATAATTGGGGAAAAAGAAAAAAAAAAGGCCAGAAAATGAGTCGGATTCCTCCAAAGTAAATAAATAAATAAAGTAACAGGATTATATGTGGGAGGGCAGGCTTTGCGGACGGTGAGGGGAGTCGGCATCTTTTATGGGAGCTGTGATGGAGGGTCTTAGCTTTCTGAACGCCACATGTTTTTGGCCAGGCCTCTGGTCACTGACAGAGCCGGTCCAATAAAAGAAACCCTGCCTCTTCCCCGCCAGTCTCTTGGAGGGAACAGTCCTTCTCCGGCCCAGCTAGCCCCTCGCTAAAAGCATCGCTCTCCGGGGCAGGGTCAAAATGCAGCTGCTTCGCGGCACGGTGGCTGCGGCGCGGAGGGGGGGCAGGTGCTTGGCTGGGACACGAGGGGACAGGATGCGGAAGGCCCGCACGGGAAGCCCGGCTATTCCGGGCTTTATCCTGTGTCTGGGGCTGGGCCCGCTCGCCCAGCGCGGCGCGGGCCGGGGAGGGGAGACGAGGGGAGGGGGGGCTGCGCCGCCGCGGCAGGAAACGCGTGAGCAGGAAGCGGGGGGGCGAAGGACCAGGAAGGGTCCCCCCTCCCCGCCTCGGGCAGGAGCTGGGCCGTGTTACCTGATCAGAGCCACCACCCTCATGGCGCCGCCGGCCGCGGGGCGCGAGACACACGGCTCTGAGCCCGCCCCCGGCCGGGCCCTCCGCTGGCGGCCTGCGGCGCTGCCTGAGCGCTGCGCGGACGACCCGCGCCCGCCGCCGCCAAGCGCAACCGCTGCGCCGGGGCAGCCGCGGGGACGTGGGTGTAGGCACCGCGCCGGAAGCCTATGGCCGGGCCGGAGCTGGGTCTCCCTTCGGCTCGCGCGGCTCCTGGCCCCTGAGAGGCGAGGCGGGGGCTGGGGTCCCCGTGAGGCTCCGGGCCTGCTGCGAGCACAGGGCAGCCTTTGGGCCTCTCAGGCAACCCACCGCCGGCTGTTACAGTGACAGCTGCCGCCTCCATTCAACCCCCTGCCTCAACCCGGAGCGAAGGGGTGCCAGCTTTGAACCACTGACAGGCCGAGCTGAGCACCTTGTGCGGATCTTCTGGGCTCCGCAGTGCCAGCAGCTGCAGCCCCCCTCCCACAGCATCCACTGGGAACCCCAGGGAGGGCAGCACAGGGCGCCCAGCTCAGCCTGTCAGTGGTTCAAAGCTCAGGTGTTGGCACCCCTTTGCTGGGGGTTGAGGTAGCCAGAAGGGGCAGGGGGGTTGCCTCAGCATGGTGTCACTGTAACAGTCAGTTGTTAAAGGCCAGAGTTGCCTCAAAGGGTGCCATTGCTGCACTGCACCCGCGGCAGGCCCAGACCCGCAAGGCAACAGAGAAGTTTGTCTGCCTGGCTTCTTGCGGATGCTTTGGCCCAGCTCCCCCTTTGAGCTCGACCTCTGTTGTGAAATCAAGTGCAAATGCCTTGAAAGTTGGATCCCCAGATGTGCCATGTGAGCCTCTTGGCAAACGAGGCACACAGTGGGAACCACGCCGTCAAGGCAGAGCTGAATTTGGAGGGCGTCACATACTCAACCTACCTATGCCTCATCTGCACTGGCTATTCAGAAGCTGAACCATGGCCCTACTCCCTTCTGCAAGTTAGAGCTGCTCCAGCAAAATAAAGGAGATGTCCTGGTCCCCTGGCATATTTCCTCCAGTGAAGGGTGGTGTTAGGTCAACATTAGGAAGCCCTATGGCCCTCTTCGCTCACTGGAGATGTGATGGGGAAGCTCAGCGTTCAACAATATTGCCAGACTACAACACGTGCTGCGTTGTTCAGTAATCTGTGACTCAGAGGCTGACAGCAGTCTGCAGCTCCCAGTGTGCCAATGCTCACTGATCAGTACTGTATAATGAGACTCTACATAAAACAACCAATACAGTTCCCTACATCTGTACCCAGCTAAACAACACTAATAACAATCGACACAAACAGAACTACAAATATAAATAGTTTACCAACTAATTTTTTTTTTAGTCTTCTAACTCCCCAAGGTTATTTCTGCTGTCAGGTAATGGTTAACATGTTACTTCAGGATTACCAAAATTTCCAGCATTGCTGATGTGGGCCCTTTCACTTTGCCTGGCTAGCATTTTTGGCATATGCAAAATAATTAGCATCACTGTCTATCAATACCCATGTCAAAAATAGCTGAGCCTTCTCTTAAAATTTTCAGTAGCTGAACAATATTCATGCATCCTTTTAAACATATTGTATTCTTAATATTTTAGGGTTTACTTCCCTAATACTTTTTAAACACAATCTAATGTTGAGAGCCTTAAATTGATAAAAAAAAGAGGCTAGGAATATGCTGTCCTGCCATTCTGTGCTAATAGCCTTCATTACATTCTGCAGAGTTTCGTTCAGAGGAGTGTTTCTGGCAACAGTAATTCACACTTTTTGAGAGGCTGGACAGGATTTTTTCCCCTTTTTTTTAAGTAGACTGACAGTTACATAATCTAACTCTGGACTTTGCTTCAGTGTATTTTTGTCAAATGCTCTAAAGAGTGGCTGTTACCATCAAATTTCTCACAACTTTTTATTTCCAAATCATAGCTGTATAGCTGAAAAAGGACTTCTGTATTCTGCTAGGGGAGCAGTCACTCTTTGATAGTGGCAATAAGTAGTCAGTTTCAATTTACTGTTGCCTCTATAAATAAAGACATGAAATTTTGGATTAAGCAAAACACTTCTTTATTTGAGTATATTGGCATTCTTTTTTTTTTCTTTTAGTGCCCATTTACCATTCACTGCCTGTCTTTTCTGTCATTGTTAATATCACCGTTTCTGGCACCAGGCCAACTCTTAAATTTAAGAGCTGGTGTCTAACTTAAAATTAATAAATGTTTAATTTGTTTTCAGACTGATAACCCACTCCTCTGCAAAAATCCACTGCAATTCTTGTATCTTTTCACAAATACTGGACACTGTCTTAGTTGATATTGTTCATTCCTCTCCCAGGGATCACAGCCTTGATATGGTGCAGAGGCTTGTGTGCTACCACTGACTGCCAATGATGCTAACTGGAGTTTTATACTCCTGGTAGTCATCCATGGTGGCAAGGTTGAGAGCAAGGCTTCCAGACTAATAACAATCCAAATGTAACAGTCCTCAACAGTGGTACAAGAGGATGAAGAAAGACTACTTCACAATGGCTGCAAAGGCAGATGAAGGCTGCAGTGGAATAGGACTCTCTATTCATCTAGGTTTTCCTTGCCACTGGATTAAGGTTTCCTTCTTGCGAGGTAATGCTGATGCACAATAGCATCTCTACATTAAAAGAAAATATGCGCAGGCATCTTCCTTTACTAGCACGTCCAACAGCAATGGATGAGTGACAACAAGCCAGGAGGTAGTAAGTATCCCTAGTCATGGACCTATGTGGAGGCAATAATTGTATGGTGGTCATTTTGTACTTGGAATTGAGACAGGTGTACAATGCAACAACTGCAGTCTTGACTGAGCAGGCCTATTTAGGATCTCTGCTCAACCATATGGGAGGGAGTTTAAAAAGTGTGCCCTAAACTGTTTAGCTTATTTCACCTGTCTGCAAAATTACATCCAGTGGGATTATTCTACTTGCAGCCCAAATCAAGTAATGAAGACTGTAACTTGGAATGTCTGCACCCTGAGGGACAATCCCAACAGTGACCAACTGGAGTGAAGGACAGCTCTCATGGCCAGAAAACTTGTCTGACTTGAGCTTCACTTTGTGAGACCAAACATGCAGGAGAGTGGTATCTTACAGAGTATGGAGGTGGCTACACCTTTTTTTGGAGAGGAAAAGCCAAAAAAGATAGAAATATTCACAGCATTGGTTTTGCTATCAAAACCAAGGTTCTTACCAGACACCAAGACAACAGTGTGTCCAGCTGGCATTATTTAGTGTCTCATGACCCTTCATCTTTAACTGACCAGCAGACAACATGCAACAGTCATCATGACAAAACAAAGGAATTCTTTCCTAATTTAGCCAAGTCATGTCATCTGTCCCCAACGAAGATAATTGTTCTTGGCAATTTTAATTCTAGAGTGGGAAGAGACTCTGAGCTACGGAATGGAACATTTGGAAAGGAAGAGGTGAGAGAAGTCAACTGGAATTGAATTTTTCTCCTGAGCAAGTGCTCAGAACATGATCTGGACTATATGACCTTAGGAGGTCCCTTCCAGTCCTACTTTCCTCTGAACATAAAATCATTGCCATATTCAAGAAAGGGAACAGAACAGATTCCAGCAGTTATTTTGGTAGTGCACTCCTGTCCATAACTGGGAAGATCCTCACCAGCATTCTCCTCAATAGAGTCACTTTCCTTACTGATGACATCCTACCAAAGTCCCAATGTGGTTAAGACCAGAGGTACAATAGATGTGACTTTTGATGCTAGACAGCTGCAGAAAAAGTGCTGCAACCAACACCAAGATCTTTACATAGCCTTCTTTGACCTCACTAAGGCCTTTGATTCAATCAAGAGAAGATCCTAATGAAATTTGAATGCCCATTAAAATGCGTTACCATCGTCAGACTATTTCATGACAACAACCATCATAAGCAATTTTCTGAAATAGTCCCCTTCATTATTAAAAATGGAGGCAAACAAGGATGTATGATTGTACCAACATACTTTTCCATCTGTATCACAGCTATTCTATATCTCCTTGCTGATAGACTTCTATCTGGAAACACCATCCAGTATCACATGCAAAGGAATCCCTTTAACATCAACCAGTTACTCTCCAAATCAAGATAACCAGCACCTTCATTACGCATCTTCAATATGCTGTGTTGTGTGTGCCCAATCAACCACTAGGTCACTCTTATTGCTTCTGTGAAGTATATGGAATGCCTAGGCCCTCTGTCAACTTCATGACAACCAAGATGCATTACCAACCCATGACAGTTGCTCCTCCACATATTAGAATTAGAGGACAATCTTTGGAGAATGTTGAGCATTTTCCCTTGCTGGGTAGCCACCTTTCTCAAAAAGTAAACATAGATGATGATATTCAAAACTGAATAAAATCTGCCAGTACTGCCTTTGGACATCTTCAGAATCACAGCTTCAGTGTTCACGACCTCAGGATCCAAACCAAACTTCTTGTTTGCAAGGCTTTTGTCATTCCTACTCTGCTGTGCAGTTGCAAAACTTGGACCGCATATCAGAAACACCTGAAAGCTTTGGAACACTACCATCAGTGATGTCTTCAGAAAATCCTTCATATAAATTGGAAGGACAGAAGAAGAAACAGCAGCATTCTGGCTCAGACAAACACCATCAGCAGTGAAACCATGTTTATACAGCACCAGCTGGACAGGACATGCCATAATGGTGCCTCTCAAAATAGGTCCTGTATTCCCAACCCACCAACGGTCACCGCTGTATGGTTGGGGGGTGGGATAGTGGGGTTAGTGGAGGGGGGACAAGATGGGCATAATCAAAGATTCAAAGACACCTTGAAGGCCAATCAGAAGAAATGTGATATTAGCATCAGTACTTGGAAGATTTGACCACTAACTTGCCCCCAATCGCAGCCTGATATACAAAAAGGTATCAACCACTTTGAGCATTCCTGCCTCACAACAGAAGTGAATATACAAGGTAGACAAAAGGAAAGAGCTGTGACCCAGTATTACCAAGGCCCCCTTTTTTCTTCTGGAACTATCTGCCATGCCTTCAGTTGAACATGAAGATCTTGGATTAGCCTCAGCCATCTCTGGACTCAACAATGATTCCCTGTTTACTGGAAGGCCGTCCTCTCCATATCAAGTGACTGCCAATTATGACTTGTTTATGATAGCACATGCAGCTCCATGTGCTGGTTTTATGCACTTTGAGCTCCATGTATCTTCTTTTTCACCCCTTTTCCTTTAGTATTTTGGATTCTCTGTCTTTGGTGTCGAAGTTCTGTCCCCCCTTTTTGTGCTTCAGTTTGAACTTGGAGATTTTGTTTGATTGGCAAATCCTAATTGTTCTCTCAGTCAATGTTGGGTCCTCCTAAAATACGTGTCTCTCTTGTTCCAAGTCCTCATCTGGATATGGCCTCTTCTCAGGGATACAGGTAAACTCTGAGAATTGCAAGATTATGATTTTATCTAGGGCTGAAGAGCCAAATTCTTCTCCATTTTCACTTTTGAGGGGGTTGGTTTTGGGGGGTTTTTTTGCTATCTGTTTAAAAAGCATGTTGCTTGTATTTTTCATTTATGTAAGGACTATGGTACTTTATAGATATTTGTAATAAACATTCATGGTTAACCTCCTCTGCCTAAAAAAAATCTGTGATGTTAATGTAGCCATGATTCCCAGAGCTGAGACTTTAAGAAAAACACCAACTATCATGTCCCCTGAAGAAAAAAAAATCACAAAAGTTGGCCAAATAGAAATTAAAGCAGAGCCCCTTGGTCTCCCACTTAGGATACTGTAACTTGTGCAGTTCATGTCTACATCACAATCCAAAACAACTGGAGTATCAACGTGGCTTAAAGCTATGTAGTTTATACTGTCTCATCACAGGCAGAAATCTTAGTTATCTCATAGAGAAATTACTTTAAGATTATTATTAGAAATAATTGGGTTCTCCAAAGTGAAACAGCAAAAAGATAAATCAGGCCAAATCATGAAGCCCAATATAGTGCTCCATACAGTGTCATTTGTAGGACTGGGGCCTCAGTTTGAAATATTACATATGATTTAACATTTTTTAGAATAAGGGTTTTCATCTGTGGTCAGACCACTTTTTTTTATCCTGTTAAATAGCTTGATCCTGGGTTGATGGGAACAATGGGACCAGAATGGAAAAGGATTGGTAACTACTCTCCTAGAGCCAAGATAAAATTTTATATAGCACTAAATACACCAAAATGATTTTGGTAGGGCCTCAGAAGGCAAATACTAGTTTAGACATTGCTAAATAATCTGAAACATTTTTTCTTTATCAGTTAGAACTTGTAAATGTAAAAGTAGAGTGTGCAGTTAATATAGCAGTTATGTTATACTGCCTTTGATTGAGTTTCTAGTTTTTCAACAGACAAAAAGAACTTATTTGCAAATGCCACATAAATTATTTGTGAAGAGTAGGTAACTCATAAAATGGCTCACTCATAGATTTTATAGTGTTGGAAAAATATGTTCAGTGGGGGTGTTTGTAAAACTTACTTCTGTTACATTTAAACACTTAAATGAAAACCAGTGGGCACCTATACATGTGCTGCAAGGTGGCGGGGAATGGTGGAGGGTGCTTTAATTAAAAAAGATCCAGCACCACTCTAATTAAAATGCCCACAGCATCATGTGCATTCAGCATTCCATACTTCAAAATGGTTGCAGGGGCACTTGAATTAAAGCTTCTTCAATGAGCTTTAGTTCAAACGCTGCTGCCGGCATTTTGAAGTGATGGGATACTGAATAGACGTGACATGGAGGCTGCTGGAGTGTATTAATTCACATGCTCCAGCAGACTCAATTAATTAACACACTCCAGCACTCGTGCTAATTAGTATGTATCAGAGCAGACATCCAGCACATGTATAGGTGCTCAGTATTTAATTCTAGATTTTTAAATACAGAGAATTCAACTAATACTGTAAACACCTTGTATAAAAGTATGGAAAATGGTTTTCACTTTATCAGAACTTCATTTTGTACCCAATAGATAAAAACATTAAGAACAAGACTTCATTGCAGCTTTTTCTAATATGTAATGGAAATTAATATTACACTCAAAGCAGGAAAAAAAATTCTGCCCAAAATGTTAATATCCCAACTATTTAAAAAACAATCTCTATGTACACATTGGCCACATGGACTAAAAGTTCACTAGACAGAAACATGTTTTACTGATAACATTTAAAAGACTATTTTAATTTTTTAGTTTGATGCTTTAATATACATTTTTATAATAGGCATTCATTCTAAAAAAATCCTTTCTTACTATTCAAATCAGTGTAGATGATCTGAATCAGATGACTTGGATGTGAAATCCTGATGATTCTCAGGAAGGGCAGTAATTTTTTTTTTTTTGACTGAGAAAGGGAATGTAAGCCTGTTCTGAATTAAAATTCTAAGTCCAAGGGACTTGTAGAAAATTTAGGTGGAATTACCAAGTTAAATGAAGCAATAATACATAGTAAACTGACCTGATAGGAAATAACCACGCCTCTGAGAACTGTAAAACACATGATTTATTGCATAAAGTAGTATTATTTTATCAGTGATCACCCCTACTTTGCTTTCCTTGAAAGATATAATAAATACATTTATTTATGTTTATAATAATAAAAGGCATTTCAACTAGTAGCTGTGAACATTTAAAGGCTATTGGCTTAAAGTGCTTAGCAACAGTGTATAGAAAATCTAAGTTATCATGTACATAAATTATTCAGCCTCTTTGTAAAACTAGAGAACCCATAAAATCAGTTACTGTAATCAGACAGCTTTATAATACAAGTTCAAATACTTGTAGCAGCTCTCTTCTAAATAGTGTATCATTACAAGACCTGAAAAGGGGAATAATTTTAAAGTGCTTTCCTTCTTCAAAGGCTCCATTAGTATTAATCTACCCTGATATAACACTGCGGTTTTCTAGCTGTCAGTTCTATTGCAGTCCATTATACATTCTTTCAAAATACATATCTTTAGTTATAATCCACTCAGCCTCTCCACCTGAGAGGGAAGCTAGGTGTGAAACCGCAGGAGCAAATTCTACCCACTTAATGGGCATCAGCAGTTACTCACATAAACTGGATTTGACTCTGAGACTTTGGGAGTAGATAACTGGGTAAAATGTCTGAGGGCCTTTTCACTGACAATCAGTAGATGTTCCCAAATAATATATTCAAATTTTAAAGACACTTTGATATTAGATGTTAAGAAAGATCAAATCACATGGGGCGTGAATCTGGTCCTTTCTTGACAAAATCTTTAGAGGATTTTTTAAAGATGTTTTCAGACAGAAACTAAAAATGTTTTATTTCTTGGTAACTGTTTACAGACCCTGATCTCCATTATTCCACTTGCACTCTGAGAAAATTGAGGGAGAGGGGAAGAAAGGTGGGCAAACTTGCTATAAGACTCATTCATGATTCTTGTATTTTGGGGCTGTCCAGTGACTTACCTCCTCAAATATAAAGTTTCAACAGAGGGGACTCAGCTCAGAGGCAACTTAGTGTAATCGTTTTTAATGGAATGAAAAGCAAATTCCGTCATCTCAATTTCTGTCTGTTTCTATTTAGCATCCAGATAAAGAGCGTCCAATACTAGCAGCAAAATGCAGTTGCAAGTGCCCAATAGAAGCAGTAAAAAGCTAATGAACTTAAAATATCAGAGAGATGCATCAGGCAGATATGCTGTCCCCTACACGTGTAATGCAGCAGTTCCTGGATGTGGGATGGGGAAAAGGAAGTTTGAGGAAAGTTTGCCACATCTCAAGTGTTTGAAATCTGGAAGACCTCTAGAGGTCCCACCTTGTCCCCAATTTATGTGCTGTCCGACACACTGCTGTAGCTAAAACAACAGAATTGACTAAAGCCTTTGTTCCATCACAAGGATTCTAATGTGGCATTTTGTAAGGGAGGAAGAACAATGATTTGTTGCTCCTTTCTCATCTTTTGCAGTCAGTAATCGTGCAAATTGTAGCAATGAATTAACAGAAATGGAGGAATCTGTCAAATGATTAGGAAAGCAATGCCGTATCCCTAATGACCCTGAATAGTTAATTAAGTTCTGTCATAAATGAGATCCAAAAATAACTTAATAATAGTATATTCTGAGGAATAGTCACTGTTGTATACCTGAGCTGTGGTGCTTATTAGAGAAGGACCAATTATCCAATGACTGGCAGTTAAAGGTGAACTGCTAAGGTTCTTAATTAAAAGAAGATTTTCTGTTTAAAATCCCAAATCAGTAACAGAATTCCACATATGCAGAGTAGACATAACATTTGAAGTATATTTACATTTTTAAAAGAAATTTTTGAAAATCAGCTCCTCCTTCACTTACCTGCCAAGTCCCAAAATTAGGTTGTTATGTTTTTCATTGGAGTAGCTGGCAATGGGCCATCCACTACCAAGTTACGGTACAGCCATATGACCCCACTAAAGTCACTGTGGTTTCACTGAGGTAACAAAGCAGATTTTTTCTGCTATTATTAACATGCAAACTAGTTTACAGAGGAGGGGTTTTTTTCCCCTGGAACAGAGCAGGTGTTTTTGTCTTTTTAATTAAGAAGCTTCATGGAACACATTTAACTGCCAGTCACCAAGTAATTTCTCAGACCTTTTACACACTTCCCAACAGGCAGTATACCATAACTATTTCTTTGGATATGCTGAAATTAAATTTTAACAATATTTTGCCTTTACACATATGAAGTGTACTAATAGTCAAAGAAGCTCAATACATGGAAGGTCTCTCATATATCCATGCTGATCAAAGTAAAATGGTTTAACATGACTACGGACACCTTTCTCTTTGGAACTCCTTATTGTGGCTACAAAATTACCCCACAGTTCCCAAGAAATGCAAAATCTTTCTTCTTCCAGGACTCAAGAAATCTCCCTACCCAAACTTTGCTCTTTATACCCACTATCCACTGCAATAAAAGCCAGAATTTGGCCTTAAATTTGGATTGTGTGTGCATGCAACAAATAAGCCAGGCACTAAAGATTCCATGCAGCTTTGCAGTGTTTTTATTATATTAATAATAAAAATAATGAGAGAGACAGGGACAAGGTTGACAGGCAAAACTTTTCATTTTTAAGATTTCTTTCTGTTCACAAAGTTTGTGCAGTTTTAAGATATTTTGTCACAAATAAAATTCCTCAGTAGTTTATACTCAATAAAAAGGTGGTACCCCTGTACTCAAAAGCAACCTAGAATACCAAAAGTAAACTCCATTCTATAAGTAAGTATACACGTGATGAACTTTACTACCCCTGGTCTCAATGGGACTCATGGTTGTAAGGTTAAGCACACATGTGAGTATTTGTAAGATCCAGCTGCACCCTCCATTTTCATCTCTCTTACATATAAACACATATGTACAAGGACAAGAAACATGATTTTTAAAAGTAAACATGTCAAGTCTACATTTTCAAGAGGTTAGTAGAGACATTAATATTTCCAACATGCAAAAAATGATGCTGAGAATTTCTGAGAGTACTTTTCAATTTGGAAAGAAAGACACCCCCCACCCTACCCCCCACTGAGGTACTGTTTTTTGGTATCATGCTGACAAAAGTATACCGCAAAACCACAGCATTGGAAACAAATATGCACAGAAGATTCAAAATTAGGCCCCACATTACCTAAGTTACACAGGCATTTTACTATTTGCCTATAAGTATTTAACAAAAGGAATGTTATCTATGTGTTGAAGTAAAAGAAGAGACTTTTATTTCAGTCTGGAGATAGAGAGAAAAACTGTTCAGTTTTGACAAGCTGTAATATGTTTCAACACCATCTCTACAGTGACTTTGAACCTAATGATACAGGCTTTAATATGCTATATCTTGGCATGGCTATCCATCTGATGGCATTGAAACACCCAAGAAAGGTACAGTAATATGAGATGGTGATTAACACTCCCAAAAGAACAGAGGGAAAGTAACCATCTACTTAATGATATTAGAGTACATCATCCTAAACACGATTGGGGGCTAAGCCACTGAGCTCTTTCACATCAACATTTGTATGTAAGGGTGAGTGTGGTACTTTTTAAGAACTAGCAAAATGGATGATGGGAGGTGCAGGCTGTTCTTCAGTTCTCCAGAAGAAGGTACAGGAGAACTGAGTTTATGGGAATAATGTGTATAAAAATATTAAAATATTCTACAGTAGAACTTAGGACAATTACATGTTACCACAGCAATTCTACAGTGTATATTAAATTGTTGTAGGGTACTGTTATACACATGCATCTTTGATTTCAGTCATATAGATGAGTGATGCTTGCTTTATACTAAGAAGCAATGAGAATGGCCACGCCCCCAGGCCACATCCAAGGAAAAAAACCAAACTCCATCTCTTTGAATTAGCCTTTTCTTGACAACCTTTTGAAAAAATGAATCATCACTCTCACAGAATATATACTTATTCATTTTAAAAAATCCCATCAGTGATGTTAAGCTATTATTTTTAAAGTTCTGGAAAGAAACTTCCAGCATTTACTAGTGGAGGAAGGCACTCAGATACCGTAGTGGGCAATCATATTAAAGGACAGATAGAATCAAATCATGACTTCTAAATAGTACTTTTAAATTTACCAAGAAGTGCTTTTAAATTTATTGGCCTGAATTCTCTGTAACTAAAACCTAGGTTTAACAATATACTTAATGTACTTACTTTCAAGCATATGAGTAATCCCAGAGGCTCTATTGGGATTGCTCATATACTTATTGTTAGACAAACTAAGTTCCCCACTAAATGATAGCATCGGAGTATGTTTAAATTCACTGATAGGCATTAGGCTCGCATGTGGCATATGCGAGCCTGTCCAAAATTTGTCCCATTCGTGCTTCTCTTCAATAATCTCCCTATACTATGAAACATCTCTTAGATAACTTTTATTAGTAGAAATTAGTGGTTTCTCTCTAGTTCTTATTTTGTATCTGGTCTGATTTTACCTGTGTTAATATTGTTAATAAGTATCATAATTAAAACTCTTTTTAATATCTCATTTAAGAGGTTTTCCATTCATAATGAATATATTCAAAGGAGAACCAGTCCATTAAGAATGTAGCTGTTTTGACCTCATTAACTGGGAAGGCAGGAATGACTTTGAACAACCTAAAATTAAGAAAGCATTTCCTCACTGCAAAGCAACCAACCAGAGTGCAACGTGGAGTGTCCCACAGAACTTTAGGTAACATCAGATGGGGAATAGTGCAATGGAGGCAATGTAGCCTTGATTTTTATGTCATCTGGGAGGGCTGTCTGTGACGGAGCCCTTTTAAAATAATATTGAAGTGTCATCTCTCTTGTCAACATCATACTCTAATCAGTGCAGTCTTTTTTTGTTGTTGTTGTTGCAGGGTCTTCCACCTCTTAATTGACCCTGACATATGCTATTCACTCTACCCGTTGGCTTTGGACATCTAACTCCTGTCATGATCAATTATTAGGTGATAGAGCCTGAAACCACTGGGACTATTGCTGAAAAGCATACTATATAGCAAGCCCTGAAGTGATCAAATTCAAATATGACCGGGGAAAAAAAAAGAATCTAGTCTTTCATAAAACTGATACACTTTTTGCTTCTATATAAAAAATGTCAATTTCCATCATTCTGTGTGTTACTGAAACAAATGGTGACAGGACTATTTCTGAAATAGGTTAAAGAAGAGTATGAAAGCCTATTCCAAACTCTACCAATGCCAAGATGAAGAAATTATCTGTACAAGTATACAGTATGACTAATTAGATCTGAAAAGCAGATGAGATTATGAGTGGCAAGTGGGCAAGAACTAGAACTAAGGGTGTGCTACTTCCATTTTAACGCTTCCTTGTATGCTTTCTTGTTAGATTGTAAGAACAGTGAGGAAAAGGAAATATTTTGCAATTGTGTAAAAGGTGCATAGCATACTTCTGGATGCTATGTCCATAAACAAAGATGACAATTGATTATGATGAAAAAATGTATGGTTCCCACAGTAAAGACAATAGGGTCTAGTGGACTTTGGGTAAAACAAAGAGTCAAGGAAAACCAGGCCCATTTTCAGTTGTATCATCATCACATTTTAAATTTAAATTGTATTTTGCAAGTTTCAAGCAGAACCAAAATGCACCATTGTTCCACTTCAAAGTACATTTCAGCTCCATGACAAATCTAGGAGTGAAAACTGATGGGAGCCTGAAGTTTTGTTGTGTGCCAAAGACTAGTTTATGAATCAGGGGCCATATTGCATCACAAATCCTGTGGCCATTCAGCACAGAAGGACAGCAACCCTTGTTCCAGCCTAGTACTTGGTGTGGGGCATATGGATTTCAATGTCCTAACATGCCTTTGCTGCATCTTTGTGGAAATCAGTTCTGGGTGCTGAGAGATGTGGGGAAAAAAACATGCTATACGGACAGCAGCAGTGTGTTCCTTCAGCCCGGCTCTGCAGCATCTATATAGATCAGACACTTCAGTGGGGTTTCTTGGCACTTGTATCTAAAGCTGATTCAATCACTGTTGGATAAAAGTGCCCCAAAAAATCCCACTAAAGTGCCTGATCTATACAGACATTGGGCAAACCAGGTACAGTTAGCATGCTGCCACATCTAGGCGCATGCTGGGCTCAATGTGGGACTGTACTGAGTTTAAAGTGCCACTTTTTTGCTCCCACATCTTCAAGCAGCCTTAGGCATGAGCTTTCATAGGCTACTTGAAGTATTTTAACCCACTTCAAGTAGGTTGTTGCCTATGAAGGCTCATGCTCTTCTAAAGCAGTTAGTCTCTAAGGGCATCTATACATGTGTTTCAGGGTGGAGTGGGGGTGCACTTTAATTTGAGCAGCTCTGAGAGCTCTCAGAAAGCTGCCCACAGCATCATGTGTATTCAGCTTTAGCTAAAGCATTCAACGAGCTTTAGCTAAAGCACCCCCACCACCATTTTGAACCATGGGGACCTTGAATACACATAAGAGGCTGCTGGAGATACCCAAACTCTCTACAAATCAGAATACCCCATGAGAAGAATTTATATTCTCTTGAACCACAAAATATTATCAGCCACTTGCTGCCACTGACCATTGCCAACTCATTTAAATTTCATGTAATTCAGCAATCTATAAGAAGATAATTCTTGAATAATCTTTGTACAATCATTACCGTACTTATTATTAAATTACTATCTTGTAAATTGTGTGATTCAAAGATATTTTTACTGTCCTTGACTGACTAGCCACAAATGTAATTAATATTCATATGATTGTCTACATTTATAAAAAATCCCATCTGTACAATTTCTGTCTTTCTCTATTCACATATACATAACATAGTGATCCCAATAAATGTCAGTCAAATGTAAAGTGAAAAGCTTTCTATTTAAATCATAGAATTGATTACACACATCTGTAGCTAACTGGTTGTTTAAAGCAATGATCTAGAAAACATATAAGTACCTCTAGCTAGGGAAGCAGTTTGCAGGACAGGACCCAATTATGCTTACTGATTTAAGTATGGAATTATCTCTCAGCTCCAGAACAAAAAGCACACCCTTTCCAACATGCTTAATTTATCCTCTTTCTTATATATCATGTGACACTGCACCCCAAACCACTGTTTCCTGTCTCTTATTTCAGGTTTCAGGAGTCTCACACATGCCTATAAAGCCAGCAACAGACAGTGCCTACTTTGAGGGCAGAATCATAAACTTAGATAGTTAAATGGCTCTATAAAGTACACATTTAAATATTTTTTTAAAAAATTGTATTTAAAACATTGTCATACCCATGCAGGCTTGATCACCTAAGTGGATGAGCATCTAAACTGCTATTGAAGAGTGGAGACAGTATGGTCTGATAGATGGAACTTTTCTCTGGGGAGTACAACAGCTGAATTTTATTCCTCACCTGCCCAATAACTTGCTGTGTGATCTTAGACAGGTCACTTTATCTTGCAACATCTCAATTTTCCTATCTGTAAAATGGGAATAGTAACACTTTGAGATCCTTATCTGCAAAATCCTATTAGGTACAAATAACCGTTATTGTATAAAAAGAAAAATGGGAGCTGAAGGGTCTCGCCATCTCATAGCAGAAGAACAGTTTTCCACAGGATTATGCTCTAAGTTTCATATTAGAATAAACAAAGTTAATATTTTATCTCAGTTGAATACATTTTACAGGATTTGCTTAAATTTAATGTTTGTTTGCAGGTTATTCTAGGGAACTTTACAAGAAATTCACAAATGATATTTTAATCCTCACCACGGTAACTGATATTTCTATGTTACAAACATATCAATAATATATATTGTAGCCTGCCAGAGGGGCATAGAAACTGCAAAAAGGAAAAAATGGTTAGGTTTATAATGCAAAAAAAAAATAAAATCAGACACCTTATAAATAATTCAGAACAGTATACTTGGAATAACTTTTAGTATTTAACCAACTTCTAAAATAAAGCTTTAATATTTGTCTGCATTCAGAGATGTCAAAAGAAAAAGTAAAAAAAAAAAGCAGAAACTGACACAAATCCAAACCAAATACAATTAATGCTGAATATAAAAATGGTAAATATTTGGACCGTGAATCTTTGGGCAGTAAGAGAATGAGGAGATCACCAGGAGCTTTGGAGTAAAGATCTCTCTGGGACGCATCTAATCTCTCTGCTATGGGGGAAATCTGCAAAAAAGCAGAGCATTGGAAATTTTGATTTTCCCAGACTCCTCTATATGCAACCAGTATTAAAAACATTTAAAGACACCAAACATGCACAACCTCAGTGCATTTTTTTAACCTGATCTCAGTCTGCATTAGATCAACAACAGAAATAATTGCTGTCACTTTGTGCTTTTTGACCAATAATTCTCAGTATTTCCTGCAAGAAACTTGAGTGATGCAAATGACCTTATTTTTACAGCATGCTTTTATTAAATAGTTTATTATTTTGGCAGACTAATAAAGATTTTGGTATTTGCTTTTATTTGCAATAATATTACCACCACATAAAAAAGGATTTTATGTTCTTTTTGAGGAACAAGGAGGATAAAAGTGTTGATGGATAGCGCAACTGAGGCATCAGCAATGAGCTGGAAATGAGACACATAAATATGAAAGCAGAGCTAAGAAAATAGAACTGCACCCTTGGCCTTTCTTAAAAGAACATGCACATGCCACGGTTCATTCACACAGTTACAGAAACTCCTTTTGTTTCCAGTGAGTCAGTGAAAAATATGCAAAGTCTAAAACACTATTAATATTCTTAGCTGCCTGGCACATTTCTATAATTAATGTAATCATGAAATGTTTCCAAGGCTCTTTGAGAAAAGATTTTCTTATTACTTTTATTATGATTTTCCTAAAGATTCCTTTCTTATTTAGGAGACATTTTTTATGCCTTCTTTTATATATTATCATGAACTGGTTGAAAAATCACCAGCTTCAAAGTTTTTTCAACCAAATCCAGGGGGACTTAACTTTTCATTAAAAATGATGTCCCCTTACCTCAGCAAGTGCTAACTTGCGAATATTCTTTATGGATTGACCTGATGGCCATGCTCGCCATTGTGCACAATTTTAAAAAATAAAGTGATTGAGCCCCAAGTCCAAGAAGAACATTTAATATATTGATAAGACTAAATTAATATTTTCTTGAATGAAAGCCTCAATTTGTCTAAAAAAGCATTCAAGTTAAGAGCAGGCATCCTCCTGAGGGATGCTGAGCCCCCTCAACACCCACTAAAGATCTCGAGAGTTGAGGGCACTTCACCTTATGTAGGAAGGGCTCACCATTTCCATAACTCAACCCTTAGTTCTTCCAATTAAGATATTCATTTACTTAAATCTGTAATGACATATGCTGTAAATATAACATTGTGTGATTGACTGGGGTATGTAAGGCTTAATTTTATTTATAATTCCTCCCCCAAAGTGATCATTAATGCAGAAAAGTATGAATGTAGCAAACGCCACAAGGAAGCGAGATCAGATTCTAGCGGAGAAATCGACCTGTTTAAGTGGAGTTCTATATTGGGAATTTACATACTTCCTTTGTCTGATGTCTAAAAGGCAATCAGTAGGCAGGAATCATGAAGCATGAGTCTGATAAAAGCTTGATAAAATAGTAAGTTTAACAATTAATTATATGTCAAGACTTAAAATCAGAAAACTGCTTATGCCCATTGCCAGTCATTCACTCCCTGTCAGTAATAGTTCACATCTTTCCTGGGATGCTATCCAACCACAGTGGCATCTAAAATATAGCAGGCTATATTGTTACAGTTGGAGGTGAAATTCAAAGTTGCACCAAACAGAAGTGACAAATTCACATTGCTAAGTGTTGCCTAGCAATAAGAGATGAGCTTATTATGAGTGCTGCCTTTATCCATAGCAAAAGAGGGCTTTGTATTCACACCATCCTCATGGGAAAGGGGCAAGAACAGAGTGGGCAGAAGCAAGGGTGTCACTAGTTGTAAATACCTTCTGAATGTTAGTGCTTTCTATCTGCCTCCTGAGACAGTGTCAAAAGGGAAAATGCATAAACTGTCCCTACCTAGATCCTTGAGGTCACTGAGATAACTTGCCCAAAGTT
This sequence comes from Crocodylus porosus, assembly GCF_001723895.1. Taxonomy (NCBI): domain Eukaryota; kingdom Metazoa; phylum Chordata; order Crocodylia; family Crocodylidae; genus Crocodylus; species Crocodylus porosus. The sequence goes on along the minus strand of NW_017728947.1, from coordinate 62,337,295 downwards.
AGTAGAGGTTTTGCAGTCCAGACACCTCATCCAGAGAAACTCTGGCCTGAAATGCCTGCTTAAAACTGGGCTGCTACAGTCGTCTTCATGACTCAGTGTAAGGGCCTTCAGCTTCAGTTATTTTGCTATTAACTACACTTAGTAATTTCTGCCATTAGCCCCCAAACTGTGGTTATATTCCAGGATCTGTTAAAATGCTGGTGATACACTTTTCCAAAAAAGGAAAATCTGTCACAAAGATTGAAACCAAAAAGAATAAGTACGCTCACTGTGAAATATTTTCATCTTATTTCCTATTTAATTTTTTCTAACTTCAGGTTTCAGATATTGCAACTTGTTATTCTTTTGTATGCATAATCTGAAGTGTAAAATGATTTGCCCTATTACATACTTAAGGACTGTGATCAAATCACCTCTTAATTTCTCTTCAATAAACTAAATAGACTGAGCTCCTTCAATCTCTGATTGCAAGGTTTCCCAGAACTCATTTATCCTTATTATTATTTTCAAAATAGTCTAATTGTCCAACATCCTTTTACACTACTTCTACTTCTCATGTCCTATCTGAGATTGTCGATGACGGGTATTTAGCAGAATTTGTGGATTTGTTAAAATCTGACAGGACCATGACATGAGCGCTTCTGCTATGGCCTTTTGCACTGTACACACCACAATTGGACACAGTATTCCAACACTGGTGTCACCACGGCTTTCTGTAATTGTAAAGCTCCCAACAGTACATTACAAATCCTTTTTAAGGAGATGTCATCAGGCTATATGTCATCAGATGGTAATTGCATAATTTTCTGCAAGACAGTGCAGGACCATTTGTAACCAAATGGATTGACCGTTTCAATATTTCAGATACTGTTAGTTAGGGATTACACAGAATATGCTAGTATAATTCACACAAACAATAATGGAGTTAGGAGATATAAGCAAGAATACATAGAAAGCAATGAAGGTTAAACTGTAGATGTGAGAATGCCTATACCAGTGATTCTCAACCTTTTTATATTCAAAATACCCCTTGTTAGACTCATGGTACCCCTTGAAAAATGGTACCTTTTAACTTTCACTTGTTTTTGTGACAATGAAAAAATAATAGAGCAATTCTGAGTTGCAAAGGATTCAGAAAGGCCATGGCAGGTAAAATGTTTTGACACCATGGATTGCCACTTGAAATTCTTGGGTCTATCTTATGAATCACCTGTAGGTTTCTGTGTGCATAGCAATGTTAATATTGTGCAGCTCCCAGCGGTATCTATAAAAACAACTTAGTGTTCTATGGCACCCTGGCTGAGAATTACTGGACTAAACACATGTTCATCTTTTAATTTTATATTTTCTCTAATATTTAAGTAAAGGAAGGAAGGATCTTTTAAAAAAAAGACTTATTCCAAATAATATTTTCATATGGTCTTCCTAACTAGCAGAATTTACAAGTGCAAAGCCTATATTTCTAGGGGCAAAACAGATCAGTTAATACAAACTGGTTAGGTCTACACGAGACGCTGACTGAGTAGTTCATTACAACTGCGCAGTTGCACCATGTGGCACAAAGCAGTAACAACTGCTCAGTCAGCATCTCATGTAGACACGGCCACTGCTATTTAATCATGCAATTACCTATTTTGCTTGTGCAAATATAGGTGTTTTGGCGGTACCAAACTAAATATGCTACAAATTCTATGGATGCAGTCATGGAAACCAGCAGTAACTTTGGCCCTTTCTTTATTTTTTATTCAATGTTGTTCCAAATAAACATATTCCACCTGTTACAACAGTCTGGCATATTACTTTCTTGATACGTGATGATACAATACCTCTCAGGTTTGCTGAGTAGCAAAGAGAAATGTAAGCAAATAGAAAGGTTTTCCACTTTCACAGGTTTTCGGTGCTTGGGTTCTGTTTGCCTGAGAACTGTATGAATGGGAGCCATATTTTATAGTATTTCTTTAACCTCTGCCATCTGGTGTAGGTTAGTTTTTCCACTGCCAACATTTCCTAGAGGCCCTGATACCAAAATGTTTGATTTTTAAGTAAATGTTTGGACTTTATAAATCCAGTTAAAAAAATAGAGCATTATTTTTTTAAACTATATATTGCTTTTGCCACTAGTAATGGCATTAATGAATACACAGGCAAGTGTTTGGGGTTAAAGGCTTTTGGCCACAATTTTATTTTCTGTAATGAAACCTCAAGGTCACCTGACATCTTTAATCACTATAGTCATAATCAATTATCAATGAAAAACTCAAATACTCCTTACTGGCCCAAAGCCTGTACACAAATAAAAGGAGTCACACAACTCCTGGTCACCACTTCTCAAGCCAAACATTGTTCCACACAGATTAGGCTCCACCATGCAAGTGCCCAAGCCTGACCTGCTTCAAAATTTATGTCAAAGTTTATTAAACAGTTAAAACAATATCACTCCTCTTTGAGAAATACTTCTGCAAAAGTAAGTGACTTTGGACCATGACACTGAATGACACTTTGGCCAACAACTGCACTTGAAAGAAGGACTACATGGCCTCAGAGCTGTTAATATGCAGAACATGGAGCCCTAAATTAATAGCCCTGAACTAGACTGAAGTAATAGCACTGAATTTGTCTGTGAAGGAAGGAGCTACCAGATAAGTGGTTCCAAACACACTCCAAATATGAGTTTGTCTCTAGTACTGGGTTTTCTATACTCCAGAGCCCATAAATGAAAGAGTGATTTAGCAAACCTCTGATTATTCACTTTTAGTGATATTGTCTTAATTTCTGTACTCTTTACCTCCTTACTTCTGGATTCTATTGGACATTTCATTCAAATGGATGGTGTTATTTTTTATTTCCACCACCCTGGGGAATCTTTTGTATGCTTTTGCCTAAAAGAGTTCCTGACTCTTCTGAATGCAGTCTTTATAGCTGACTGGCTATATGCATAGTAAATTGAGGACATAAAAGATTTGTATAAAAGTGATCTGAAAAGTAAAAGTCAAAACTTAAACTGAGTTTGTATATGTTTTAGTTTTCTTCTGCTCTGCCAAATAATTTTGCACATTCTTTCTTCCTACGATTTTTCTCAGTTTATTTCTAACCTTCGAAATAACAGTAATGTCAATTTGGGCTTAACTTTTTTTTACTAAATGTCTTTGACTCTTTTGGTAAATGTCTTTGTGGAATACTCAGAAAGATGTAATTCTGGCACTCTTTCTTCCCATTATGGAAGTTGCCATTTAATATTTAGTCAGAGCTTTATTCACAATCGTTATTCAGGTTCAAACTGAAAAGAAAACAAAAAGTTTTGAAGAAATCTAAAAGACAAAACTTTATTTCTGAGGCCTGATCTACAATGAAAAATTCATACCGGATAAAAGGCTGGTTTAAAATTAGACTGGTTTAATCAGTGTAAAACCATAATACAGGTATGCTTAAATGAGTTTAAGCCTCACTCAAACCAATTTAATTTATTATGGCAATTCATTGACACAGGTTAAAACAAGATTAGTTTATTTAACTGAAGATTAACCAAGTTTAGGTTTATCCACATTAGGGTTGTTTTAACTTCTTAATTTGATCCATTTAATACTGATATAGGGAAATTGTTTTACCAATTCTAATACAGATAACAGATCAGTTAATCATATTTTTCTTCTATGACATTTATGATGACACAGGCTTTCTAGTTTTCTATACATTCATAGAGTTGAAGTTTGTTGAGATTAATGAAAGAAAATATATAAGACTACTATATTAAAAAAACCCCCTATGTAATGGCATTTTTATTTTTAAATATGTCTAAGCATTTTCTATTCCTTCTTCTGTGAAGAGAGTTATGACTTCCAAGTCTCCACTTAAGTAATTGCAAAGAAGCAGTGTTTAACTTACCTTAATTTAAATGCCTTCTCAGCAAAGTGCATAATGTTTCATGCATGCTATCAAAAGTAAAGAGGCATTTTTAGACCACATGCTGCGTAAGGATACCAGTGAAATACTTCATAAAAACAGACAGAATGTAAACATGCACAATCACACAAACCACTAATGCCATAAACAACCTCAAGCTTAGTACAAACAAAATGTGTGCCAAAAAACCTGCTTAAAATTTCATATTAAAGAAAAATACTCTCATAATGTCTGAGAATTTTGGCTATTATACAGAAGGCAAAATTTTGCAAATTCTATGAGGAACTGAAGACAGAAAGCCTCCCAGAGCTGCAGAGTGTACAGGAGGATCATACAATCTTATGATCATAGGAAGAGATGGCTGGAAGTGACCTCACAAAGTGATCTAGTCCAGCCCTCTGATTAAGACAGGATTGCCCCTGACTAAACCATCCCAGCCAAGTGGGAGAGGAGAATGTACAAGTCATCCTGGCTGATTAATACATGTTGTTTGTAGGTCAAGAAGGTACCTGATTAACTAATACTAATAATAAAACAAGCTAGATGGAAATGCTGGGCAAATGCTGAGGAGAGGGGATAGGCCTGCTGCTCAAAAAGAATAAGGTATCTAACTGTGGGCTGAAAGGAGGTGCCTTCCTTTACTCAGAATTCAGAGCTGCAAATCCCTTCATGGAGCTAGGCACCTAAATCATGTCAGGTCTCTTTCTCTCTCCCTCTCTCTAAAAAACAGGAGGTACCACTCTCCTGCTACCCAGGAGCCCAGTATTTAGAGCACTTACTTGGGATATAAGAGAGCTGGGTTCATAGCCTTCTTCCTCTGCCTAATTTAGAGCAGTCATTTCAACAAGTTTTCCTAAAGCCATTTAGCATCCCACATTTTCTGGGACAGTGCTGAATTTAGGGGATGTATCTCAGTGCCCCAAAAGAATCCCAGAACTGGGCCTTTTGTCCCAGTTGACCAATTCCCCCATACAAATGTGGGCACCAGGGAACATCCTGATGCCTCTTCACTTAGATGCCTACCTGCTTCTCAGTGAATCTAGACCTTAGTGGGTACACCTACACAAAATGCTACATCATTGTAATGATGAGCTACAGTTATGTGGCTCATTGCTACGGTGACATAGCATCAGCTGGCACAAACTGCAATGCCACCACTACTGTGCAATAGCAATGACCTACTGCACAGTAGCTTGTTGCTACCACACAGTAGGGTCAGAAATGACCTGTGCACCACCAGGACTGAGCAGTACCGGCAATTACTGTGCAGTCATTTAGTACTTGCAGTTATTGTGCAGTAACAACTGTGCAGTCAGGTGCACATGTAGATGTGCCCAGTGTACACAAAATTCTGCTTCCACAGACATCATTGGCAGTTTTGCCATTGACTTCAGTGGGCAGAATTAGGCCAGTACTAAATGTTTTTAAAATCCCGCTAATAAAATGTTCTACAATTGCTAAATTTTACTACCATCATCATTATTGAAATGTTTCTCAAATAACATGCGCTCCATTTCAGTTCCATTTCTCTTAGATATGGTTACATCCAATTTTATACATTTTCTTTCCCTTTGGATTATATCACTGAGATGTGCCTCACAATTTTTCTAAGTTAATTAATTTCCATGGCAGCTTAAAGTACATTTTTCTTAAGGTTCCTTTCTTAGTAATTTAGAAATAAATTAGTTAATAAAATTATATCAGAAAACTCGCTTCACTTTTGTTCTGTGCTCAGAATTGCATCCAGTTTTCTGAACGTGAAATATTAAACTTATTATAGCTATTATTTCATACATAATAGGATGTGTTCAATCACTAGTCATTTTTGTATTATTGCACAGTGCAGTACAGTGAGATCATTGCTTAACAATAATTGTTTATGTGATTTTAAATGAATTAGAAAGGATATAGCTAAGGGTGGAATCCAGATCCTCTGTTTACTACCCTTCTCTTGTAACATGCTGTACATACATTATTACTGAGAAGGCTAAATTCAATCCACAGAAAATAACATTTCTGTGCCTCAAGACATAAGAGCTATTCATACAAAAATGAGGAGCAAATTGTGTACAGAAATAAACCCTACATCTTTTGATTGTAGCAGCAGGTTCACAGTGTCAGAAAAAAAAAATCATGAAAGGGAGCCAAATCTACCAAACTGGACTGAGGCTCAGCTGAATGCAATGGGAAAAGATGAATTTCATTTCATTTCCTTAACAGAGCGTAGGATTTTTTTACCACCACCAAATAGTAATCCGCAGTTAACGTTATTATGATCTACACTACCACAATGGAACATGTATATATTAAATAAACATACGGGTATATATATTGTTTACATTCCTACATCTAGGCCCTTATATATAAAGTTTTTAAAGTATATTTAATTTATCAACTGCTGAGTGAGAAAGGGATTACAATAGTAGCTAAATGAATATGTAATGGGGTTGATTCTTTAGTACTCTAAATAGTTATTTATATTTGTCCAACCCAAGAATATAATGCTACAAAAATGTTACATATATGAGTTTACTATTCACCTATATAGATGATACTTTACCCTTTCTCATACTTGTATAAATTAGGAGTAAATTGAAAGATATCACTGATATTACCCAATTGCAGGTAAGATTGTCATCTTGTGCATGTTGTATATACACAGAAAAATGTTGGGTTAAGACCAAAGAGCCTGTTTTCACATTTCAGGGTGTTTCTAGTTAATTATACATTGACCATTCAGACTTTGAACGTTACAGTGTTTTCATGGCATTTTCCAATAGGCTATATTTCTACATTTCAAAATGTCTAAGCAAATCTGACCTCTAAACTCTATTTTTAAGGGCACCAGCAACATTTGAATGCCTTGAAAATGGGTCTTCAGCTCCTAAGTGACTCAGATGGCTTCAAAATATTACTCATGATAAAACCCACTTTGTATTGTCCAATAAAATACTACTGAAAGAACCACATAACTTACAAGAATCAACAGATCTTTGGGGACTGACAAAATGCAAAAAGATAGCCACCAGTTCACATTGGTCAGGTGAGCATAGTCCTTCTAATGCAGTGTGCTTGGAGGTATGCATATCCTTGATTCTGAAAAATATATTACATCTTTTTTGACCAGAGCTTGATTCTAATGCACAGAATTATTCCCCTTGGGACAGAACTTATGTCTGGCATCATTATGTGTATTAGATGCAGACCTTTTTACACACTGAAGGTCACTTCAGTTCCAGGTGCAACTGTTTTCCATTAAAAAATCAAGTGAGTAGGTTGTATTTGTTTGGTTAAAATTAAAGCATCTCACTTTGATGTTAAAATGAGTGGGAAGCTTTTAATGATATTTCCAAATGAATTGGAACTTCTTGCTTAAAATAATATTCTAGAGGCTCACTTTCTTCCTGGAAATGGGTCACAAATTTTTTGCCCTTGATAGAATTGGCACAGTCTCTCCAAATCTAATGTGTTAGCCTTAGCACCTTTCAAGTTATACAGTTATCCTGCAGAAAATCTTTGATAAATGTACTTAAACAGCATTTAAGCCATCGTCTTCCTCTACCACCATGAACCTACAAGGTTCTGGAAAGTGGGCACCCATGCTACCACTTGATGTAGTTATGCTTCCAAAAACTTGACCTCAGCATGATCTTCTTTATCCCCAAAGCTTTGGCATCCTCTTTGTGTTACATTTTTCTGAAAAGCTCTTTGTTTGAAAGAGCTGGGCAGGGTAGAGCTGGCAGACTGGAATACTGCCCTGATGTGTTGTGACAGACATGTAATCTGCCATTTGACCACTGGTTCACACGTCAGTGTTAATGTGAATGCGACACCTCTCAGCACGCTGTTAATCATGCATTACTCTTCTGTCTAAAATATCACAGAGATGTGGAAGAGACTGTTTTCAGAAGATTGTATAAGGAATATAGCAAAAGGAAAATCTACAGTCACAATTGACACCTCTAGATCATAAACCATAGTAGAAAGACAACGTTAATACATGTATATTTATGGATTTCTACATTTTAAGGCCAGAAGGAACTATTAGATTATCTAGTCTGATAGAAAGCACTCTCACTCCAAAACTGTGCAGACTCTTAAACAGGTGTAAGCACGTGTAAAATAAAAAGCTGAGAAGATGGCCCTGTAACATCTAGACATTATACAAGTTCTGCTTTCTTTTCCTCACTTTCAGCTGCTTGATTTTTGTTTCTTTTTCTTCCTGGTGTTTCATCATCTAAGTTCCTAGGAGTTCGTCCGCTTTCATCAACTGAAATGTATGTACCAGATGGTGCAAATAGCCCGGTATATTTCTATCCTGAATCCATGTCAAAAAACAGGCAGACTGCTGCAGTTTTTGGTTGCTGCACCTCATGGTATCAAAGGCTGGTTAGGAAGAGTGACACTGCCTGACAGTGAATAAGATTTTTTGAGTCTGGCAGAGAAGTTGCTTTGGAAGCTAAAATTCTGCTTCTACTCAGTCGCGATTGCTTTTCATGATTAATTTTGTTTATGCTGATCTACAAAGGATATAAATAAATTGACAAAATACACTTGCAGAAAAAAATTTGGTTAGGATGTTTCATAGTAACTGTGTCATGCCTTGTATATTAACTATATTTTAACTGTTTTCTTAGAATTTTAATAGAAACTGACCTGGAATTGAAAGTGTTCACAGTGACTGTATAGTGCAGAGATACAACATTTTAACTCTATATTTATATTTTGCAGAAGCCCAAGATTTTTCAGCACATATTTATAGGGCTACTGGAGCCAATTTTGTTATATATGTTGCCAGTTGTACTGATGTCTTCAGTTCTATGTAGTCTCAAGGTGTTTGAAGCATCAGAGGGATCAGTATCTTATAAAAGTAATCTGATAACAGCTGGGTAGAGTTCAGCAAAGTAGATGTAAAAGTATTTGTATTATAGAAGGTTTTTTATTTAAAAAGGACCAGAAATATGGCAGTGTGCCTGAAAGAAAGGGGATGGTGACTTTATAAAGTCTGGAGCAATGGCTAACATTTTTACTGTGTTTATACAGTAGTAACACCATGGGGCCCTAGCTATGACTAGGTTTTCTAGGTGTAACATAATGCTCATGACAAACAATAAAAGCAACAGTAGAAAGCATAAGAATAGTCAGAGAATTGATTACCACAAAATGAATCACAAAATGATCAAGGTGCTGGAGAAACTCACTTATAAGGAGATACTAAGACCTTGTTCTGGTATACCTATGTTGGATAAGTGTGTGGTATTTTATCAATGTACAAGCATGATCAATATTGGAGACAGTTATACAGAAATAATGGATTCCCTATCCCATAAGAGAATAAGCTATACTAAGAAAATTACATTTATTGTGGGAGGGGTGGTATGTCTGTAACTATACCACAACAGGTAAAACAGAGGCAGAAAAATTATAGTGAATATCTTGGCTAGTGATAAACAAATAGGGATGGTAACAGACTACATTATTTAATAAGATAGGTGGGGATGCATCCAGGACAACAGGAATTAAGCTTGGATTGGGGAAAAATTCTGACCGTGAACATAGACTCTCTAGAGAAGTATAGTCTAAATGTTTGGCACTTTTAAAGGCCATGGGAGTTGAAAATATATGGTACAAAAGAAGCCTGAATTGGCAGGTAGATGAATTAGCTGACCTCTTAGTTCCTCTCCATTTCAAGCTTCTATGATACTATGTGGGGAAAATTCCTTTTCAACCCACGCTGGCAATCTGTTTATGTTCTGAAGTACGATGATTGACATCCCTTTTAGCTTTTAACCTAGAGAAAGTCTTTGCAAGTGTTATTCTTACATATAAATGTCTAATGCTTTATTTAAAAAGAAAAATCTCTCAATTAAGGGACTGTACCCATGTGTAAATGCAGAATGGAGATCACAACAGAATTGGAGGTGTTATAGCGGCATGGGTAGCACTCCCACTCAGGGAGGTGGGGGCATTGAGCTGGGAAGGGAACATTTGGGGCTTAAGGACTAAAAAGAGGAACGGGGCTAAAAAGAAAGGAGATTGAGACAAGCAAGAGTGAAAGAGTATGAAGAAGAGGCAGAGATTACACAGGGAAAAGGAAAATGTGTGGGGGGAAATAGAACAAGAGAATGGAAGGAGGAGTGGAAAGGGATGAGGAATAAGAAGAGAGAACCAAGAATGAGGAGGAGAAAAAAGAAAATGAAATAAATTTGGAGTACTTGTATTTATACAGCCTATAACACTTGATCACCTCACAATTTTTAATGTATTTAACCACCTCTCATGTACTTCTTTATTTTAAAGAACATGGTATTAACAAGAACTGATACTATTAAAACTAAATTTTATAGCTAAAATCTTACATCTATTCAATGCACCTTTCCATTTTTTGACTTAGAATAAAAGGCTGAAAAAGGCAGATACTACTGTCTTATATATGTGCATATATAAATAGGGTGTGTCACATTCTGCTAATTACTCCTGCATTTTGTCCTATATTGGCAGTGGAAGGCTAAGAAATGGATTTCTATGCAGGTAAACATTATGAAAATAATTTTAAAATAAAAAACTGAAAAAAGCCTAACATATTTGTTTAAATGATATTATAAAGAACCTCCACACAGTCTGTATAATATAGATGTAGCTTACTACAAGGGTCAAAAAGGACAGATTCAGTAAAATTGAAAATAACAGACTCCAAAAGATTTATAATCGCTCAAATATAACTTTGCAATATGAATGATTCTGAATTTGAAGATTTGTGCTGAAACATCAACTTCAACTTTATTGAGAGCTGCAAATAAAATTGAAGCCTAAGCCTGAAAAATGAACGAACAATGCATCTATCTGCTAAGTTAGTGCCCCACAGAATATTTTAAAATTATTTAACACAAATCATCTCAGTGTCAACAACTCATCACAGATAAACTATCTAATTAACAGAAGCCATCATAGTATTTGAGAACTCAGTCTTGGCTCAGTTATTATAGCAGAAGGGCAATCCTTGATAAGCAAAAATTATAAAAGCAGATTTCTAAAGCATTACTGCTGAAGTGGATTCTTTTTTAATTTTAAATTAACCCCCTGTTAGTTTTTTTTAATACTATTAGATAACTTGACAATATGTCTTTACTTATATTAAGTATTAGGTCTTTACAATGAGATTCTGTAGTGTGGCCTATATTATGGTGTAGCATTATTAAAATTTTTAAATTGCCTGTCATCCATAGCAATTGGACCTAATTTTACACCACAGTGACAGGTGGGTTAACAACAATTTGCCCAACTAGTTGGAACTGCCTCTGAGGTGGTCACACCCTCTTAAAAAAATTGCTATCGTTTTCATATACTTTCAAGCTTGATATGTAAAGAGACTCAGGCATAGCCGTGTTGAAAACTGCAGTGACTAACTTTAGGCTTCTTTACTGTCTTGTGGAATTTACAGCTTTAAGTTAGGTACTTAGGTTCCTACATGGAAACTTAGGAGAGTTACATGCCTAAGAATTGAATCTCCAAAAAACAGCACGTGGGTGGGAGTTGTCTTAACTAGCTCTTATCTCCAATCTGGAGATAACTTTGTTCCCTTTCTTGGAGATAGAGCCATGATAGGGGAAGAGGAGGAAGAGAAAGAAATGATGGTGAAAGTAGTACTTTTTCTCCTGATTTTCCACTAAGTAAGGCAGGGATAAGCAACCTTGGCATGCATACCAATTAGTGGCACATGGAGACATTTTCCATAGCATGCCAGGAAGTATGCCAAGAAAAATGTTTTAAAAATTTCTTTTTAGTTGCCACTCTGGGCTCTCCAGATGCTGCCTGTGTTCTTCTGAACTTGCCCCCATGCCTGTGGTGGTACACAGGGGAACCTGCAAAATCAAAGGCAGTAATCAAACCACCGATTTTGCAGGTTCCTCCATGCACCCCCAGCCACCATTCACTACTCCCTCCTGATCAGTGGGGAGACAAAAACCATGGTTTTTAATATGGTGAGGTTTTTGCCTCCCAGCCAGTCAGCAGCAGACAGCAGGGCTGCCAAGGTCCCTCAGCCAATCAGTGGTGAGCAGCAAAAACAGCACCATATTTAAAACTGTGGTTTTTGCCTCCTTGCCAATCACAAATGACTGGCGAGCAGTGGGGCAGGGATGGACATGTCTCACACCCCTCCAATTTCTACCAAGGCTGCTGGCAGGGGCCCAAACAGCTTGCATCATGCTGCTGGCCAGGTCTGGAGCTGGGGCTGGGACCACGGCAAATGCCAAAAATGTAGCCTACCTCGAACTAAGGTGTTAAAGTCTTACTGCAAAGTGAGATAGACCTAAGTCCGGTTCCCTCCTCCATCTGAGGGAATTTGAACTTGCACTTCCCTGTGGAATGTTCTAGCCACTTGGCTACAAAATATTCTGGAGTGCAGTTGCAATAATTAAATATTCATTGTGTCACCGAGAGAGTGAGTTTCAGAGGTGTGGTAGAGAGAGATACCACACCTCAGAAAGTCCAGGGTAAAATCTGCCCTTGTGCACATGGCAGCATAAGACCTATGGACTACTTATATTTTATATAAGCATTAGTTTGAGAGTTTAACTGAGATGTGAGCAGTACACAAGCCCTTTGCTGGCCTTCTGCACATTGTGAATTTCTCTCTCAGTGAACACAATTAAAGGGAAGCAGCCTGTGTCTCACTTTAATTGTTTTAGGTTTGTTCACAAATGTTACTCTAGTCCTCCAATGAATAATTTAAATTCAAATTTTCCCTACTACTTGGTTATAATCCTTCCCTGTAGGCCATTATGTTTATCCAGTAGGAACAGATATAAATTAGAAACTCTTTTGCAAGTGGTCCAGTAATCATTAGTTGACATTCCAGTAGGTTGGATTTTGGTTCTTCAAGAGATTTAGAATTTACCATCCTAACAAAAGGATGTATATCTGTGAAGTAGTATTAAGGAATGTGACAGGTAGCTTTAAAGTCCATGTTTTCTAAAAACCTTGTCAAGTCAGTAAGAATCAAACAAGAGTGACAAATAAATAGAAATTTTAAGGTTGCTATACTGATTAACAAAGGGTATAATTTCTACCTTAACCTGCTGCAGAAAAGGCTCTATCTAACAGCAATATTTTTAAAAAATGCAGTTTCTAGGCTGGGACACTTCCTGAAGAAAGTGTTAGATTTTAAGAGTTTTTGTCAGCTAAAAAAAATCACATAGCTCTAGGTTGAGAGATCATCTTTGGTAATCAAACAATCTTTGGTAACCTTTAGTAATGAGATATTCTAAAGTTTATATAACAAGTGTGTCTGAACATTTTTATCAGCTGGACACTCCATATTTTCTCAGTCTTATCAATTAGAATCAAAATGTAGTAGCAAATAAATAAGTTTAATAAAGAATTGGCAAATGATACACATTATTGGAGGAGAACAAGTTGTTCTGAAGTTTTTTTTCCTGATTAGATGTTAGTCCAGATTTTTAAGAGTCCTTTGGTACCTAGCTCAAACAAATGGGAATTAGTTTCCTGCCCTTTAACAAGTTATAGACTAGTTTAAAAAAGCAAGAAAAATTGAAAAAAATCAAGAAAATGCATCCTCAATTTTCATGCCAAAATTCAAAATTAATATTTTTCAACCAACTCTATAGCTTGCAGGAAAATTGGTAGGACCTTCTGTGAAAAATATTTCAGGAATGCATTGTTCCTTTTTTGAATTGTTGTCTTCCCCAAGCCTCCCACCCCTCTGAAACAGTTCTATTTTCTGTCCAGTTAATTATTATAAATAAATAATAAAGAATTTTGCTTCTTTTGGGCATATTTTGTCAGAGATATTGACAGAATATTAATATAATTTTACCTAAAAAGGATGAAGAAATTTTGTTCATTTTAGTAATATTAACCTGTTCAATCAGTGAGAGAGGTCACTGAATCCATTTATCTTTCTTAGTCTATGGCTTCACCCTACAATGGAGGTGTAGGGGGTTTTAAATATTTGTTCTGATTACTTTTATGTAAATTTGCATAACTACATATATATAATTTATTTGGAGCCAATTTAGAAACTAATTTACTCAGTATTTCCATGTGAGCTTTTGATGTAGGAGTCACTCACTGTATTTCAAGGGTTCAACAGAAACTATTCATAAGTAAGTAAGTAAGGCCAATAGAAGTTTCCAGTCATGTTTGATGTCTACAGCATAATTATATGCAAAAAATCAAAGATTAAACACCTCTTTCCCCAGTTTACTTTCTCCTTATCACCATCTCTTGCCATAGGGTCTTACTACAAACAGACATAGCAAGGAAAGAGAAACCTTTATACATATATTCTTTTACAGAGAAGAAATACCTTTGACAAGAGCTGTGCAAATAGCTCATTTTTTCTGTTTGATGGCAGTTAAAAATAGTTTCATGTTGACCCCGGCTGTACTGACTCTCTCTGACACAAGTTAGTTTTAGCTGTCACCCTATTTCTTTTACTTAAAGTGATATGCTGCTTTACTAGGCATGGAGAGTTTGAGAGTAAGCCCAACCTGGTGCGATCAAAGGACAATATCTGTTAAAGCTATTACACATGGCTTCCTGACATTCTGAACAACCCCAGCAAGAGGGGGGAAACAACAATGGAATAGTCATTAATAAATCCTGAGCTATTGCAATATATTTGTGCTTGGAAGAAGCACAGATGTCCTACAAACCATTATGTAAATAATCACTGTCTTCTCTTGTATGGCATCAGATATCAGATTCCAAATCTATAAGCCACTGTCTGGTACTGCTCAATGTGCAGATTCCATCTATATGTAAAGATTTCAGCTTTTAGTTAAGTATTCTGCTGTTTGTTGGGCACTGTATTTACACAAAGGACTGTCTAAAATATTCATCTTGTGAGGTGTTGGTTTGAAGTGTCTGTATCCAGATCTTAGTTGGTTCAGCTTGACCCATGCTTCTTTCTCAATGGGGGACACATTAGGTGTTGGTATGAAATGCTGTAGGAATAGGCCTGAAGTTTCCCAGTGGTTAGCTCAGTCTGTTGCTGCCCATAGATTTGGTTCAGCATCCCCAGGGAGCTTGTGGGCTTCATGTACAGATGTCATATGACTTTTAAGCCTCTTAAGCCTCCATAGCTAGGAACAGACATTACACATAAGCTGGTTTAAGTGATCAGAAATTGGCTTAAACCTGTAACAGAACATATATTCAGTGCACATAAACCAGTTTGAAAATGGCTGAAACTTGTTTGAGATAAACCTGGTTGAATATAGTATCAGATTAACTGATTTGACTCAAACCAGTTTATGCAACGTCTGTCCCAGACCCCTTGCTGGTTTGAGATAAACCAGGCTCCCCCAGCATCCTGGCATGCTCTCTGGGTTGAGCAGGGCTCTCTGGTGCACAGCAGAGCTGGCCCCTCTCCTCTGCTCCCTGGCTGTAGCTCAGGCAGAAACTGCAGGCTGCTCCCTCTGTCCCCCTCACTATGCCCTGTTAAGCTAGAATTCCCCCCTCCCCTCTTCTCCCTTGCTAGAGCTCCAACAGAGACAGCAGGCAGCTCTCAGCATTAGCTAGCATTATAGCTATCAGCATTAGCTAGCAGACCACATGCTGGCTACAGTCTGTGCTGTGGGAGATGGCAAAGGCAGACAGGCTTTTTAGAGCTAATCAATGGGTAGCTGGTAATGTCCTTCCTTGGAAAAGTTGTTTAAGAAGAGCTTGGACAAATGGAGAGAGGCGTTGTCTTCTTAATGGGTTGATAAACACTGAGTTGGGGGTGATAAACATTCCCCGCTGGGCTGCTCAGGAGGTGGGGGACATCAGAGCATCCTGCCTGGGCTTGGCCATGCCCCACCCCACTCAGCTCAGCACTGGAATGGAAGGGAGGGCTGCTCTAGCACCCCCTGGCTTCCAGCCTGGGCAACTGCAGGCATGTGCCTGCATTTTTCAGTCCAGAGGTGATGTCTGTATGGCTACAGACTGGTTCAGCATAGCCAGGTTAGACTAACTTGCAAAGATTGAATCAATTCAGGCTTAGGCTTTTTTAATGTCTGTCCCTAGCCCATCTGTTCAGTCCTTCAGTTAACAGTTGATGGAGCAGGTGATTTTTGTCATCTCTTACCTCTATTGTCAGTAATGATGTTGGAGTCTGTCATCTTATATCACTTGGTTTAATACCTGAGAATACAGGGAGTACATCTCTGTCTGTGTATGTTGTGCAGCCTGTTATAAGTCTCAGTGCATGGTTAAATACAGCATTGAGATTTTTAGCATGAAATCTCTGGACCATACAGGAGCACAATATTCTGCTTCAAAATATACCATTGCAAGGGCAATGGTTGAGCACTTTGAAGTTGGCACCTTATGTTTTCTGGCTAAACATCTTAAGGCAATAACCTGTGCACAGACTTTAACTGATGACCTGCTGAATATCAGCAGTAAAGTCTCTCATGGGGTGCTGCCTTAAGATGTTTAGCCAGCACAACGTGAGATGCCAACTTCAAAGTGCTCAGAACCACTACCGTTGCAATGGTACATGCCCCAACTGACTAATGTGGTCTAATGTGACTCCTAGGTAGGTTGCGGTATACTCATGGGGAAGGATGCAGTTGCCTACTCTGATATCCAGAATGCTTATGGCTCAACAACTCTCCAGGTAAAAGAGTGAAAATACTGATTTATTGATGCTCAACTTTAAGTGCCACTTGTGGAGATAGTCAGTGATGAGTTCCACTTCAGTGTAATTTCCTGGGATGTTTGCTTGAGAGCTTTGCCTATTTGAGCTAATCGGATGCAGCTGCCTCCTCTCAGGTCAGCAGCTTGTCCTCCAGTGAGATTCCCTAGAAGGTTCCCAGGGCTTCTCACCTGCCACGTCTTGTTGTTAAGGATCATTGCTGGGAGGAAGTTCTTTAATGTTGCCTCTCCTGGTTTCCTTTTGGTCTCTCGCTTAGGTCTTCATCTCAGGGCTTTGCCTCCCCTACACCCTGCATTGCACCAACTAGTGATGATGTTAATCCTTGGCCTAGGCTACAGCAAAGTCAATAAGCCATGATTGGGCCTTAGCCTTTATCTAATCTCAGTCCTGCCTGTTGCAGAGCACTCAGGTGCCCTGCACCTGAGAGCAGAAAAACAACTCGGGGGAGACCTCTAGTGGCAAGATGGGGGAGGTTCAGCTGCCAGTTGCCTGGGCAGCCAGAGTAACAGGTGCTGGTTTCCAGGACAACCACTGGGGAGCCAGCTGACAAGAAGGGGCAGAGCCTGGCCCATATAAACCCAGGCGGGAGGCCAGGAGGGCAGTTCCCCTCTGGTGATCAAGGAAGGAGGAGCTCAGCCAGTGCAGACAGAAAGGACAACTCTGACTGTGTGAGCATCCCCGGGGTACTGCTGGGGGTTGGAGTATTCCCCCCAGTAGGGATTGAATGTTGTTTGGCTGGAGGGGTTAGTTTTATGTTATAGCCCAGGGGGCTTGGTGTTTGTGTTTGTTGTTACACCGGAGCACCAGGTGAGGCTATTACGGGTTGGAGGAGGCCTAATACAGGCTCAACGGTAGCATGGGGACCCTGGTGCCAGAGAGGGCACAATGTTCAGGGGTGTATCTACCCCAACCTCAGCGCGGACAGGTGCGAGAAGCACCGGAGAGGGCAAGTGGCGAGAAGCCCCGGAGCCAGCAGTGCGAGACAAGCCAGAGAGCTCTGATAGGGGTGCAAGCTGTGAGATAAGCTAGAGGATGCCGGTGAGGGCACAGGCTGCGAGGCATGCCAGAGAGTGTATGTGTGGCGCGGAGAGTGGAACAGACCCGAACAACATCAGGTACATCTGCAAGGCTTGGGCTGCCGTGTAAGGGGAGGAAAGGAGCTGCAGATAGTGCCCCAGGCACCGAGACAGAAAATGGGCAGCCTCCCGCTTGATTAATATTTTCCAATCAAACAAATAACAACAAGGCATGGCAGGAGAGAAGGCAGGCAGTTGGCCCTTAATTGGTGTTGTGGGGTCACTAGTAGACGGACCTGAAGAGTCACACCTGTCACACTGCCACTCTGGGTTCTCAGGAGGCCCCACTTCCAGTCCTCCTTGAATGTGGGTCAGAGGGGATTTTAACCCTCTCCAAGGACCAGCTCACAAACCAACATCAGCATGTGTCTACAAAATGTGCCCATGCCGGTACAGGGGAGTGCACCTGATCTCCAGCAGTATTCTGCTGATGCCACTTGTCTCTCTGCTCCCGCACTGGCACAGCTTGTCTTCTGGTGGTGGCATTTCTGCTGCCACATCTTTGATCTTTGGCAGCATTCTGTAGCCACTGCTTCTCCCTCCATTCCAGCATGGGGGTAAGTTTTAGTTTGTAGCAGTGTCCCACCACAGTCAGTTCAAGTGTCTTTTCCAATTCTGTCATATCTATTCCTTGGGATACTATGGCAACATTGTCAGCATATATGTCGTATGTGGGAAGTCTGAGGCTTATACACTGAAAAGTACTGGTGCTAGCATTGCCCCTTGGAGGACTCCATTCTTCCGAGTTCATACTACTACTACTCTGCAGTACACTGCTTTTTTTCCCTTGACTGGTAGTGAGTTTGAATGATCTGCTGAAAATCATGTTCATGATGAAAATGTATAGCTTGCAGTCAGGTATCATAGAATGCAGTTTATGAGGCCTTGATGCCATCCAGTGTCATAGGTGGCTGTGAGGTTGATAAAGACTGCGTCTGTTTTCTGCCTCATTTCAAATCTATTTTCTATGTCAGATGTAACTAATGTAACAATCACTGTAAAAGTGATGTTTAAAAAGGGATGCTGAGTGAGAAAATGAGAGTTCAGACATGAGTTGTACAGATACACCTAACAGCCTCCAAAAAGCATGCCTAATCAAAAAATTTCTGCTACTTTTCAGGTATAGTTTGATCCATATGATTCACATATGCACAACTGAAAAGATGAAGCAGATACCTTCAAGTCTTTATACCTTCCCTGACCCTTGGCTTGGCAGTGTGCTGAAACAGTGTCTGGTACAAGTTAGAGCGGCTGCTTAAGCTAACTACAATGGTCTCTTAGGGACCATTCTACAAAACTGGGATCAGTACTTTCCAGCTCTGCTCCCCTTCTACCTTTAGAGGCCAGGAGGACTAGCATAATTTAGTAATGACAAAAGGGATTTGAAATTCTGAAACTAACACATCTGCCTCTGAGCATGTTCGCTGTATTTCACTTTCCTTTTCTCTTTTTTGTTGTTATGTTCTTTTAAAAATACGATGGTTAACTGAACACAGTAATCAACGTGCCACCAATTTATATAATGGAATTTTAATCTTCCCTTTTCTATTCTCTATTCCCATCTTAATACAACTTTATATTTATTTGCTTTTTCTAATCACCACCAAACAAATCTCTTCTTTGAGCTGTCTACAAGGATGCCTAGATCTTTTTCCTGAGAGGTTACAGTTAATTCAAGAACAACAGATAAGCACAAGCAGTTTAAATTGCTCCCACTAGCATGCTTTATCTTGTCCTTATCTACTGGTATGTTGAATATCATCTGCCACTGAGTTACCCAGGTAGTTAATTTTGCAATACCTTGCCTAATGTGACCAATCCAAATACATTTATTTTATCAGTTAATTTTCACACCTCAATATTCAAATTGCTACTAATAAATATAGAGAACAACGCCTGATCTAGACTGCTTCTACTCTACTGATTCTATGGTCACTGTGCCAGTGAGGTTCAGATTGACAGCTTACTTGTTTTGCAGTTAATGTATGTGTATTGCTATTACATCACAGTAGTGACTACAGCATAGTCATATACCTAAGATAGCTTTAAACTAGCCGGATCAAATACTGGTAACATTATTCTTCCAGCTGTACTAACTAGTCTTACAACAGTGGCTAATTGACTATGCTTAGAGGCTTTTTTTGCTGCCATGCCTATGCTGGCAAAGTCTTTGAAGAAGAGGCTAGCACTCTGAGCTCTGTGCTTCTGTGACAAGACTTTACTGGTGCCTAGCTAGTTAGTTTGGGCATGTCTATACTACATGGCAATCACAACAGTTTCAATAACTACGCCAGTCCTTTACCTTCTTACCCCTTGGCTATCAATCTTTCGTCTTATTGTTTGCTTAGAAAGGACTTTTTCAAATGGCTTCTAAAAGTCTGACCTCGTAGCTGGTTCCCCTTTATCCCTTGTTTTTACTCTGAAACAAAATATACCTGAATGAGAGAGTCTTGACAGAGGTTTTATTCCAGGTTTGTACAGCATTTTGCACAATAGGGTCCTGATTTAGGACAAAGGCTCTTCGGTAGCCACTATAATACAAATAATAGATAATCAAAATAAATAAGACAAGGTACCTTTTTTTTTAGGTTGCATTATCTTTCTATGTATAAATATTTTAACTTAAACTCTCAGTCAGACAATTTCCAAAATCACCTCTATACTTTTAATATTACAACTTAGCGAATTAAGTATGCTCTTGCTTCAAAATGCTTTGGAGATGGCTCTAGCTACATCTTTTACAATACTAGAGTAATTTCTGGATTCCCTACAAGTCTCTTCATTAACTGTATTATTATTATTATATCTGCTCACAGAGCTCTTTTCATAAGGCTGAAAAAAAGAATCCAAAGCCTTTTTAAAAGATTAATTTCCTGCTATACACAATACACACAACTCAAATTACTGAAAAAAAATTTGGATAGCAGTGTGATGCAACTCTTTCATTGAACTGATATCATCCACTCAACCTCAGTGATACCTTAGAGAAATATAAAGTGGAGAACTGTCTTTTATATTGTGCTTTCTCAGTAAAAAAAAAAAACCAAAACCCAACAGAGATGCAGCAAGCACTTGAGAGGTGTCACATTAGCTCCTCTGTGTTACTGCTGAACTAAACAGGGAAAAGGCAAAGGGAAGTTATTGTTAAATTTCTTACATGCACACAGCAGACAAACACTGCTTACAAATGAGCCTTATTTAGTTTTAAACAAATTTCCTCAAGTAAATAGTATATTTCCCTAATTTTCATGTCTTTTGGTATGCTTCCAAAAAACTTGGAAGTGAATTAGTGTGCAATTTGCATCCAAATCTCAGCCAAGGGGATGTGGTTTATTATAATACATGGCCCTCCTAATTATTGAACAGCCCGAGAAAACTAGGCACAGTGTGCATCTGTTATTGCTTGACCACACTGCCAAACATAATTTGGCAAGCACAGAAATGTACATTGAGCAGACCTACAGCCTAATTTGCATTAGACTTTGTGGCAATTATATGAGAGCTATAACTGAACTAAGCTTGTCCTCTCTTTTTAGATCACGTTATTCATTAAAAACTAAACAGAAAAAAACACTAAAAAAAATCCAAAACAACAATAAAAAGCCAAAGAAATTCCTTGTTTATGCATCTGAGTTTTTTCAATACAATTTAATAATTATCCAAGTATCATTTCTGTTTACTCCTGTGAAACCTTCAAAGGAAACAACTTCATTCCACATTTTCACATAAACTTCCTTGTCCAGCCCTGGATCTTCATATATGGACACTTTCCAGCAATAATACCGAATTCTGGAACTACCACTATCTGAGATAAGCACATGACCATTGATAATAAAAGTCAGTGCTATTTAGTTAGCCTAATTATTTGTGGGGAAAATTATTTGTATTTGGATTCTTTTTCTGACTGAAAAGAAAAGCATTTTCCCCATTAGACCTCTTCCATCACAGTAATTTGGAGACTAATGACTAGCTTATAGGAACATTCAAAGTAGTACCCAAAATGTTTGAGGACTTTGACCCATCTTCTGGTTTTCAGGAATTCTAAGGGCTATTATAACTTTTCTGAAACTGTATAATTAAATGTACAGAAATTGTTAAGATCTACATTGCCTGCTCAGAGACAGGCAAGGGACAAATGCTGACCCATCCTATGAAATCAACATGAGGAAGGGTTGCAGAATCTGGCCCACAGAAAACAGCGTTATGATAGTTATTGTGGGAATAAAACAACTTTATGACCTAAGGATAGCTGGGAACAGAAGGATGGAGTGCATCAGATCTGGCTCCCATTGAAGTCTGTGACAAAACTACTATTGACTTCAATGGAAGGGGATCATGCATGAAAGAATGAAATTTCTTTCCTCCTCTTTTCAATGCAATGTTTTCTGTGTAAACTGCAGTAGGTAAGAAATGGAAGTAGAGTCTTTGTTGTCATCAGTCATCTTGAAAATCCCAAATATAAAAACCATTCAGTACACAGGGATTTCTGTATCTCTAGTATGATTATTGAAAAAAAATAGAATAGTGACTATGTGGATCCCTGTATTATTAGCTGAGGGTAATTGTTAGTCAGTCAGACTACAGGGATGACCAAATGCATATATATTGTGAACAGTCATATGGCGAATCAGCAGATTTTACCCTGAGAGAGTTACATAACCAAATAGTTAATAAGTCAAACACTGGTATTGCTGCATGACAATACAGTACTTCTGCACTCTAAGTAGCTGAATAAATCTATTTCAGTATAATATTCAATAAGGGCAAACTCGCAATACATTAGACAAATAAACAATAGAGAAGAAAGAACAACCTATGGAAGTAACTTATGTTTTATATACAGATGGTATTTTATAATTGACCAAAGACCCTGAATTCTCTCTCCCAGGCACTATATCATAGACATGCTTAATGAATATGAACATATCTGGGTTTATACAAGAACTGATACAAAATTAAAGACGATGCCACTCTTAATATTATGCCCATCTGCCTCACTTTCCAATTTACATTTTTGAATGTAGTTCTACTCTGCAAAGTAACTATATAAAAAGAACTGCATTTGACTGAACAAGTCTGCTACAAAGCATATTGAGTCATAGCTACATATGAACAAAATACATTGTATTTTAAATGTTTTACAAATCTTCTATACTCTTGGTAGAACTTCACTGATACTATAGCTTTGAGATATGTATTTTGATCTATTTTAATTCTCAAAAAAATCAAGAATCTTTCATTTTGTATCACTTACTGTATAATAGTTAATAATACAATTTTATCTAAATTCCAGCTACAGAAGAGGGTAATTGAGGATGATGAAATGCAAGCAGAAAAAGTCAGTTTGGTTCTAGATTTCTAAAAGAGATTATAGAATATTGCGGTTTAAACTGCAGGTCTGATTTGATCTGGGAGTTAAAATGGAAAACAAATCATAATTTCTTCATCATAAAATCACACCTTTAATATAATGGGCGAAATCATCAGTAGTATGAATGAGAATAGCCTTACTGAGTTTGATACAGCAAAGCTGATATTTACCAGGTGAGGATTTGGGCAAAGATTATAAACAATACATAAACAATAGACTTTAGTGGAAAAAACTTTAGGATAGCTTGAGAAAGCAGGTGGGGAGGCTGAGTCATTCACAGACACCTCCCATGCCTGGTGGATGCGTAAAAACCCATCTCTGTACCCACCCAAAGCATATTCCTGGACCAGGACTAGGAGATAGGGGCAGGACCTGCTCACTGCTTCTGCTGGACAAAGCCAGCAGTGTCGCTTTGGAGCTCACTCGCTCTGCTCAGGCCCAGTAGTCTGGGAACATGCCAAGGGGGTAGGGGCAGGGGTACAGGGATGGGACTTCCAGCCCTTCCAGGCTTGGAAGGTGGCTGTGTATAGCATAACCTCCCTGCCTGCTCTATGTGGCCCCACCCCAGCTGGGCAGCACCAAACCCCATGCTCCATGCCCAGAACTGCCTGGCTGCTATAGGGCTCCAAGGGTTTAGGAGCCTGCCAACTGTGGCTGCTGCCAAGTGAGCCAAGGGTGGGGAAGCCAACAGCCAGACCCTGCACAGCTTGCCGGTGCATGGGGTCAGCAGGAAGTGGGCATGGGTTGTTATGCTGCAGCTGCCAAGCTTCACCCTCTTCCAGTGGCTCAGCTCCACCAGGGCATGTGTCTGGGTTCTGGAGACCCGATTCTTTTTTATTCTCCAGAGTTCACACCCCGTGCCACTGCTGCCTGGGCTGCCAGCTGTCTAGGTGCTCCAGATCTGAGAAGCCCAATCCTTTCCACAGCTCAGGCAGCATCCAGAAGCAGAAGCAGCGTGGGGGTTGGGCTCTTGAGCCAAAAGGATCAGGCCCCTCAGAGCTGAAGCAGCAAAAGGCATGGGTGGCAGCAGAAGGCACCATGGCTCCTGGACACTCCAGGGCTAAGGCGCTCCCTCTGTCCAGCAAGAGCGGAGAGCCAGACCTGCCCCTAGCTCTGAGTCTGACTCTTGCTCACCAAGCCTCTAATGATAAGTCACAGTTGTGCAGGTGAAGGACAGTCAGATGGTTTTCCGCCTTAAGGTGCAACTGCACCACTAAGCCAAACAACAGTAAGCCAATTAATATTTGTTCAGCTTATGGCATAAGGCATAACAAGGCCCTTGTGTCCCATATTCTTTCATTTGTATGAATGTGTGTTTATTTTCTAGTATGCACATAGGAATTTATTTTCCTGTCTCTATAGAAAAATGTGAGTTGGCTTTTTATTCCGTATTTCTGATTTCTCACCAACAGAGATTTGAAATAATCATATACTAGACTTTATATTTAAATGTACTATTGAATATGGATATCATACAACAGTAATCTTCAGTTGATTACACTGAAACAGCACATTACTAAAACGCAATCTTGTGGTGGATATTAATTATTTGCAGAAAATATTTTAGGAATAATAATCCCAGCCAAATAATCCCAGCCCAGCAATTTAATTCTTTCTTGTTTTTAAGAACAGCAAAATCAGAAGTACCTGGGAAACCTTATCGCAGGAATAATTGCCAGATTAAAATTGATAACATATTTGTCCTTGTACTTTTTCATTCTAATGAATTTCATTTGTTCTCTGTGATTTTGTATGCTGAAATGCAGTTAAATATAATGCTGGATAAGAAAGTTCCGTAATATATGAAAAAGTTCTGTTAATAAAAGATTGAAAAAGCAAAGTGACCAAGATTAGTATGCCAAAAAAATGTAGCTGAATTCACATCACTGCATGAATCTGGTGGGTTTGTGTTCACCAATATTGATATGTATGTTGCATGCCTTGCGATTTCTTGAACACAGGGCTCATTCTTTCTTGTGCAAAGTAACCATCTACAAAGCCACTCACTTTCACCACTGTAAACAGCCACTGAGCCAAAAGGAAGCAGTGTTTTAATCTCTTCCCTTTTCCATCTCCACAGTGGCACCTGCTGTCACTGATTGGTATACGGGACAGGGGAAACTGGTGACTTGTCTTTCCTAAGTCAAAATGTTATGAAGCTATATAAAATTCCCTTCCAAAGCATCTAGCACTATTTCTAGGTGGCTAACAGAAAGTTGTTCTAAAGCAGCTGATGGGGGATGTGCCTCTAAACATCCTTTTCATTTCCCTGGCGACATGGAGTAATTTGCCCCCACAGCAGATAGAACGGGCAAGAGAAAGAGGAATTTAGAAATCTCTCTCAGGTAGTTCTACATGTGAGATCAGCTGATAAGGATCATAGAAAGTAGGTCTGGGTGGAACCTTATAAAGCCATCTATTCCAGGTCCCTGCTCAATGCTGCCTAAATCATCTTAGCCAAATGTTTAACTTATTCCTGAAAATTTCCCAGGATGAAGATTCCACAACTGCTTTAGTTAGCCTGCTCCAATGACCACTCCCACAGGCAGAAAGTTCCCCCTAATCTCTAACTTAAATTTCCCCCACTGCAGCTGGACTCTGAACTTCCTAGTCCTGTTCCCTGTGGCTATAGAGAAAATGCCAATTCAATATAGTCACCCTTTAGGTATTTGAAGACTCTTACCTCCAGACTAAAAAACCTTACTACTTTTAGTCTTTCCTCACAAATCATGTTTCCCAGTCCTCTAATCATTTTTGTCACTGTCTACTGGACTCTTTCCTTGAAGTGTGAAGCCCAAAACTAGACACAGTACTCCATGTGAGGCTTTGATTAGAGCAGAAGAATCACTTCTCTTGATTTACACATGCCACTCCTCTTATTACAATCCAGTATGCTATTGGCTCATACTAGGCTTAGTCTATTGTAACCTCCAGGCCCTTCTCTGAAGTACTGAAACCTACCCAGATATTCCCTAGTCTGTATTTGCGCATGCAATTATTCCAGCCCAAGTGCAAACTTTGCAGTTGTTCATTCTGAATTTCTTCTGACTGATTTTGCACCATTTCCCCATTCTATCCAGGTCATTCTGGATCCTAGCCCCGCCATCCAGAGAGTTTGCAACTTCACCCAATTTAGTATCTTTCACAAATATATGTTAAGTGTTCACTCAATCTCACCAGCCAAATCATTAATAAAGATGTAAAATAATACCAGACCCAGAACCACCCCTAAGGAACCTCATTTAGTACCTCATCCCAAATAGATATGAACCATTGATGACTACTCACTAAGCACAATGATCCAATCAGTAGTCTGTCCATCATACAGTACTTTCATCTAGTCCGTATTTTCTTAGTTTGTTAATGAGAATGGCATGGGAGACACTGTGAAAAGTGTTGCTAAAGTCAAAGTATATCACATTTACGGCTCTCCTCCCATCCACAGAATCTGTCAACTTACAATAGAAGAATATCAGTTTGGTCAGACATTATTTGCTTTTGGTGAATTAATGCTGGCTGTTCCTGAACCCCCTGTTCTCAGTGAAGTGCTTCAAAATAGATTAGTTGACAACCTACTCCACAATCTTTCCAGGTATCGAGTTGAGACTAACTTGTTTGTAATTTCCACAGTCATCCTTTTCCCCCTTCTTAAAGATGGGCACTCCATTTTCCCTTTTCTAATCATTTAGAACCTCACTTGACTTCGCAAGTTCTGAAAAAGGATAGCCGATGGCTATGAAATTACTATTAACTCATTCTTTCTGTAACAACTTGAAAGCATCCAGCTTCCCTAAGTAATCTCTAACCCAGAGGCTGGCAAAATACGGCCCATGGGCAGGATCTAGCCCACCAGGCAATTCCATCTAGCCCAAGGGCACCCAACAATTTACTGTACCCCACACAGCCCACATGCTTTGCTCCCACCCTGGTGCATGGAAGGACCTGGCCCAGCCAACTTCCAGATGGGACTGATGCTGCCACTGCTGCAGCTGCTGGGGGACCTGCTCAGCTTCCCCAGCCTCCAGCAGCTTCTTCTTATCTCCCTTCTGGTGGCAGGTAGGGAAGTGGTGGGGGTGGGGGAACTGCAGTAGGGGCAGTGGGAGGAGTTGCAGCTGGGCAGGGGCAGAGAGCATGGGGCTGTGGCTGGCAACAGCGCAGAATCCATGACCAGGGGGATGGTGGGAGCATGGAGCTCAGGTGGGCAGGGTGTGGCTGTGAAGGAAGGGAGTGTGGGGACCCCCATACACTCCACCCCATGGCACACAGCCCCCACCAGCAGTAGCAGCTGCTGCAGCAGACAGGGGGACTTCTGGCCTGTGCAGACACTGCCTTCTGGCCAGAAAGCTCCAACAAGATCTGCACATGGTAGGAAGAAGAGCAGCCTGCTTGTCCTGCCTCTACTACATGGGGCTCCGTGCAGTGCATGTGCAACTTTAGGCATTCACACACCAGTGGGAGAAGCCCCACACGATGGAGCCAGCTGTCACCATGGAACCAGGGGACAGAGGTGGGGCTCCCTGCCAGTTCTGACAGAGTCCTGGCAGCTAAACGTGGTGGGGAAAGCAGCCAGCTCCATAACACAGGGCTTCCCACAGTGGCATGCGAGTGCCGGGAGCTGAACATGTGCTGCACAAAGCTCCATGTGATAGATATGGGCCAGAGAAGCTGTGCTTCTTGCTGCCATGTTCGGAACTGGCTGGAGCTTTGTGCCACTGGGCGGCAGTACCTGCACAGGCCACAAGCGCCCTGACAGACCCTGTCTGCTGCTACTGCTGCTGCTGCCACTGACAGAGGCTGTGTGCTGTGGGGGGGCATGGGGAATCCTCACAGCCCCCCATCCTCCCTCACACCCCACACCCCACAGACTCACACCCTTTCTCCACAACCCCCCACATTTACACACACCCTGCAACATACCCTACAATCCCTGCCACACACAGCCACACCCCCTACAAACCACCCACACACACATCTACAGCCCATAAACATAGACCCACCCCCAAACATACCCCATACACTCCCTCACATTCAAAATACAAGAGTAAGACTTTATTTTTGACCTATTACACAGTCACCTCTACACCAACAGAAATCATGACAAATATTTTTTGTAAGAAAATTAAAATACTTATAGTACATGTTTGACATTTAGTATATGATTTGGGGGGGGGTTCTGGTGCAGATGGCAACCCCCTCCCCCAAAAGGAGTACTTCTGGGGGCAAGGGGAGGGACTTTTGGTGGCAAAGGTCAGGAGTTAGGGGCAGGGCTTCTGGTCCCCAGTTGATGACCAGAGGGCAGGGCACCTGACAAGGGGCAGAGCTACCCTTGTGGCCCTCAACAGCTTACCAAAACTCATTAAGTTGTGCTCAACTGAAATAATTGCCTGCCCCTGCTCTAACCTGTTCTTTCACTACTGTTTAAGCCCATAAAGATGAGGTTAAAAAGGTTCAACCTGGTCACTCTCTCCACCACCCCTACCTATCCCCCCCCCTCTGCCCCCCAAGACATTGATGAGGTGAAAACAGAAAAGCTCAGCCCATGGTCCTCCTTACTGCAGTGAAAGGAAATACTCTGAGGAGCAATTTTCTTCTGATTGTCATTAGTGTGAGTCTGAGAATTTCTGCCCCACTATCATTTCATTTTTTTCCCCCAAAGCTGGGTAACAAGTTGAAATCTAGAATTTTTTTCCAGAAATTTTGAAATATTTTATTTCAACATTTACAATAATTTTCCAAGTATAAAGGTTACATTTTGGTTTATTCTACTGACCTCTGATACTCTGCTTCAAGTCAGTTCAATGTCACACTATATTTTCAATTGTACACATTACCTTTTAAGAGTCATAGCCAAAACCTCTATTCTATATGAGCCAAGCTCCACAGCCAGACTGCATCTCCCCTAATGAGTCTAGAGTTAAGTGTTTCTCATGATGTACCATGCAGCTCAGTCAGAGAGAAGTCTGCATTCTGTGAAGTTCTGGGAGATGCATTCTTCCAGAAAGAGGATAGGGGCCTGTATTGTGAGGAAATGCAGAGACATACAGCTTAAGATTTTATTGAACTACAGTTTTGAGTAAGTTCAAGACACACATTTTTCCAACTCAAATCTAACCCAGATTTCAGAATGGTTAATTTAGGTTTTTTTGAGAGAGAAGTGAAAGTGGAAACTGCCCTTTCTGTAGAGAAGCCATTTCAACAGAAAGTTTCCAGACAGTTCTACTTATTAGCACCATATAGGAAGAGCTAAGAACTTAACGTTACTTCTCATAAGACCCTTTATGGCCCATATTTGTAAGGTCCCCTCACAAGAAGAAGCTTTACCAGACTCTGTCTTTAACAATTAGGATATAGCACTCAAAAAGCATAAACCCTGCAAGACAGACATGCCAGGGATACTTTCTTGATAAGAAGCATCTTTTATTTTTATAGGAAGGATACAACATCCTCCATTGGTAACCACCAAAAGCACCATTTTAAACTGCACTTATACACTAAAAGTGATGTTACATGTTCAACTTAAAGCTTACTAAGAGCAGTTAAATGCAGGAAGTCTAACTTGTGCTAATTGCCCTTGCGGTGTTGCAAAGTTGCTCCCTTTTGGGTTAGAGTTACCTCCTGACACATACTAACTTTAATAGGTCACTACATCCCAATGATTTGCAGCTGTTGTAAGTCAATGTGTGACAAAGCCCTTTAAAAAAGCCATGAAAATGGCATGCTGGATTTCTCTCTCAGTTTCTGAATGTGAAGTAATGTGAAGAATATTTTTTCCCTGTTCCCTGCCTGGAAGTGCAACCAAATCTCTAAGAATAAGACTGGATCTTTCATGTTTTGCTCATCACCATCAATAAAGATTCCAGAGATCCAGTAGGTTCTTGATTATATGTTCTATACTTCTTCAAAGTATGCCATTTGAGACAATTGTGCAAGCCCATTGACTGCTCCCATCTCGGTTTGTAACAGATGTAACAGATTGGGATTTAGTAAATAGTTCTGTTGAAAATGGGCAAAGATAGAAAAAAGCCCTTTAGTACCAAGTCACCACTTCTTTTGATAAACTAAGCAGACTGTATCTGATGAAGTAGGCTGTCGCCTACAAAAGCTTATGTCTCTAAACAGACTGAGCTGCTTTAGAATCTTTCTTGAAAATAATTTCAAGTTTGTGTTACATGTTCCTATAGCTAGAAAAATCACAAGAAAAATATTTTATAAACTTTTCCTTGTTTTAATTGTGGTGTGTATTGTCCATGACAAAACTGCAAAATAAGTAGTTTCAGACCATATGACTGTGGGCCTGCAGAGGGAATCTTACATCAGGGAAAAATGTTAATTTATATTGTCTTCTCAGAGTGAGGCTATGTGTTCACTGCAAAAAGTGTGTTAACTATCTTGATAAAAAATCCTGATGGAGACAAGGCTGTATTTTTTCTCTACATTTACTACACAAATACATCTAAGATGGGAGCATGATTTTGACCTCAGCTAATACACTGATGTAAAAACTACTTATGCTCTGTATTCATTTTACAGTAAGATAATGATCTTCATGTCAACCACACCTTTTATTTGAAGTGAAAATCCAGTCTGAGTTTTAAGGCAGCGTGGAACAATACTGCAAACTGCTCCCATCTAGCCTTCTAGTGTAGTAATTCTGTAACCTAATCTTAAATGTAAAATTATTTTTAACATGTAATTAAACATAATTTAACAGAATTAGCTGGAATCCCCAACTAGCTTGACCCCAGTTATTTCTTATTTGGTTGTGAGACCTCACTAGACTTCTAATCCATCTCAACAGTTTCTGCAATGTAGTTATGCAGTATCAGTCAAACCCTGCAGCACAAAATATAAGGACAAACAAACCAAATATGCTATTGAATTTAATAACACAGAGATTTACTGTACTGATTGTATTAAAATTTAATTAATCAAAGCCTTAGTTTTAAAATAGATGCAGCTATTTCAGAACTTCCAGCCTACACCAGAGAACTGAAGAAACAGAAGCCTAGGCTTTACTGCGGAGTGAAGTTGGTCCATTTTGCTACAGAAGAGACAAGGCTTTGTTTGTGTAAGTGGTTAACAGAACAGAAATTTTGAATTAAATCTTCATGTTACAGACTCACATTTTTCAATGTACACAGGTTTGGTCAGTAGTTATCTGATGTCTCTAAATAGAGAATAAAAACAAGAACAATATGATTTCAGACAGACAGAATTAACATTCTTGGCAGGAGTGCCGCAAAGTAATCCCCACACACTTTCTGAGTACCATTCTGACTCCCCTCCCCTGCCTGATCTCATTCTGCTTTCTGCTCTCTCCCCAGTTTGTTGCTGTGTTCCCTTTTCCCTCCCTGATTCACTGTGTGCTGCCCAGAGAGGCTTCCCATGCCACACATAGCACACATGCCACAGTTCGGACACCCCTAATTTAAAGTGTAATTGGCACAAGGGAAAACATATTTGATCTTGGTGAATATTTAAGAATGTGAGCCAAATTTTGTTTTTTTGAGTGTTCTTGTTAATTAACTGATGGACTCAAACATTAATGTGAAGCAAACCTGAAAGGGTCTCTAAAAGATTGAACTGAATTTTCCTTCTCAAGTGAACAATGTGAAAAAAGAACTATTTTCTTTATTTAGTTCTAGATCATGTCATAATTTAATTCTATATCAATTATCAATTTAGTTCTATATCTAATAATGATTTAGTTCAATAACACGTCAATCTCCCATTTCTCATTATCTCATTGTTTTCTTATCCATTCCTATTTTGGCCACTGTTGGCACTGCTGCTTCAGCTAAAATTCATACTAAGGCGTCATGTCTACATGAGATGTTTTACCACACAGGAGACTAATCTACTGCACAGTAAAGCATCACTGGGCATGTCTACACATGTCCCTATGAAGCCTTTGTTACTTCATCGTCATTCATCACTTCCGTCATTTAGCACACGGAGCAGTATGGGCTATCTTTATATTCAGTATGGGCTATTACTGTACCGTCATTTAGCACTTCCTTCTGGCACATACTGAATATAAAGAGAGCCCATACTGCTCCGTGCATGCCATGCACGATTATTTTTAGTTGCTACATTGCCTTAGCAATGCACTATAATGAGGGTGCATATTGCTACAGCATCATGGTTGATGACCACCAATGCTATGTCGCCGTAGCACATTGCAATGGCAATGTAGCGTCATGTGTATATGTGCCCACTGTCTATACATGTAGGCTCTTACTGCACAGTAAATTTACCTGGTAAAGCCAAATAACATTAACTGCAAGTATAGACATGCCCAATAAAAAATAGAAAATGTGACCTGAACCTCAGAGTGGCTGGTTTAGGGTTACAGCATATATATATGTCAATCAGCAGAGAATTCAGATCCAAGAGTAAAATTCACAACTTTTTCCCCAGGAAAGAAATAGATTTTCTTTGTGAAATCTAAATCAAAAGATTAATATCAGAGTCTAATATCAATGTTGTGATACTTAGATTGAGCTCATAGCCAGAAGGCAGAAAAAGAGAGACTGTTCTGTACACATATACTTTACTGTATGACATTGCAGTGTCTCACATTTTTCTATGAAGGCCTATTTAATTCATGTTGGCATACACTGACATTTAATAAACATCTCATTCCTCACCAGGTGTTCTACCAGAAAGCAGATATGGGTAAACTGCATTGTACAGCATACTAACGGTCAGAGCTCTACTAATTTAATAACATTGGAAATTGTGTGTGTTAAAAATATTTACAAGGTTGCCTTTGAAAATAAGGATGATGGAAGGGATGCCCAAACTAATTTGCATAATTTTATGCACAGTACTTTTCCATTTAGAAAAGTATTCTTATGCAGCGTATGTTGCTATTTGCATGTTATGCAATTTTTGTTTCATCTTCTCTAGTTTTTCTTTGCATCTGATCAATGATTAGTACCAGTCACAGTAAAGATATTGTGACTCTGTCCACCCTGAAGAAATCAACAGAGAATTTTGACAACAAACAAAAATCTGCTCTCAAAGATATAATCTGTAGAGAACATCCACCTCATCTGGCAAACATGATCTCAATTCAGGAAATAGCTCACAATCAGTCTATTGGATCTGACATCAGTGGTATCCATATAGCCATTCCATGCACACTCCCTGCTTTTAAAGGTCTTCCCATTGCTGTTATTGGTCTCACAGATGATGAAGTATGACACTCCATAAACAATGAGCTGGGCCTTTTGTAGGCTGCTTTGCTTTTCTTGGCTTCAAACTGCCACTGAATGTCAAATCAATTTGGCTCTCATTAGAACAGCTTTATATGTGCAAATGTATTTGTGTCTGGTTGCCACTTTTTTCTATTTTTGCCCTCTCTTTGCTTTGCTTTTTTCTCCTCTCCCTCAGATGATGTAATTTTTCTCTAATCAAAGACAACACCTGTTTCTCTAAAAAAGGGTTTGTGTATATAGCTCTTTATCACAGTCTGAGTGCACCCTAGTCAGACTCATTATGACACAAGTTCCCTGAAAACAAAGAGGAAGTGCTCTGTTACAGTGGCATTGTACATCATAGAGCTTGGATAAAGTCAAGAGCCTATGTAAACCTAGCCTATTGACAACCACAGAACCTGCTGTGTAGATAGTGCAAGGTGTGTAAGCCATTTTTATTGATAAGTGATGAAACAAACAATAAATCTGACTCCATCTTTAAGAACAGATCATACTCTACACAATAGTGGACTGAAAATTCTTCTTTTTGGTAAGATTAAAAGGGACATGGAATTGCACCTTGGAAGACTTCTGCTTTTGTGAGTCACAGATTTGAACGGATGATAGAAATAAATAATTATCATATGATGAATGACAAAGGCTATCACACGATGAATGAGAAAGGAGGAGAGAAAAATAGGGAGGGGAGGGAATGTTTTATGATTAATTACTCAGATCTGGTCTAATGATGTATACTGCAAATAGCCTGAAAAAATTAGAGATGAGGAAAGAGGGAATTAAAGTGAGTGAAAATCAATGACATGCTGGAAGGGGTTCTTGTTAAAATTGCATCACCAATCTGAAGGGGAAATTGGGTTTCCCTTATCTTTCTGATCATCTTGTCTCTTTGGTTCCTGAGAAATCATCCATGCCAAAAGATGGATGATTCTAGTTCTGCAGAGCAAATTTTCTGCATTTAGAAGTATCATACTCTGAAGTTCCCTTAGCAGATTGTTAGCCTCACTTTAAATTACCCAAGCTAAACATCTTGTTATACCACACTATCTTTATATTCAGTATGTATTTTAGGAATACAATATGAATATTTTCATTATGCATCTTCATATACATTTATTTACCCAAAGGTGTTATCTCCTTTCTTGTTAATGCTTATAAGAGACTGGTTGGGAAAAAAAATAAAAGAGGCTGTGGAGGATCAGTTCTACGTCCAGCAAGCTTGGCTACCCTGGTATTTAGCCTAGGGATTTTGCAGGAGCTCCCTGTATCAATTAGTACATCAGTGGTGAAAATTTGTTAAAGGCAGCTTAAAGAGGGGAGCTCTGTATCCTTGGCATGTTCTTCTCTTTTCAAGAACTGAAAGGAGCTCCTTTTTAGTTCTTGAAAAGAGAAGAACATGTCAACATTAACAGTGGCCATGTCTACATGTACTAAATGACTGCACAGAAACCAGAGTTACTGCACAGTAGCATCGCTGAAAGGCTTTTAGGATTGCTCAGTAGCTCACTAATACTGCGCAGTAGCTACATGATATTACTGCACAATAGTAATATTACTGCTCAGTCAGCATCTCGTGTAGATGTGGCCAGTGTGTAAATTACAGCATCATAACTTGAGAGGTGGACGGCAGAGCTGAGAGCCAAACATTCATGCTTTTTTTTAAACACATCTCTTAGCCTATAAACATTCCTAGCTTAACCCAGAAAGGTGTAGAATTAACTCTGCTCTTTATATGTTATTCACTTCAGGAAGGACTGGGTAGAATTTGTGCCTACATAACCATGGCTCATAAACACAATTCATCCTAGATCAATATTTCTCAACTAGGGTGCCTGAAGAAACTTTCACAGGTGCTGCATAACATTAACAGTGTTAGGTGTGCAAACACCTACATATGTTCACAAGATAAACTCAGAGCTTTGAAACAGGAATCTAGTGTCAAAAATGTTCTGACCTGTTGCTGTCTTTCTGGGTTCTTTGCAATGGAAGAATACCTCTAGTATTTTTCATAGTCAAAAACTGAGTGAAAGTGAAGAGATAGTACTTTCTGAAGGATGCCTTGAGTCTCAAAACAGTGCGAGCCATTGTTCTAGGTATTTGAGAACTCATGGGTGGTGAAGTCACATGATTAGCCCCATTGCCAATGATATTTCTTTTGGTTGGAGACTCTGAAATTAAAAAAAAAAATATATCCTCCTAAGTGATTCTTGAGTTTCTCTAAATTTGTGTAAGATTAGTCCTGTTCACTAAGCAGCCATCCTGTCAGAGATTTCTGAGCAGAACATAAAGGGATTCAAATTCCTCAGGGTCTGCAAGAATCACCTTCTTCATTCTGAAGTATTTGGTCCTGATGGGAATATGAGCTGGAGACTTTGCAAAGAGAACTTCTGTTAGGACTAACTGAGATGGTCTTGCAATTCATTAAATTGATTATACAGCATTTTTCTCTAGATCAGGGGGTCCAATCTGGTTCTAGCTGCAAGTGAAATGCTCTTTGACATTGTTTTGTGCCCAATTTGAATTAGGCCTTAGTTATAGTCCAGTTCCTATGGGACAAGAATTTGTAGCACAGTACCCACTCTCGTAACTAACACCCTTCCTATTGTGTCAGCAAAAAGCCCCAAAAGTGATTGGCAAATGAATTATGTATCCTCCCCATCCTTTTGTATAGTCCTTCTCAGGATAGGTAGGACATAGCAGTGAGACTATATAATTAAATTTGTGCTGCCATTGCCTGTCCTCCACATAATCATACTGGAATCAGTGTAGTACTTTTTGTGAGCAATAAACTTACTTGAATAGCCCCTCAAATCTACTGATAAATAAAAAGAAAAGGAACATTTACATTACATGAATAAAAATATTTAAAGCCATCTTGACTGATTTGTAGAGGCAATGCAAAATTCCTTCATACAGTAGCCCCATGAATGAGATTTTGGTAATAAGCAAATGAAGCATAATGATTGGCACATTAAATACAAGATCTTTGTCACCATCTGTTTCCTGATTGTGTCAGCAAGTGATTTTTTTTAAGGAGAGTGTGAGAATACACCACAGCCTAAAAGTAACAAAGTGTCAATTATACACCATATTTTAAATTTGGAAGCCTAAATTACAAAAGCCAGTGTTAGAAACGTCCTTGAATGCTATTCCAAACCTTGGTTAAATATTACCTCCGTTTTATACTTCACCTGACCGTACAGTGGCATGCTCATAGTGCCAGCAAACAGAGCAAATGGGAGCAGTTTGGATGTAAAGTCTCCCCTCTTCTTTCTTTTATATAAATCATGAGAAAGAATCAAGGATCTGAGAACTCAAAGAGTGTGATGATTATAGTATAACTGTAAAATACCTACTAGCTTAGGCTCTTTAAAGTACATTGAACATTTCTGCATTTCTGTTTCTTTATACCCCATGATAAATACAATTCACTTTTTTAAGCATGACAATAGAACTTATTTGCTGAATATTTATGTCGTTTTCTTTATGAAAATAAATATGCATAGTCAAGAAGTATGTATGCAGAATAAGGACACAGCATAAGACACAGATTCTTCCTTTAGAGATCCTGTGCCAAACTGTAATTGAAATCGGTGGGAGTTTCTATGTACTTCATATTGCTCACGTGAGGGATTCACTCCACTCAGTTGGTACATTGGCTATTAGGACTGCTGGCACTGTACTCTGTGTTAAACTATCTGCAAAGGTGTGTTTGTGTCTTTCAAGGAGCCTGGTCATACCAAACAGCACCAAGAGGATAATGCTGAAGGGAGTGCATATAGCAATTCGTTAAGAGGCAGTGACCACTGTTTTCTACCTTCCACATCATCTGAGGCATTATTCTGGCTACTGAGGAATGTCAGAAATCAATTTAAGGAGAGTCCGGGTTGGAGTAACTTACACCTTCTTCCAACCTCTTCCAGCATATATGTGTATTTACACTAAGATTCACATAAAATAAATGCTTTTACTAGCTCAGGCCCCAAGTCAAATTTATGTGCAAGGGGTCCAACATACTTTTGTGAATGGATGTAAGAATAGAAGTCAGCCCAATTCACTTATTAGTCCAAGGCCCATTGAAGACAATGGAAAGGTTCCCAATGATTTCAGTGAACTTTAGGTTTGGAGTTAGATGAAAAATAACACCAATGACACTACACTTGTATGATACTAAATCAAGAGCAGAATCAGACCAGTACAATGCAGGTCAAGATGGAATAAAATGAACTTTAAGGGGGTTTAAACAAAGTATAATTTATATAACTTTAGGTGTGGGGCGGATTCATGATTTTGTAAAGGGAAGTGCTAGAGCAATGACCAGTGCTGAAGGTGTGGCTGTCCCTGCCTCCCTACTCCCCCAGCAACATGGTGATGAGCTGGGAGCAGCAGACAGGGACTTTTTAAAGTACGTGAATCAAGTAAGACTCTTCCCTGCTCTTGACACCCCCCCTTTTCCTCTCTGTGCTCAGAAGCACCTCACCTCCCCTCCAATTTTCCCTCTCCACTAGCCACTGCTACTGCTGTCTCTGGATGCCCCAGGAATGGGAGAGCTCCAGAGCTGCTCCTGCTCTGCTCCAGTCAGACTGAGCATGGAGTCCAGCTCAGTGGTGGCAGCGGGTTTTCATTCCTGTGCCTGCTCCCAGACTGGCAGGGAACACTCGGGGCAGTAGCCCGCTCCCTGGGAAGCTCAGCTGAAGCAAGTAAGGAGTGTAGCTCTGGGACTCCCCCCCACCCATGGATTAGCTCAGGGCAGTGGTGCACGTGGGACAGGCAGGAGGGGAGGGAAGGGATCATGCAGCTGAACATGGGTGGGCGGGGGTGAGGTGGGGAAGGTTCTTACCTGCTTTATAGATTTTAAAAAAGTTCTCTGCTGTTGTTCCGAGATGTGTGGTCTGAAAGAGGGGGCTGACCTGCTCCACCAGGCTTTAAACTAAGCCCGCTGGGGGATGGGGGGACTACTGCCACTGCTGGCC
>NW_017728947.1:62227507-62299077 GCF_001723895.1 Crocodylus porosus | reverse complement strand
CTATGATCCCAGCTGACTTCCTGCCCTTTGGGCAGGGGGCTGGACTTGATGATCTCCCAAGGTCCCTTCCAGCCCTGATGATGTCTATGACCGTACTGCTGTATCCCCTGTGGATACACCTGTATTATATAGTCTATCCGAACTTCCTTTGTTTCATTTTGATTTGGTCTTACATCCACGTGTATAAATTATTCATCCCTTCTGTCATAACTTTCTTAATATGTGACTTTAGAGTTACTGATTTCATAATTCCAGTGAAACTCATACTTTTCAGATAAGTTATTTAGGAAGGCAAAAACTTCTGGATGAGCTGAATGTTTTACACTGGGGTGGCCCACCTGCAGCACGCATTGCACAAGTGGCACTGACACCCTCTGTGTGTGGCACATGGCATGTCAAAGAAGGGATGGGCAGCATGATGGTAGATAGGGAAGGAAGCAAAAAGCAAACAAGGAGCACAGGGCAGGAAGCACAAAGCAGAGCAAGGGAAGGGGATCACAAAGGCACTTGGGGAGGGTGCATGGCTAATTTGTGACATGCCTGCTAAAAAGGTTGACTCCCACTATGAATATCTTCAAATCAAAAAAGGAGTCTTAGCTATTTAAGTTTTACAAGACACCATGGAAGGAGGAATGTAACATTTAAATGACATCGAACACCCATTCTCACTAGGAGGGGGTACTCTGTGGTGATTCTCTTCTGCTGAATTCTTCAGGCTATCCATTCCTTTACAGATTAGACAATATGGAAGAGAGCAGCCATAAAATCATAAATGTTATTAAATATCTCGTTATGGTTGAATAAAAGTATAGATTTTGCATGAATAAGAAGAACAAGCTTTTAGTGGGGCATGCACTGGTAAATCTTGTTTTGAATTCTTGTAGCAAAAATTATACATATAAGAAATTTGTGCATATATGTTTGAAATAGGTCTATGAAGAATGATCATATTCAAATTTATATAGGATTGTAGACAAGTTAACTATGTGCAACAGGCTACTTATAGAATACTTGCATACAAGTTATGTATATTCTATTATAATAGGAGCAAAGGGACTATTTTATAAGTTACTGATTTAAGAAACAGGAAACGTTTGAATCACCGTGTCATCTTTGGTTGATTGGTTAGTTCTGAATTTTCCAGTCAGTGAAATGTTACTATTTATAATTTACTATTATAACAATAATAGCAATATTATTTACTATTATAAAATAATTTGAGACCTACTGGGTGCCTCTACACATGCGCTTTACTGCAGAGTTGACTATTAGCTCTGCAGTAAAGCATCACAATCTACATCTGTGCTGGTATTAGGGCATAGTAAATTAAATAACTCTGTTGTAAGATAGTACAATCTTACAGCAGAGTAATTAAGTGCAACAAAATGCACATGTAGACAGTGACCAGGGCTGGCTAGGACCTGAGGGTGCTGAAGTGTGGGGGCTGCCTGCCACGTAGCCATATGACTTTACAGGTTCTGTACCCTCATGCTGTAGCCAGTTCCTCCGCTGCCTGACACCACCACCTAATGCCTGGGGCTGACCCCCTAAGTCTGTTCCACCCTGGCTCTAAGTGCTGCTCTCCCAGGTGTATGTGTAGACACTGTGCCTGGGAGCAGTTGACTCTGGCTCAAACAGCTCCAGAGTTTATTGTGTCACATGAATTTAATGTGTAGATGCACCCACAGAGAAGGACCTAATTCTTACAATGGTTAACGCTATTTGTGATATAAATTAATACGTTAGAAAAGTCCATATCCCGTGTTCTACTTAAGGGCGCTATTCATATATACCAAATATAGACAGCATGGCTTAAGGTATAAATATTCACTCTGTCTCAAAAGTTTGTGAAAATGTTATGTACAATTGCAGCACAGATGTCTATATTTTCTTGTTTCCAGTACAGTTGTATTTTCTGCCAGATATTTCTCAGTCTGTTCATCAGCAGATGTGCATTGCAATTACTGTAAAAAGCAGAATAGAGAAATATAAGTCAAATATAAGTCAGAAATCAAACTGTTTAGTTGTAGTATAATTGAGAAACTTTGTAGTTTGAGCCTATACATACATATGAACCACCAACTGGGAGAAGAAAGTGACTATGTGAAGGGAAAAGAAGCTTTTCTGAGAGCTTTCATGTGTGCCTGTTGCCAGGGAAACAACTATATATTTGTCTTTAGAACAGGTGCCTCTTTTGGGGTTTGGCTCTCAGATTGTGCATCTCACATTGTGGTTTCAGATGAAATAAAGGAAGCAAGAACACAGTTGAAATACACAATGAAAAATGAAATATGTATTATCAATGTGCTGTGTGCATATACACTATATAGACCGTATATTTTCTTTTAAGTTGGGATTTGGTGAGCTTAATTACATCATTTTAAACTCGGCTATAAGTAGTCTACACCTGTTATCTCTGTCTCCAGGGAATAGTCCTTCAAAATCTCTGTCATTTTTTCTCCCCTGGAAGATTATCCTACAACAGCCCCCTTCCTCTTGTCACCTCCCTCTTACACTCTTTTTCACTTTCATATTAGACATTTGCTTTTCTCCACAACTGAGAATTTTTCCCACTCCTTTTCCTGCTTTGTCAGAAATAAAACAAAAACAAAAAATTAAGCCCCCTTCCCAAACCCAATATCTTTGTATTAAATTTTTGCTACATAGGACTGATCCTGAAACCAGTTAGTCAACAGGAGTTTTGCCAGTGACTCCAGTGGCAGTAGTACTCTCTTTGTTTGGTAAAAGAAGCAGTATCTCCACCTCAGCCATGTCTTTCAAGTCTTTCACATGAGGAATAAGATATAACAAAAAATATGCTTTGTTCTAACTATTCACCTGGTACTTTCAAAAAAATCCTTGGAGGATATTTTTGTCTTAACCCACTCAGTTATCACAGTTGCTATAGAGTAGTGATTACAAAATTCATCTGTATTGTTAAAAAAAGAGCAAAGCAATTTTCTTAAAATTTTGGTTGAAAATGCATGATGGCATCACTAGGGACTTCCTTTATCATTTGTAAAATAGCTTTAATCCTGCTTCAGGTTCTTATTTCACAGCAGCATACATACTGCTTAATCCTACAAACTTTTATATACAAGAGTAACTTTACCGAGAAGAGTAGTCCCACAGAGTTAAAAAGGAAGTGAGTTCAATTGTATTACTCATGTGTGAAAGCATTTATAGGACTGCTAACATATGACTCCTATCTACTTTGCATAGCAAATTAATAATACCTAAAAAGGTTGGATCAATATAGCAATATATTGTGTGCAATTTAATCACTCTAAGTTTCAAATTAATTTGATTTGGACATTCACATTCCTTTTGGGCTCATTTTGTCCAATCATTCAATCAGTCAAGTATCATTGGCATTAATGTTGGCTGAAATTAAATATAAAACCTACAAAACTGTATGGAAAACAAATTTTTCATGAGTATTATATTTTCACCAGAATACTTATGCATTCATCATAGAAACAATACTCTGTCATTTAACAGACCAATGATAATTAACTAATACAACTCAAAAATTCAATGTTGAATATCAAGAGCCCATAGAATTCTAACTGTTATCAGTCCACAGATTTAAAACAAGACAACCACAAAATATTCACTGAATGATTTTGTACGAGGCCTCATCTGAAGTCCATTAAGTCAAAGGCAATTCTATTCACTTCAGTGGGTTTGGGGATCTGCTTTGTTGGCCATTCTTCAAACAAAAGAATTTGGCAGAATTTGGCCAAAATTATTAGTCAGAAATTATTTACAATGGTGAGTAGGAAAATTATGGTAGAATATTAGGATGCTAAAAGTAGTAAGGTAAAGAAAAAGAATATATAAAACTAAAATAATTGTGGTCAGAGTCAAAATATGGATAATAAAAGGAATGTAGCACATAAAATTATTTAACTCAATGCTTATAT
The DNA here is from genome assembly GCF_001723895.1 of Crocodylus porosus. Taxonomy (NCBI): domain Eukaryota; kingdom Metazoa; phylum Chordata; order Crocodylia; family Crocodylidae; genus Crocodylus; species Crocodylus porosus. Next base: position 62,295,151 of record NW_017728947.1, on the reverse strand, counting down.
GCAGTAAAAAATCACTTGAATTCTGAAGATGTGAAGATCTCTACATATAACTGTTGAAGGCACTGGTGGCAATTATTTCTATATAAGGGACTGGAGACAGAGACCACCTTTGGAATTATTGGTTGAAGTAGTCTTGAAAACTTGGCTGGGATATACCAAATGATTCAGAAAAGAAAAGGGATAGCTGAGATTAGAAGTCAGAGTTTCTGGACATTGACTCCTTGGATTAATTCCTTCAGTCCATGCAATTTGCTGAGTCTATGGCTCCAATTTATTGACCAAATGGTGAAAAATAAAAATTGTTACAGCAGAATGCCATTTAGTTCACGCATATCTCCTCAGAATGAAATACTCCCTTGACAACTGCAATAAAGATTGGGCCTTATATTTTTAAGTCATTTGTTTCTGCCTGTCTTTTCTCCTTCTACTCCAAGAGTTTTAAAGGGTTCTCTAGAGTGAATAATAGGGGCCAGTCCCTTCTGAGATTTACAAAGTACATGTTATATATTTTGAAGAAATCCAACTAAAACACAGTCAGATCCATATCATATAATTTTGATGGATGTGGAGATGCTACCATTCATAGCTTGAAAACTATGAAAATATTCTTTTCATTGAAGTAAATTTCTCATCATATTCAGATTTTTGGTATAAAGCAGGAAGAATAAGACACAGGGCATGTCTACACGAGACATTTACTGAGGAGCCGACTAACTAGCTCCGCAGTAAAACATTATGTGTGACCCTATTTGATCGCAGTAGACTAATAAAAACTGCTGCAAGGTAGTCTGGCTACGCTTGAGTACTATGCTGTGGTGCAGCATGTGGAGTCCCATTAGAGCAACCCTGGGCTGACTGCTCTGAAGAGCTCCACCTCCTGCAGAGGAGCTGGTTGAGGTATGAGGGTGCTGGCTAACCACATGCTGAAGCACCCTTATTCCTCAGCTGGCCTCTCTGTAGCATGTGGAGCCCCGTTGAAGTAGCCTTGGGATGGCAGGCTGACTTCCAGGGTCCCCTGCCAGCCAGGGCTGCTCCAACCAGGCTTCACGTGATGCAGACATATAAACTCTAGAATTTATTCATGCATATTAATTGCACATGTAGATGCACCAATTTTAACTGAATTTAATTGCTTGGAATTTACAACAGTGTACATGAGATCTAAACCAGTGAGATCCAGTTCATGGAAGCTAAAGAAAAAGATAACATTTTACAATGCACTGTATACCATAAGAGGAATTGGAAAGGAAACAATGCAACGTAACTTTCCCCAGATCTTGCAGAAGATTTTGTTACATAAGCCTTCAGAGGTCCAACTGCACCTTGCTTAGGAAGAAAGTGACTACTTAGAGAAGTGAATGGGGAACAAGAGTGTAATACTAAGAAGGCCATGTGGGGGACCGCTGTCAGACTGCTGATTATTGACTTCATTTAGACCATGGCTGTCTTTTATTCTGACTACTCAGTTTGACAGACATCATCTGTTGAGCAAATTGGTAGTTGGAGTTTTTAAAATATCATTAAAGAAAGATCTATGCTTCATGTAGACATTAGGCAAATCATGTACACTTTTTTTTACCACTCTTATTGGGTAGTGGTGCTTATTTTAAATGTATATGTTCTTTACTACGACATCCCAAGATACCATAGAGACAATAGGTTCCATATACAAATGTGAACATAAAGCAGGGGAGGTAAGATAATTTATCGTGGAACAGAGCCACTATATAACAAGTGAGGAACAGTATAGACTCAACAATAAATGGCAAATTGGAACTGCAAATAGGTCAAATTCAAAGACCATAGAATAGTGTTTTGCAAGAAATCAAGATAGGCTATAGGTGTGATTTACCACTGTTATTCCTGTTTTACCTTGGAATAAATTCATTGATTTCAAAGAAGATTTTGAAAGATGGAAGGCTTGTGCTGTTGCTAGCCTCACCTAAAAAAGAACTGTATTGTTCAAAAAACACTTGGACTATTTATAGATGTAAGTTTTAGGTCTGCATGGCTCTTCATATCTGTAGGACATTTGACTGAATTATTAATATTTTACTTTTATTATTGTGCATTATTAAAATGAGAGCTCAACACATTCTTTTTTACATCTGACTTCAACCAGACAAACAAGACAAATGAATAATGATATGTTTGAATGTTGATTAGCAGATTATGGGAACATCAGGAATAACTCTGTAGTCAAGGATCCACTGAGATTTAAACTAAAAGCAGAATTAGCATCCCTTTGCACTCTTTAGCGATGGAATTCAGTCTCCAAATTTGGCAGAATAATTCCTTGGAATATTTAATTTTCTTTTAGTAAAATATTCAGGGGGGTTTAAAGGAAATGCTTAAGAGATGACTTCTCTTAAAAAAAACCATCACCACGTTTTTTTACTTTATGTCTATTTAAGTTCTTAAACTAAACAAATACAGTCTCCATACATGGGGACACAGATTATTCTGATAACAACAGAGGCTACTTTTGAACCTTAGTCAGGGTAAATGAACAGAATTACCTCAAGGCTAACTAAATGAGCTTTCAGATTTCATTTGGACCTCCCATTCTTTGAAGTTGCAGATTTGCTTACTTGACAGACCAGCTGGAGTTTTCAGTGAAGGGAGATGGCCAGCAGACAATCTGAGTATTTAGGATGACCATCTGGGAGAAGAAGCATGGTCACTAGGGCACAACAGACGATCAACCAGGGGTACAACATGCAAATATGGGTTTAATAGGGTAAGAAGAACTAACTTTGTGGGAGCTCAGCTGGCTTCTCTCTGTGCTTGTCTTTCCAGTGTCAGCAGCATCATAATAGTAGGAAACCCAAGGTTTCTTATGGTACTCTAGATGGAGAATTCAGGGCACAAATCTCTGTGGAGACCTGGAAATGCGGATACTTTCCTGTCTACCACTCAGCATTACCACAGAGATTCAGGAGTCAAGAAGAAGTTCCATATAGGACACCTTGGGAATCAGATTTCTAGAAATGAGACGCACATGGGGAAGAAAAGGAGAGCTAGAAAAGTCATGGTGCTGAATGAGCATACTAACTTTTTATCCTTGTCTATCCATTTTTCAGCTCAGTCCTCTTACCAAATTTTCCTCACGGGGAAGAGAATCAGGGATTTTTGTGGAAGAGGATTAGGAAGAGACACACAGAGATCTGTAGAAAGCCTGATGGACACCTAGTTTCCTCAAGTCTCTTCCTTTCAGACCTTCATTCTCATCCTACAGTACTCCCAGTAGTCCGGATCCATTAGGTCAGTCAAACTACAGTCCATTTCTGGTGCACCACATATTACTAGACCAGTGTAAATAATTGTGAGGACTACAACCAGGGCATAGGCAATCATTAAGCTAAGTCAGAAGCTGGCAGGACAACTAGGGGCAAAAGGGTCGACAGACAGGGACCAGAAACAAGGAGAGAGGTCACGAAGTGGAACCCAGGGAACAGGAAATGAGAAACAATAAGCAGATATAAGACACAGGGATCAGATCCAGGAGTTCACTAGACGCCAGGCAGCCAAGAACAAGCCAGGTATCCTTCCAGTTGCCAAGATGTGAATCCAAGTGTTGAGACAAGTTCATGGTCAAGGTGGCAGTTAAATAAGGCCTGAAGGTCCAAGACTGGATCAAGACAGGCAGCACTGCCTAACAACACTGTTGCTCAGACAAGGTTTGGAGGAAGTGGGAGAGTTTTATCGCTCTCCATCAAGGGTCCCTATGTCACCTGGTTCCCCATCGAGTATCTCATGGGAGGGCTGAGCTGGGCTGGGGCTGGCATTTGGTTAGTCAGTGGATAGTGCTGTAGCTCATGCTTCTATCTGTGGGTGCAAAAGCTTCAGATCCAAATTCCATGAGCCCTGATGCTGAAATCCCTAATATGATGTAAAGAAATAGTGAAGTGTGTTAAGCCCCATTTATGGTACACTCATTAACTCATATTTTCATCTAAATTATCTCACTTCACCACTCAAAGCTCACACAAATGGAATATAAAAAACACATATATAATATTAATTTGGAAGGGACATTGAAAGCTCATCTACAGTACCCCCTGCTTAAGGCAGGGTCAAGTACACCTAGAACATCCCTGCCAAATGTTTGTTTAGCTTTTTCTTAAAAACCTCCAGTAGAGAAGATTCTATAACCTCTCTAAGTAATCTTCTACAAATATCTTTACAATTACATTTTTTCCTAATAGGCAATCTAAAGTTCCTTCATGGCGATTTAAGCAAGTGTTTCTGGTCCTATCCTTGATGGATATTGAGAACAACTGATCACTGCCCTCTTTATAAGAATCTTGTACATGTAGGAACACTGTTTGCATGTACCCCTCCAGTCTTCTCTTTTTCGAGATAAAACATACCCAGTTTTTTCCCACCTTTCCTCACAGGTCATAACTTCTAAGCCTTTTATCGTATTCATTATGGTTCCTGGACTGGAGCCTCAGATAATATTCTTACCCCTTATTCTCCCAGAAAGGGAAATCTGCAGCCTGGGTGGATCTTGAGCTTTATTTCTTCTCCTCTAGGAAAGTTTCTTTTTATGTGCCAGGGGAAGAGCAAATTTCCCCAGCTACATTAGACTGGGGCAGTCATGGAAAAAGCTTTTAATTTCACACGCCTTAACCTAAACCTGTTCTTGCTGCAGAACCTTCACCAGATTTGGTCACTGAATGTCTGGCAGAAAATTCAGGAGTTACAACTAACATTTCAGTTGTAACTGTGCTAGTCTCAACATGTGAAATACTAAAAGAAGTGATATATTGAGAGAAAATTTCAAGTGTGCAAGGATTGTTTCTCAACTTAGGATTCTGCCTTTCTCTTATTGGAGGGCTTTCTCACTAAAATGCAAAACCTGCCAACACATCTCCACCACCCCCGCTATAACTACACCCCACAACAGAACTATCACCATTCCTATATCCTACCCTTGCACCTCCAGAAATGTAATACATCTCATCCAGTGCAGTAAATGGCCTGATGGAAAACAACAGCTGCACACCAGAATGAATGCACACTAGAAATCTCTCGAAGACAAGAATACCCAACTACCTGTGGGAGCACACTTCTCATAAGACACCTGCTGCCCTTCTCTGATCGCTCAGTTCTAATCCTCAAAGGGAACTTACAAAACACCTTCCATAGATGAGCCTACAAACTTCACTTCATAAAACTACGGATACAAAAAATCATGGACTCAATACAGTCATTACAACCAGCCTGATATCTGATTCAACCGGTACCTGCCTGGCTTGACCTCTTACATTCTTCTTTCCCCCCAGCTTTTCTCTCCTCCTCTCCCCTACTTTTCTCTTTTGTCCCCCTAATTTCCTACTATTTCTTTCTTCGTTGAGAGCTTCTTTCTTACTCTGTATTATTACTTCTGTAATGTTCCCCTTTGGCCTTTTTTCCCCTGCTTTCTTCCCCCTCCCTCCCCTGCTTTACCTTTTGTTTCTCCTTTCTTCCTATTTATATTTTCACTACATCCTCTCATACTTTGAGCTTCTCTCATTCCTGTTTTCCTATCTCCTACTATTTTCTTTTTCGCTGACATCCTCTTTTCCACCTTGTATTCTATCACTGTAATGTCTCCCTTCAGCCTTTTTCCCTTGCTCTCTTCCCCCTCCCTTTTCTGCTTTACCTTTTGTCTTTCTAATTTCTACCTATTTACACTGACATCCTACCACCCTTTTAGCTTCTCTCATTCCTTCAAGTCTCAGAACAGCAGAGACTCTCTATGCCTGAAGAAGGGTGACTGTGCCCGAAAGCTTGCTAACAACTTTTTCCCAGCTACTTAATTGGTCTAATAAAAGATATTACATCTACTCAAAGAACCTGGCCTGCCTATGTCCTTAGACCAACATGGCTACAACCAAACACCTAGGAACAGATCCTCTGATTTTTAGACAGGATTCAAAAGTGGCTGCCTTCACGGGCAAGGATTTCTTTCTTGCCCAGTTGTTTTTACAAGTATCTGCATAGTTTCCAAATTTTCAGTAGGCTCTTGAAAGGTATTGTAGTATTACTTGAATGAACTATAGAAGGTCTTGTTTGGCAGGGGGAACTGGTGGCCTGCTAACATAGCCCAAGGAAATAGCATTTATAGTTTTGCTCCTCCCTCCCTCCCCTTGCTTCCAGGGTCACTTTTTCTGGGGGCACATATTAGCATGATATATCAACTGATGGCCCATGATGGGAATTTTTTCACTAACATTAACAACAGATACTAGAGATGAAAGAGGGGAAAGAAAAAAAAATCTCACTGATTTTATATTCTCTTTGGACATATGGTCTTTTCAGTAATGCCATACTATTTGTCTACTTGCCTAACCTCTTCTGCTCAAAACAGAAACCCAAGGAAGCAGGCGTCCCAACCAGAGCCCTTCTGGTGATTTTCTTTTTAATTAAGTTTAATTATGAAGTTAAACCCTCATGGATATAGCAAAAATCTCAGATTTAACCCTCTATACAGTGTTTGGCTAACCAAATAAATTAAAAGTGGCAAAATAGAATAGGGGGATCATTTTTTTTTAAACATATCACCCTGAACAGTTCCATCTTACCACTGGAGTGACACAATGTATCTCTGTGCAGTCCACAGGACATCAGCTGGTTAAGACTCACTTTAACTAACTCAGACTCACTAACTTTCTACCTCACTCCATTTATCTAAATCGGACATTTTTCAGTTTTTAGGCTCTGATACCAAAAGTCACTGGAAAAGAAGCCTAAGGAAGTGACTTACATCCTGTGGTGACAGAACAAGACCCCAGGAAAAGGGGCACAAGGGCAGATTTCCTGGATATTCTGTAGTCAGCCAAATCTGTTATCTTAGTTCCATCTTTACAGTGTCTATAAAGGATGAGCTGGGAGTATGATGTCAATGTATCCACTCTCAATAATTGATATGATAGATAATCTCAACCTTCCACCATTTTCTGTATCTCCCCACATCTCAAGAAACTTCATTCATCAACCATGTTTGAAATGTTTAAGTAATTTTAGTGATGTATGGAGCACTGACACTCCCTTGTTAGAAATCTGTACTACTAACATTCTATCAAATTAAAAAGCCACTGAGCTCTTGTGCATAAAATTATCATAAATTATCTCTGAAGGTTCATTGCTGTCTGGAATGTTTAATTGCTCACTCAGCTGAAGTTCAGCAGCTCAGGATTATTAATCAATGTTAGGAGGTTTCCCATAAGATCATCTTTTACACTGGAGCTGGAAAAGTAGCAAACTTTTGTGTGAGTTTGTTAGATACAGCAAGTCAACAAAAATTGAATTTCTTCTGGCACATTCCTTCCATTTATTTTATTCAAAGATGATCTGAGTGATGGAGGATGAGACAAATTATAGCACCCCTGTATCATTTATTTGAATGGAAAACTAGATTCTCCAAAGTATAATGATAAACCTCTACCTAGTGATAGCTAATAGATAACAAGTGGGGTTTTCAGAAATGCTCAGCATTGGTCTCACCCTTTTCCCCATTAAAGTTCAAAGAAAGCTAAGAAGTGCTAGCTGATTTGGTAACACTAATATAACCATTTATGTAGAGCATCCAGTTAATAAATTTCCCACAGAAAAATGGATTTTTATAAAAAATATTCGTAAGATAATTCTGTTTTGATCATGTTTTCACTTTTCTGGGGAATTTAAAAACAAAACCGTATTAAATGTAATATTTGATTTTATTTTTAATTCAGTCACATTTCATCTTGTTTTTTTTTAACTGAAAATTTATTAGGAATATAGCATTTTATGTTTTTTCTCTTTTCTCCTACTCTTTTTGTCTTTTTCTCATGAAGTACAATTGAATGGTTAATGTTAAATTTTGTTGGGGTAAAGGTACCTTAACCATTTCTTAAAACTGCCTCAATGGTTGCACCAAGGTGCAGATAAAAAAACCCAACAAAACAAAGGTCTGTAACTCTGCCAGAGTCAAGCTTTTCAAAATTTGGGAAATTTTTGAAAAGTTTTTGAGAGGCAGAGGGTACTGTGCTTTACTTTTTGTTTTGCTATTTTGTTAAGGTTTCCAAAGCTGGAGAATACTGGAAAAGTCACAGAATTGAAAAAAAACAAAATATAAAAGAAAAAAAATCTTGAGTATTATTCATATTGCTTTTAGTAGAGCAGGGACTGGAACAATGTGGAAGAACAATGTGTGTTATCACAGCAATTAAAATATTAGCTTTCTTCCTATTAAAGACAACATTTTTTTCCCTGTCTCCTTTTATCCTTTTTCCATTATTTTCATTTACGTCCTTTGGGTTTGAGCTTCTTCACTGTGTAGGAATGTGAAAATACAAGTGACTGGGCCCTTTCTTTATAAATAAAATGTAAGCTGGTAAGTAATGAGTCTTCACCTTTCCTACAACAGTAGAGGTATATGCCCAGCATTAATTCTTTAAACAAATAATTATGGTTCAATACTGGCATAGAAATATTCAGTTAACATAGATTCATAAATTGTAAGGCTGGAAGAGACATCAGAAGATCAGGTGACCCCAGCAAGGTGCGCATCTAGTCTCCTCTTGAAGATTTTCGGGGCAGGCAATTGTACCATCTCTGGAGGAAGCTTATTCCACAGTCTGGACACCCTAGTTTGGAAGCAGTTTTTCCTAATGTTGAGCATGAAACGGTCATCCAGGAGTTTGTGACCATTACTTCTAGTTTTCCCCAAGGATGCCTGGGTGAACAGTTGTTCACAAAGCCCTTGATGTATGCTTCTGATGTAGTAGTAAGCTGCTACCAAGTCCCCTCTCAGCCTTCTCTTTTTCAGGGTGAAGAGTCCCAGGTCCCTCAGCCTTTCCTTGTATGACTTGCCTCACAAGGCTCTGATCATATAGGTGACCCTTCTCTGGACTCTGTCAAGCTTTACCACATTCTTGTAAGGTGCGGTGCCCAGAACTGGATGCAGTACTCCAGCTGAAGTCTCACCAATGCCCAGTAGAGAGGGAGAATCACTTCTGGTTTTGCTGGAGATGCATCAATTGATCAATTGACGCATCAGTTTACAACTTTTAAGTATAAACCTCTTGGATTAACATTCAAACTTCTTTATTTTAAAATGGTTCCAGTCTGGATAAACATGGTCCCTAATTTGTAGCTTTTACTAATCACCAGTACACTTCCAGAGGGAAATTGAGTTACTGCTGATTGGTTAGTTGCTGAGTGTTAATGCTGGTTACTGTGCTGCAGCACAATTTGTCCCTGAAATGGACACCTAACAACTGTTTTTAGTTTGTCCCAGACATTTTTTTCCATTTGTCTCAAAGCCCTAATCTTAAAAATGATGTTCATTTTGTCGCCAGTGAATTAGTCCTCCTTCCATTAACTTCAGTGGGAGCATGACTGACTTCTGAGTGACAATGAATGCATGCCATTACACAGAAATATGCTTATATTATTTGCTTATAATTCTGAAGGGACTGAGTGAAATGAGTCCTTTGGTACAACACATGATCTATCAATTTAAAGCATTGTATTGCAAATCAGAAGTGTTCAAATATAGGCCCATTTTTCACAAAAATGGCAAAAATGTGTCCTTTTTATTCATCAAAAATAAGCAATAACAGGGGGGTCCAATAATTACGCTATTTAAGACACATTTAAAAAAAAAAAGTGAATTTTACCATATAGTCAATAAACCTAACAAGCTTTTTTTTGATCTGTATACTCTCATACTACAATATTTAGAACAAACAAGAAGAACGTTGTATGAAGTTTTAATTTTCAATATACTTATTTTAATGTAGCTTTAGTATTATTAAAATATATTACATAAATCATATTTGAAAATGGCTCTGAAATAATACATTTTCCAGTATGTGTGAGTAGTGTTTCAGTTGCAATGCCTGTGCTTCAAACTATTGCCTATTTTTATGCCTCAAATACCTTTTTTCTGAGTCTTCAAAACCCTCCTTAAGACATGTTTTCCATTAATATATAATAAACCAAAAAAGCAACAATAGCAACATTCCATCTGTATAAATTGTTCCATCTGAAGACGTCAAAGTACTCTACAAATAATAATGCACGTCACCACAAAACACCCACTTAAACATAAGTATTGCCATCCCCGTTATACAGAATTTGTGACACTGAGATTGTAAGACCTCTTGTTTTCTTCTTTGGTCATTGGCTCAGGTCCTAAACAACTTATCCAGCATCATGCAGGAAGTCTATTTATGAGCTGGGAAGAAAAAGGTGGATTTTCTGACTCCCAATTGCATGTCTTAATCACTCAAATCCTTCCTGCAATGGCCTTCTCATCTCATCGTTGATGTATTCTCATCCTTATAAACTTGAACTTTTGACCCATACTTTACTTTTGATTGCAAACTCTTCAGACAGGGAGTAGGAGTCTTTTTGTTACTTGTAAAGATTCAGATTTACAGTGGCCTATAAATCATCAGCAATAATATGTAGTATTTAGTAAATGCATAGTCAAACATGGTGTTTAAAAGTTATTGCATAGGTGACAATTTGCAATCACTTCTATAACTGTTCAAGTCTATTAGGTAAAAATATACTACAGCATGTTTGACATTCATGTTAAAATTCTCTTCTGTTGTTTTATCATCCTGTGTACTTATTTCTAGCCACGTGGCATCTGACCAAGCTATGATATATAGGTATAAACCTATAAAGCCTTACTACTATAAGTAATCTCTTGTCTCCAACAAGAATATACTTATAGCTCAGGATCAGGATTGTTGAAGTGATTATTAAACTTCCCCTGAAAAAGGCAAATTACTTAACGTGAATGTGTAGAAATTTTCAGGATCAGTCCCTACCTCTGTATTCTAAAAGGAAATTATTGAACTCAAGTCAAATACAGAGGTCACAAATTGTAGCATAAGCTACATATCAACAAATGAGAGTGAAGTGGATGAGAATCAGTGTAATTTCAATGTTAAAGAGACAGAAGGGAAGAGTTGACATACTTAAAATAATCCAAGAGAAGTTACAAATTAAAGCTGAGTCCTCCTCTTACTTAATTTTACACCCTTTTTATGATAAAACCTTCCCACAGTTCTCCTGGTATAAAAGTTACTTCAGTTTCTATTCCCTTTTCCCCCACTTAGACTGCCTTCCTGGACTGTAACTTACATAATAATTTATGGCATTTTTGAACCTGACCCAGGAATTCTAATGAGGGAAGATTCATGCCTGACCTCTAGTTCCCATATATAGGTGTATAGGTAATGAATGTTAATTCATATTTTGCCTCACCAGGTGCCAAAACAATATTACTAGCTGTGTTGTGATGCATGCTTGCACATCAGAAAGTACATTAGAATCCTACTGCAAATCTTCCTAGGTATATGGACCATTAATTTAATAGATCATAACACTGTATTATGTCAGTCCAGCTATCACACGTGCTTTAACTTTATGCATGAAAGAGTCTTATGGAATGTTTACTTGAAAAAAGTTACTGTACTTAACTTGCAATGAATCCAAAATCCTAATATATTGTAATAATTTTAAAAGTCAAAACTTTTTATTGCCCGTTAAACTTCTTATTTATTTATATACTTGTATAATTTAAAACTGGGGGAAATGATTTATTTAACCCAAGAGCTGAGATTTTGACTATCAAGTTTTAACCCAGGGCAATTATTTATTCCACTGTCAATCTGAGTCAATCTCTGGATACAGGGCTTTGTAATGTAAATGAGTAAGGATTCTTAACGACACTGATGCAGCTGTACTGTAACTAGCTATAAGAATAAAATATTTTCTAAATACAATTTCATGCTTGAAACCCAGAAAGTTGTTATAAAGAGTTTAGACCTTTTTAATGAAGGACAGACTTAATATAAACTTTCCTGAAATGTATTTTTAAGTAAATTCAGAACAATGCATTATACCTTGTTTCCTTTCTCAGAATTTGCTTGAAACTGAAGATGTATCTAACACATATAGATTTGCATGCATTAAACCTTCCATTCCTTTCACAGACCATTTATATTCCTTAAGATCATTACTCGGGGGTTACAATATTGTCCTATATCAGGAGTGCTTAACCACTGGCCCATGGGCCAAACATAGCTTGCAGAGACTTGGAATCTGGCCTGTGGGACTCTCCATGGGTCAGGAAATTTGGCAGTGGAGGAACAGTGGCAGTTAATACTGCCATCCCTCCCCACTGCCAAAATCCCAAGTCCTGAGCAGCTCACCCTGTGTGGGTGGTTGAGGCTGGTCCTAGTTGCTCAAAGGCTGTGAACAGATGTTGCCCTTGTGGTGACACAGAGTTTTATGACAGGATAAAATGTGAATGTATTAAGGTCCTTGCTGCATGTTGCACCACAAATGCCTCTAAAATGTTTCTGCAACAGTACCTGTTAGCAGTTCATTTCGCTTTACTGTGGCAGTCATCTATACAGTTATAGTGCATTGACTGAATGCACTGTTGAAGGGTGTTGGTGGTACATCCTATATCTCTGTCACACAGGGACTCTGAGATCAGAAAGCCATTCCCTGGTGCGTGCCAGGGCCGTCTAGAAACATGTATAGTCCAACTGGTCTTCACTGTAGCACACTGGGGTTTCAGGTGGCTGTGACACCTTCTGGTGGCTCTGCGATTGTGCCCCGTTCTGCCCCTAGGGTGCCTTCACATCTTGTCTGCCATGCCTTGATGGTATAATGACAAATAGGGAGGCTGCCCAAGGGTCCTTGCATGACCCCAGTTCCACTGAACCCCAGCTTCAGTTTCTCAGCTCCCTATTGTTCCTCAGGCCCCTTGCTGGGTCTCACTCTGTAACTGTGCCACCACAGGGCACCTGAAGCTTTAGGGGCTAATTGTGTGGCTCCAAATTCTCTCCTATACCACGCCCCAACCCTCAGGGGTGTTACCATACTGTTCACTTGGTGGACTTTGCCCTCCTTGACCATCACCCCTTTCCTCTTAGCTCAGCCTTCTAGCCTGGGCACAGGGCATCAGACCTGGCTTTGAGGCACTAGCTCTAATCCATCCCTTCTGGTCACCAGGCCCCTGGCCCCTTTGTGGCTGCATCCCTCTTGGGTGCCAGGCCCCTGGCCCTGCCTTACAGCACCCCTCTCAAGCGCCAGGGCCCTGGCTGGCCCTGTGGCCTTAATGTAGCACTGTGCCCACTCTGGGCTCAACAATCACTCATGACCACATTCCTCTCAAGCGCTGGGCCCCTGGCTCCTGTGTGGCTGCATCCTTCTTGAGCACCGAGCCTCTGGCTCCTGTCTGGCTCCATAGCCTTTCACTCTGTCCTTCTCTGAGCTCAACATAGCTCTATCCTTGAGTCTGCCCCTGGCAGGGTGCAAGATGATCACATGCCCCACAGGCAGTAACGGGACCTCCATCAACCACCCCTTACAGTCCCAACCCAAACTGCTGGTGTAACTATAACATAAACATAGGCCGTGGGTGATAACAGAAAGAACAACAGAAACAATGGAAGAAGCCCTCTGCCCCTTTAAGAGGGCAAACCTTCCTTCACTCTGTTGCTGGCATACCCCCCAGCCTGGGTTCCTTGTGAGCTCCCAGGGCCTCCTGCAGGCAGCAAAGCAGACCGTCCAGCACCTCTGGGTAGATCTCCTGGGCAGAAGCTTCTAACCCTGCAGCTGGCAGGGCTACACTATCTTACCAGCCCAAGCCTCAGGCTTATATCTTCCCAGGGCCCTGCCTACTTTGGGTCAGGAGGCTGCCTGCTACCTACTAATTGCCTCATTGGCCTGTTACTTCAGCAACCTGCATCTGCTCTGCCTAGCCTGCAGAGCTCCCTGGCTGGGCTGCCCCAGGCACTCTGTTACATGCACATACAGGTTTTAAAGGTCCTGGTGCACCTGATTGTCAGCCTTGGCCCCAGTGCTCTAGGACTTTCAAAAACCACAAATGTAACCAAGCTGCATTACACACACAGTATTTTAGACATCTGTGGCACATGAGGACCCTGGGAACACTCCCTAATCTCTGGGCTCCCATGTGCTGAGGATGTCAGAAAACTGTCTGTGCAGCCAGAATGCACACACAGTTTTTAAAAGTCCCAGCACACCAGGCCCAAGCCAGTAATCAGCTGCCTGCAGCAGAGGGGAGGAAGGAACCAGAGTCAGAACCAAAGCCAAAGGGCTTCCCCCACCAGGGACTTTAAACCCTGTGCCTGGCAGCTCTAGTCATGCAGCCAGGATGTGGGGGATCAGAGGCTCTTCTCAAAATTTAAAGTCTCAGTGATGAAGGCCCTTTAGCTTCCCTGTGGATACAGCCTCTGATCCCCTGTGTCCTGGCAGCCCAACCAGAGCTGCTAGGTGCTGAGTTTTAAAAATAAACAGATTGTCAGCTCCTGCCTGGACAACCCTGATCTCCAGCCAGACCCCTGGGGCCATCCCATCCAGGGCTGACAATCAGCTGATTGTCAACTTAACACACAGGGCCCCTCTTCTTTAAAACTGCTTTGAAAGGAGAGGCATGGATATATACCGATCTTTATCATGGGACATGTTGCAGTACAGCCAGTGCCACAGGAATTGTGATGTCTGTTTAAAGACTAAGTGACACAGACCTACTTGTGCACTGGACATATATGTTTCATTTGCTCTGCAGTTGTATAATCAGGGTGAAAATAGGAAAGAAATGGCTATTCCATTAAGAGGTAATAGTAATATCTGATCTTTCAGGAATAATGTCAACCAGATCCAGACTGCAGGACTGGAAATTTCAAGGTGAGAGGGAAGACTAAATGATGGCATAGAATGATATAAAGATAGATATGGCTTACTGATTACTAAATAGAGCTGGGTGAAAAATTCATAGAATCAACATATTTTGCCTTCCCCCTCTGTTTATGAATTATCCACAGTTTTTTCCCATATTCATGTGTTATTTGAAGGCATTTTCTTTGTAATTTCTGTGAGCAAACAGAATTAACACTCATCTTCCATTATTATTTTGCAAAAATAAATAGAAGGATCTGGCTTACTGAAAAAGCTTAAAAGTAAACCTGGTGGCTAGAGCATCTGTTAAAATTGGGCACAATAGAGAAGTGAAGCCACTTACTAAAAAATTCTGAAAGAACATGAGTAGAAATGTTCTTATACTACTCAGCTTACCCTTTTGTACTGACTTTTCAGACCCCAATTCCTTTTCCAAACAAATAAATTCAGTATAAAGCAGGATAAGACTGTTAACCTTTCATAGAAAGCAGAGCTGATAAAATGTGTAATAAAGATGCTTGTTTCAATGTCTAAGCAAGATCCACTCCACATTAACAGAGATTTATTAACAGAGGCTGATACTGAAGGTTTACTCAGAATCTTGCAAAAGAGAATGTACACTTTGGGAGTATTTTGACTTTTAGGATCCTTGGATACATTCAATAAAAGATGCTATTACTCTACCTTAATACTAGATCCTAATCTAATAAATCAGCATTCTCATAATCTGTGATTTAGCATCCAATTTCATTAAGAGTTAATAGATTCATTAACAGGGGACTTTATGAATGTATTTCAGGAAAAAACAGTTTGAACTTGTGCAGCAATTGTTAGCCCCATTGTGGACAGTTCACATATGCACATACACACACAGTGTGAAAAATACTGTTCAGCAGTATCCATTCTGAGAAATATAACTTCTAAATCAACTTCTAATATTTTTTCTTATCTGTATGACAAATAATGAGACCACGGTGGCATAGAGGAAAAAACTTGTGACAGCAGCAGCTCCGCAACACCGATTCAAAAGAGCTCTATTCACATTTTCATTTGTTATGTTTTGAGGCATGTAAATACCATTCTGTTTCTCTACAATGTTAGTACTTAGAAGTCTGGTAAGAAATCATCCATGCAGTTGTTTTCAATACCCTAAGTCTGTGTGGTCCCAATGAACATTTCAGGGTGTCTCAGGGTGACCCTCATACTTACCGAATACTAACACTCTATGATGGTTGCAATGGCAGCAGCCATCTCATTAAAAACTGAACTAAAGCTCACACAGTAGCTCACAGTTTGCAGTCATGCTTATTTCAGTTTCATAGGTTTAGCAGAGTTAGCAAAAATAAACTTTGCCTCCAAGAGTGCTGAAAGATAAATGGCTTGGTGTATGAGTGAAGGAAATGTACATCATGCACGTATGGCTCTCAGAAGGACAGGTCATATTCAATTCTTTCTAGGACAAGAGGCAGAAAAGAAAATACATATTCTAAAGCAAATTCCTAGCCACTTCATGATATTGATCCTTTCAAGTTTTTCTAAAAATCTTTTGATGGACTAAGATACTGACAGAGAGAGACGCATTTTGTAAAATTAAGTTACTTGAAAAGTACAATTTAAAGATGAATTAATGTTTTGAATAAAAGTGGTCAGATTCATACACCTCTCTCGAAATGACACCAATCATCCACAAAGCAGGTATTCTTCTACTTCTAGTGAGTACAATTAAAGCATAGTGATCCAATGGTCAATAGAGAGAAAAAAAATACAGGTTATGATGAAAGGCTAGGGAGTTGAGAGTCACCTCTAACAGTTGCTAGTAGCTGTTGATAAGAGATGACTGACACCCTGGCTGGAAGGAAAGATCAGTTGCATATTAGCACCAGTGAGAAGATTTCCAAGATATGCAGCATTGACATGATTCCACAACTCTGGAGATGTAACCAGGCACTCGTGCTGATGTGCATGTTAAATAGTTCTAACTATACCTGCAACAGAGAGGGTGAGAGCAGGACCGAGTCCAAACGTGTGGCAGTATGTAAGCACAACTGAAGAGGAGGTAAGAATATGGCTGTCTATGTAAGTAATTTGCTGCTTGCAGAAAGGCTTGGCAGCTGACAAGAACAACCCATCAGAACAACAGCCAAACCCATTCAGAGCATTTAGCCATATAAGAAATTTCCATGAAATGTACTGATCTGCTGTTTTCATTTTGTTCTGGTAGTCTGGTATAGTGGGCTGTTATTTGACAGTCTGTTTCTAGGGCAGTGGGGAAGCTATAGTTGTCTTTGGATGCATATAAGAGTCAATTAATGTCTAAATCAAATTAAGGGCCTGATCCTGTAGGGTCCTGTATCTTCTCAAGTATCATTGTCCCAAAGATATAGAACCCTTTTCTGAAAGAAGGAGGTTGGCTAGAAATCAAACTGAAAACCTCCAAATGCCAGAAGCACTAGTTGGTCAAATTATACAAGTGATTATGTAAGTACTTGATATTGTTCCTTTTATGCAGACTTGTGTGGAAATAATCTAAGCTTTCTTTTGTTGCCTATGTTATTTTCAGTGGTACTTCCTTTGATTTACCCAAGGGAGGTTTTTTTTAATTAATGTTTATGATTGGCTTCATGACCTAAGCAGCGCAGAAAAAGTATTGAAATGGATGCTCATTGTTTATGGGGTTTGAATCTAATTATGTCATCCATAAAAATAGACCAAACAATTTTGCTTGTCTGCCAGAAATCAATTCTTTATCACTGGATTTCAGGTCTTCATTTTGTTTTCATTTAAAAGTAATAAAAGTTGTTTACGGATCATTATAAAACCAGTGTATATGGAAGTTCACATTTATTACATTTCAGTACGCAGTGTTATAAGGAGATGTGACAACTACCACTGAAATACAGCTTCTTACCAATCAAGATCTTTTTTAAAAGAAAAAAAAACTTTATTGATAGTTTAATGACCACTCCTGCAAATCTCTATTTTTGTGGTCAGTCATTTTATTCACACACACATGATTCATTTTCAGTGTGGTTACTTACATGAGTAAGGGTTTACGGGAATGGATGATTATAAATAATATAAATAGTGCTGATACCTTTTCTTTAAGGAGAAGAAACATAGTGACAGTTATAAATGTACAAACATTTCATGCAAATATTTTAATTAGTACATTGTATATGGTGAGCATATATGAATGTTAATACAAGTTTTCTTTTTCAGGACAACAGTGTGCTGCCTCAGTGTTGGCGAAAGGTGTTGAACTGACAGTCTTAGGCTGGAAACAGTCTTTGTGCCATGCAGAGGCCAAGGAAACAGATGTCTATGTCCCTTGTCACACCACAAATGCCAAAAAATTGTGGTAGAGTCAATAGGTAGTATAAAGTTGTGCCACTTTTTTGGTCAGATGTCTGTTTGCTTTACAGTGGGAGAGTGCAGGAATTCTGGGCTGCCCCTGCTGCCCAGCTGCCCTAGGCAGGCTGTCCGGATCCTGCATGTGTCAGGAATTCCCATTCCCAGGGTGTTAAGGATTAAGCCCCTGAAACCTTGGGAGCAGCTGCCTAGGTTCTGTTTGGTGAAGCCCCAAGAATCTCCCAGCAGGGAATTTCCCACGTGTGTATCATGCTGCTGTACTCTGACTCAGGGTGTGCCTCTGTAAATGGGGGAGCCCTAGGGCTCCCTACTTGCAGAGGCACAACCCAATGGGGGATTCCCAGGTGCACCTCTGCAAACACCTGGGAAACAAAGAAACCTGAAGTTTCCCCATTTCATGGTAATGCATCATTGCCTTGCAGATGGACCTCCTGCTGCTCATGAGACCAGCAGGAGGCTATCCTTGCAGGACAACCAAAATATCTGTTTCACCCAATGAAGCAGATCAGGTGTGCTGGGTCAAATCCTGACACAGGTGATCCATTTTATTTGTTTATAGCCTTAATGATATAAGTCATTTTCTTATCTAAATGGAAGAAACAGAGCAATGTTTTGCCACACCCACTGCCCCGCCACATGCCTCAGTTATAGTTTGTGGGAAGACAAATCTTAAAGACACATTGAAGTCTTCCAAACTGCCTATGTAGTAGTCTACTACCCTAGTTTGGGCACTAACATGTATGTTAATTCTGTTCTTTTAGGCTCCCAACATGTGTAGGAGGTCTCCATAAAGCAACAGACTTTTATGTTATTTGACCACTCTAAATCAGCAGCACTCAAGTTTTTGGCTGAGTGGGTAACATGTGTAGTGCATGGATGGACAAAATTTTAACTTACTTGACTTAAAAAAGGTGGCAGTTAGTTTTGTTTCTTTCCTTTATCAACATAAAAAGAAACAAGTTCTATTGGGCCCAGTTTTAACATCTTCACAATAATTCCTCTGTAAAAAGGGTCACATTTTTATTATCTACAGCTTTGTTATTTATTATACAAACAGTGCTTTCGGGCCTTGTTACATAGTAATTTTGGGCAGCTCCTGGAGCTCTTAACACCTGGATTGTCTGCACATTAACACCTGAAACTAATTTTAAGCACTTGTTAGGCAACTCAAAGTTACACCCCTTCAGGGCAGGATTATGTCTAATCCATGTTACCCAGCTCGTGCTACACCTTCATGTAAACACCCCACCTGTCCCCCTTCTCCAGCTGGCCCAGATTGGGCCCACTGCCCCTCTTTTACTCCCCAGCACCCCAGATCCTCACCCCCCCACTCCCTACCACTTACTTATGGCTGCCAGCATTGTCTCAGGGGAGCAGGCAGGGAAGGCATGGCTGTCACTTCCAGGGCTGCTGCTCTCTGTTTTAGCTCAGCCCAGAGAAGGAGAACAGCAGTGGGGGACAGGCAGGCAAGGAAAGCCTGGGACAGACAGCATGAGCAGCCATGACTAAGTGGAGGGGGCCATGAAAAGGGCAGGGGAGAAACCCTGAGAGGCAGAGGGGGAGCCCTAGGAACAGGGGAGAAGCCCAGAATCTTCAGGGATCTGATGGCCTGAACATGTGGCTGCTCCAAACTCCATCTAGCACTAACAGCGATTAACATTTGTGCAGTTCGTTGTAAGGTATAACAAAGCCCTTATACATATTGCCTGGCTTTAACTTTATGAACATCTTTCTCACACTATCTTTTTTGGCTTTTTACATACATGCACTTTAAAAGCTACTGTATTTTAAAAAATCAGCAACAGAAGTCAATCTGCTTTTTCTTTGAAATTGTCTATGTTTAGGTGCAAAGCACAGTTCAAGGAGAAATAGTGTTTTATTTTCTCAGAGCTAAGCTTAAAATCTTTTTTTTCCGAATAAGATATGTTGGAAAGAAACAAAATTTGGTTTTGTAAAGCATTATTCATCTTCAAGGGTCCAGTTCTGCTATCACCATAATCTTATACTGGCATCGTTTCACTGATCTTATGTCAACAACACTGCTGATTGACACCAGTGTAAGAAAGAGAAGGATCAGAGCCAGAGGGTGCCTGTAGATGAATGCAGAGGCTGCTCCTATGCACTGTAATTACAGCAAGGTGGAGCAGACTCGATTAATTGTGTCTGCTGGAGTGTGGTAATTACTGCGTTCCAGCAGCCTCCTGAGTCTCATGTATCAGCATCCCTGTGCTTCAGAATGGTGGTAGGAGTGCTCACACTAAAGTTTGTTGAACAAGTTTTAGTTCAAGTGTCCCTGCTGCCAGTTTGAAGTGTGGGGACGCTGATACATGAGACACTGCAGTGCTTTAATTAGAGTGGCTTATAGAGCCACTCTAATTAAAGTGCTGCCCCCCACCCCGCCACCCCTGAAGCATATGTGAAAGTGCCCAGAGCTCATATAGAGACAAATGGAGCAGTCATTATATACTCAGCTGTAACGCATGTTCGGATTTATTGCGAAGGAGCATTTTATGGGGCCAGGGAACTTGAATTAAAAGCAATTGTTAGTTTTCTTATAGGTTTTGCAGGCTTTTACATTTCTGTATTTCTGTTTGGTCTTAAAGTCATGTTCTTTCCTAGCAGCTGAAGAGGTAAGAGGCATTTTAAATAATATTTCCAATTTGTGTCCCCTGTAGCTTCATGGGCTTGAGGTAAACAGCTCTGACTTAACTGGAGTGAGTCCTGGCCCCATTAAAGTGTATTAGAGTTTTGCCGTTGACTTCAGTGGGGGCAGATTTCATCCCTGATGCCTCTAGAGCTATGTTTTAATGGGTCTTCCCATCTGTCTGATCTGAGTAATGAAGTATGTGTAGCTGTATGTATAGTTGAGAGCTGTCAACAGATTGTTCATTCATTATTGTGTTAATTAGGTGCATATTGTTATTCATTACATGGTTTTGAAACTTATTCATGTAAATCATGAGTCAGAGATTTAGGCCTAAGATTGTTGGAAAATAAATACTTCCAATTCCAGTTCCTATCGTCATTTTGACCAGAGGTCTTTGCTATAATGAGACTCAGGCGTTTCAAGTGTCACTGTTTCCATACTTCAAACAAACTTTCCTGCTTAAAAAAGAACAAGGCTGAATGAAAGAATCAAAGGCTTAAAAAACCCTCTCCCATCCTGAGTGAAACAGAGGGGCTTTTCCAGGGAACTCCTTCAGAGAACAAGGAAACAAGTGCAAAAAGATTTGTGACCTTTATATGCAGGAAAATGAATCAACTGACAACCTGAACTTGCAGACAACACTTAAACAAAAATGCACCAAATCTGCCTTACTGTGTGTCGCTGGAATTACTCTACACTTACACTGTACTAGTATACTACTATTTATACTACTGTATACTAGCAAAATTTGACACAATAATTTTCATATTAGTCAATGGCGTTTGCCCTGTTGTTAGAGAAGCTAGAGTTTTGGCTGAGAAAATCATTGCAAACTTGCACACAGGGGCAACGTGTAGTGGGTGCACGTGGGTCCCACTGCTGTGCTCCTGCCACCGCCAGCACAGCTGTGCCCCCACAGCCACTGGGGGCATGCCCTCTCCATGCTGGCACACATTATTGAGAGCAGGCTTTAGCCTGTGTTTATCTATATTATTAAAAAAATCTGCTTTAGAAATAAAGGAATTGTTATATTTGATCAGCCCTGAGGTTTGTCCTATCTACTAGCCTTTGCTAATACCGGTCAGGGCAATACCATTCCGAGGAAGGTGAAAGAACCCTCAGGTAGACAGCTGTGGGACATTGGGTGTGTCTACATGTGCCCCAGCTGCACAGTTGTTGGTGCACAGTCTCAGTGGTGCATGGGTCATGTCTGACCCTGCTGTGCAGTAGCAACCAGTTACTCTGCAATAGCTCATTGCTACTGAGCAGTGGTGGCAGTGTCATGGTTTGTGCCCACTCATGCTTTGTTGCTGTAGCAACAATGTTGCTGTAGCTCATCACTACGGTGACATAGTGTCTCATGCAGAAGCACCCACTATGTCTTATCCTAATTTTTGACAATTAGATCTGAAACATGAAATGGATGAAACATCAAAACACTTTTCAAAATTTCTGTTAAGAAAGCAGCTATAAACACTGGATATTCCTGCTTTCATAGGATATTCAACTGGATATTTTGGTTAATCCAATCCTGCTTTTTAAACTTTGTGAGTCCTTTGCTACAACAGCTGCTTGTTGCAGTGAGTTCCACAGTCTAATTATGAGTATGTATAAAAGTATTTACCACCTGTGATCTTTCCACCTTCAAATCATGTTGATTATTCCCATTCCATTTTGACTTGCTGTCCTGTTTCTACAGCCATCCACTTATGAACTGAACCACGCTTTGCTCCGTAACTTGTACATTTTTCTGTCTTTTGAAGAACCTCATAAAAATGTCAGACATCATTAAGGAATGCGAAGCACTGAAATGCCACATTAGGACAAATTTAACTTTTATGTTTAATTGGCACAAAGCCTTTCTTGTCTTTGCTATAAATACATACAAGCTGCAAGGAAAGGTAATACAGATAAAATAACCAGCATTAATTAGGGCTACTGTTTCATGATTTTTAATGGAAGTCAATAAAGGAAATCTATGAGCTGGTATGGTTTACCCTTAGTAGCTCCAAAACTAAGCAGGAAGTATTTCAAATTTTACTATGACATGAAATACTGCTACATAAAAATTAATTATGCATTAAGCATTTTTAACTTATTGTTTTTGTTGATGGGCTTATTACTTAAGTACCATATTGTCTTACATTTGCATAGCATAGTACAGTTCAAATAAAGATGGCTCTAAATTAAAATTTGAAAGTAAGAGGTTACAATATAACACCAATACAGGAACAGAAAGACAGTGGAATGGTAAAATCAGACAAAGGACAAGTGATAGATTTCATATTTGGAAGGTCTTATTGCTACTATATGTTTCATGGGTAGGAACAGACATTGCACGTAAATCAGCATAAGTGATCAGAAACAGGTTTAAACCTGTAGCAGAGCAGAAGCTCAGTGCACATAAACAGGTTTCAAAATGGCTGAACCCAGTTTATGATAAACCTAAAGGGATGTAGTATCAGACTTAACCAATTTAGGTTAAACTGGTCTATTGAATTTCTGTTCCAGATCCCCTCCGGACTCAAATTACCTTCCAGTCTTGCAGCATCTCAAGATGCTTTGCAGCCCCTCCCCCTGCGCCCCCTCCTCACAGTAGCCTGCTGGAACATGGTCATGTTCTGCTGCTCCAGCCCAGTGCCTAGCTGGCTCCACCTCTGGGCTGTCACAGAGCCACACAGCTCCTGTGCCTAGCCATGGCTCCCGGCTCTGGGCAGCATGCAGCCTGGGGGGAGTGGGGTGCAAAGGGAGCCATAGAGTACCAACATATATGCTTCCCTCAGGGTCCAGCTAGCTCTGGCTCAGCAAACACACAGCCAGGAGCTGGCAGGGGTGGGAGGTGCCACCACCACCACCACCACCACCAGTAGTAGTAGTAGTAGTAGTAGTAGTAGTAACTGTGCTGATTCCTATGTTACTCTTGATTTTAAATGTAAGCAAAATAAGCAGTCAGCTGAATATTTCAATAGCAGGAAGACCCACCCATGTGTGTCTGAGACAAGCACCTCTGGAAAACAGTTGGCTATTACGGGCGTTAAATATGTATGAAGACAGGATGAAAATGAAAGCTCCAAATGGCAAAGGAAGAGTAGCAAGTGGCCTACTGAAGACATATTTGCTATATACAAGCATCTGAATCTGAGTCAGGACCCAAAGACTGACTTAAAATAATGAAATGATGTACACACACACACACACACACACACACACAAATCCTTTTATTAATGTTCTAACTCTTGAATCGTTGGGTTCACATTTTCAAGGTTTCTGTGCAGTCATGAAAGCTAGAAAACTGAGAGTCTGTTGTATTTACAGGATTTCCAGGAGAAAAATAACACATATAAGATTTTCAGTAAAAATCTTGAGTCTGCAACATTGCATTTATCATGAGGACATAACTTAGAGAGATACCAAGCCATACATTGCCCCTGTTTCATAGGCAGAGAAATGAATGGACTACTGGAAACAAAATATTAGATTAAAAAAACTGAAAGAAGGAAGTGGGAGCAGTAAATAAGTGGACCTTGTTTACAAATGCAGTTTTGGAAGACAGGATAAACATTTCTCGTCATTTTGGGGCTTGCATCTTACTGCCTGTAAAAATGGAAGTATGTTGGCTCAAGTTCAGGCAAGGGATGTTGCCTATGAAATTTCTCCTTTGTCTTTGTGACTATTTTGTAGCTTAATCTGCCATGGCAACATTCTTACTATTCTAGTGCTCATCTCACCAATTTGTAACACTTTTAGTACATTTTTAATGTCATTAAACAAGATAGGATTTGTCTGATGCTTCTGTATACTTAGTGTCATTACTCACATGTACACATATAAAATGGGCGTCTCAAACTGAGAACACTTTTTTCAGATTAGCTTTAGAGAGGTGACTCTTCAGTATCAACTGTTTACACTGGATATTCAATACCAGCCTTCAGGACAAGGTAAGTGTCCAGGTCTTAGAATTATTTGTAATAACTGGCCAATTTGTGACTGATCCTAATGTAGTCAACATGGAAATAAACTCTCGTCCCACTCCTTTCTCTAGCCTTTATGGCCATATTGTTAATTGTGTTTTTACAAAAAGGTGGAAGAACAGCAAATGCGTTCTTCACAATATTATCACCTCAAGAAGTTGATGGGAGAAATAGGCTGGTTTTGCTCCTGACACCTCCAGCAGTACAGCTAGGTCAAAGAGTCAGAAAAAGTAAATTCCATCCTTTTTAGGGGCTTCAGCAAGTTACTACTCCTAGTAGCAAGTGGAAAGCAGGACATGAACTATGATCCTCACAGGTAGTCCCTTCTCTGAGTTGCTCCTGGGTCAGTATAATTATAAAGGATCTGATATATGGAGCTTAGAGCTAGGACTTGGTTTAGTTAAACCTAATTAAACTGAATAATACTCATCACTTTATGTAGATAAAGAAACTATTTCCATCCAGGATGGTGAAAGGACTATAATACTGCAAATGAACACTATTTCAGGTAAAGTAATTACATTTAAAAAATGTAAATATATTTAGAAAATACCTTCAGAAAATGCAGATTTTATTTTGTTTTATTTTATTTTAATTTATTTTTAAGTTTATGCAGAGGGCAGAAAGCTCTGTAAACTCTGCATTATTCCCTGGCATGGAGTATTTAGTGACTCAGCTCCAGTATCACTATAGTTAAAAGAAGCAAACAATTCTCTGCTGTAAATCTGAGTCTCGCTGCATGATTATCCAGCTGTTAGATGAAGTTTACATTAATAAAATGTTTGTCTTCTACCCAAGGGCTTTCTGAGTGGCCTGTATAAAGAACTCCGGAAAAAATGAAGAGTAGATTTGTTCCTAGCAGGCAGGAAGGAAGTTGTCAAGCGGAAAAAGGAAATGGATCTGCTTGCATGCGAGGGTCAGTATTTGCTTGCTGGATATTTCCTCTGTGTCCACACGACAAGAAAACCCTTACTTTCCTGCACTGGACAAAAAGCAGGAAAGGGTGTGAGAGTTATTGAATGACATTATCATCTTATAGCTTCATCGGTGAGGAAGGCTGCTTATCACAACTGATAGCAGTGAAATGAATTTTTGGAGCAGATGTGAAGTGCTGAAATTTTTCAGATGTTCTTCTTTAAAGATGTTTAAATCTATTTAGCTATTGAACTGTACTACTCTTCCTTTAACGTCATGGATTTCTGCAAGCATTTTCGTTCATCTAAATGGAACATCAGTGTATAAACTGCTAAAGCATCAAACCTCGCTGATTTTGATTTGAGCAGAAAGAGGAAGAAATTTGAGAGAGTTTAAGCCAGCTTAAAATAGTGTCCATTTTCTCTTTTCTTCTTGTAATTTTTGTATGTGCAGTTAATAGACTTATTTGTGCATGTTAACTATGCCATTCACAATTTTATATCACCACTATGATGTACCAATTGTTTGCTGGTAAATTAAACAAAGCCTAACTGGGCCTGATCCCATGAACATTTCCTTCTAATTTGTGTGCTTAGAGCCTTGAATAAAAAAAGCACCTCGGGCTAAAGCGACTATGCTCAGTAAAGTTAGCATCATTAGCAAGATCAGGCCATCTAGTTAAAGTCTTCAATATTTTACTTCAACATGCAATGAATCTTATTTATCAAGGTTGACAACCTCTTTTTGCTTAACCTCTGCAACATTTTGGCTTGATTATTTGTGTATTTACTGAAAGCAATTTTTAGATCATATATAAGGTGATTAAATGTTGAATCTGCGCTTTGCGCTGTGTTGATTTGTGATGTGAATTCTCAAAGCAGAGTATCAAAACAATATTGTGTTGTTAGTGTAATTAAACAACAGTGTACTGATTTTTGTAGTGATCTGCAGATGACGAACTGGTTATTGAAAAGTCCTAAATACTCTGGAAAAATCCCCAACCACGTGCAAAGAAGGGTGAAATACAATGGTTGGAGTAAATTATTTGTCATAAATTAATATAGTGCTACAATATTCAGAGTATGAATACTCTATATACATTTCTATCTTATACTCTTTCACTGTAATGTGAGAGGCAGGATTATTTATGGATCTGGAAATTGGGAAGTTCCTTTAAATGATTATGCCTAATACCCTGAATCAGCTAATATCTAACTTGTGGCAGGTAAGTTAAAAATTGGTATACTTCTTAGTAGAGCACAACTCCAACTTTTTTCTTGTGCTGTTGGAGAGTTATTTATATTTACTTCATGCAAAATGATGGATTCTGAGTGAGGTTGACTGGGCACATAAGCACAATGTACTCCATGGTTGTTTTTTTAACATATTTTGCATTAATCTACATAATAGCAAACACACATACTTCAGAAAGTTGCAGGCGGAGTTGTTCATTTAAAACAGATGGCACAAGGCAGGAACATGATGAATTGGTATGAGGGCCCTGAACTAGCAGGCACATAAATAAAGTATCCTCCAAGCTACTTTGGGGATCTAGTTCAAAAAGAAGAAAAGATGAGAAGAAAGGATGATGGGGCACAATATGTGCACGTCTCTCATCCTGTGTAGTGTAATCCCTAACACGTGCCATTTAACTGAAGGATGCTCCTCTCAAATCATAATTTTGAGCATCTTCCATCTGATAAACAGTGCTTTGGTGCTGCTTTTTCACCTTCGACACAGTGCAAAATAACAATGTTTCCTATAACCATTATGTTTACCTATCTCATGTTCCTAAGCAGTTTAAAGTGTTTAAAGCATAGGGTTACCATATTTCCAGTTCCAAAAAAGAGGACATCTGTTGTGGAAGTGGTGGGGGTATAAGATTGTAGTGGAGTAGCGATATGTTGGTGCCCTGCCCCTGCCCATTCCATTGCCCCTCACTCCTGAGCTGCAGATCCCCCTCCTGGTCCTCCTGCTGCCCCTCACTCCCAACCCCTGGCCCTACCAGTGCCTCTCACC
Organism: Crocodylus porosus; assembly: GCF_001723895.1. Lineage (NCBI taxonomy): Eukaryota > Metazoa > Chordata > Crocodylia > Crocodylidae > Crocodylus > Crocodylus porosus. The sequence goes on along the minus strand of NW_017728947.1, from coordinate 62,267,524 downwards.
AATGACCTGCAGCCCTGTGCCCTTCCCAGTCCTGCCGTTGCCCGTCACCCCTGGCCCTCTGGCTCTCTGTCTCCCAGCCCTGTCAGTGCCCCTCACTCTGGATCTGCAGTTCTTTCCCTGTGAGCATGGGCACTGGTCCCAGTGCTGCCAGCCCAGCAACGCACCTCCCTGCTGCCCTCGAAGGGCCTCCCCACCTCCTATCCCCTCTGGAGAAGCAGAAATGTGTCCCCCACCTCCCCTGCCCTGCTGCAGCCCCAGCACTTGGCACTTCCTCTTGTGCTGGTAGGCAACTGCCCACCTCACATGCTCATCCTATCCACACAAGCTGGGAAGTGCCAGGAAAAAGCTGACCAAAATCCTGGACATTTGTTCACATTTAAAAAAACCCTCCTGGACGGAGATGGGAGGATCCAAAAAAAGGACATATCCAGGAAAACCCAGGTGTATGGTAACCCTAACAAAGTAGGTAGTTACACATAGGGCTGTAGCCTTAAAATCCCTTTGGCAGTTTTGACAATATTTGACAATATTTAATGTGCAATGAGATGTTTCACAGAATGTATAATGTTTAAGAAAAACACCCAGGCTGTCCTTTACTTTACCATAGCATTGTAAAGTCTCCTGAGACCAGCAGGAGGTCAAGCACATTGGTTCACAAGCATTTATCCATAGCACAACTTCAAACCACAAAGGAATTTCCTAACCCTCCACACCATGCATATCTAGTGCAAAAAGAAGGAAGTAAAAGGAACTAATGCTTCACTCCATTTACAGATATGTAAAGCAAGTACAAGGTAGGTGTAGAACACTACCAGAGCAAAATGCTAAAGCCTTACACCCATTTTTTTCTGTGTACAGGCAGTGAAGAAACAGACCTGCCATCTTCACTGGAGAAAACAGGGAAAGCAGAGTGAATCTGAAAGATTTCTCCTCTCAAATTCTCATTGAGCATAGCTATTCTTCCTCTCCACTACCCCATGCCAAGTAAGCAAATACAAGATCTGGTATATACCTAGGGGTATACATGTAACAAAATTCACTCACTTCTTTGCTGTAACTGCAAAACCAGTAGAATTCTTAAGTTTCAGGAGAGGTGCAATACTAATTTCAGTGTTAAACTGAAAACATAAGGTGGCTTTTTCTAAGGACACAATGGGGAAAATAAATAAAATGGCTATGAAAGAGGTTCCAATTGGCCTGTTTTGAAAAGTCATAACAGATCAAAATCAATGTAACCTCTGCCACTAGGCCAGATCCTTTGGAAGTGGATATCCATTTTTCTATGTTCTCACTTATCAGAAGTATAATACAGACTATCTCCTTGCAGATCACATTGCAGTTACAGTGATTATAAGGAATTTTCCCCATGATTAATATCAATTACTAAGTCACTAGTACAAAGAAAGAACGAAAGAACAAAATTAAAAAAAAGGAAAATGGAAAAAAGGAACTAGGTTATATAAACCTCTCTGCGACAGGTATTTTGGGGAGGTTAGATTGATCAAAAGTAAATCAGGATGTGGGGGCTAGCAGGGAGGCTTGAGGGGGATCAGGGAGCAAGTGAGGTCTGACGGAGGGGCTCGGAGAAATTAGAAGGGAAAGTGGAATTTGTGGGGGGACTTGTGGGGATTGGGGGCAAGTAGGGTCTACAGGGGGACCAGGGGGAAAGCAGAGTCATTGGGGAGATCAGGAGGATCAAGAGGGGCAAGCAGGGTCCACAGGGAGGAACAGGGGGATTGGGGGTTTACTGGAACTTGCAAGGAGGCTTGAAGGGATCAGGGTGGATAGTGGGATCTGCAGGAATCCTCAGGGGGACAAGCAGGGTCTTAATGAGGGGATCAGGGAACTAGCAGTGTCCATGGAGGGGACTAGGGCAGCAGGTGGGGTCCACTGGGGGGTTGGGGAGATGGGAGGGCTCTTTCCCAGGACAAAAGGCTAATTTTAGCCACCTGACCCACTGCTACCCCCAGACAAACAACCCTCCTTCCCCTTGGCAAAACTACCACTCCCTCGGTACTATGTGCCCTTCTCCCCTCCCCAACTTACTTCCTTGGCTCCTGGCACCAGCAAATGCCAGTAAAACTGGCACAGGGAGTGGCCTATGGGATGGGGGTTTAGTGATCTGTCTGGTCTGCAGGTGGAGGTTGTCTATATGGGGAAGGGCTTAAGGGCCAGGGGCCTAAAAATAGCTTGGTTCCAGGATGGGTGGGTAGGAAAAGTACAGTCCTGGGGCTGGGGTCAGTGGCTGGGCTTTCCCAGCCCCAGGGCCACACTGGGAACTGTACAGAATTTCAGTTAGATCAGTCTCGCTAGACCTGATCTAAGTTAGACTGCCTCCAAGGTAAAGTTAATTTAGATTGGGTCAGCCATTGTTAAACCAACCTAAACTTCCTGAACTTCTTTATAGTTTGCATTAAGATCCCTAGTTAGGTCAATCTAAATGTAAGGTCTGCACCTGGATGAATTAAGTTAGATTGGGCGGTCATTTATAATGCAATCTAACCTCCCCCTTATGTCCCTGAATGTGTGTGCTTGGCCTGAAAGCAGAAAGGACTCTGAATAGCTTTTACTTTACTGCTGGAGAGAGTAGTGCTGGCAAAGCAATTGTAAGACAGCACTGGCATAATCAGGGTGAGATGATTAGGGCAACAACTAGAACCAGCAAAAAGAAAAAGTCATCAACAAAAGATGGCTGTCACCAGCAACTGTGCAATTGTGCTGTGACACGGCAGCATCTGGAAGTCCTCACTACCCCATGCCATGGGTGCCTGGCTGCATTGCTACAACCCTGGAAGAGAGACCAAACATTACAGAGAAGTTGTATTAAGGCCAAAAATATGTAAAAATGAATGATTGGCCTCTTGAAACAAAAAAGGCACAGTGCAATAGAAATTATATGTTATATCCTATATTCGTCTCAAAAAGGAACTGAATTTAATGGACATACTTTCCACAAATCCAGGAACTTCAAAATTATAGCCGGTGCTCTGGAAATTTCACGTGGGTCGAGTTTAGAGTGAAATATCTTATTGGGCATTTTGGCAGTACCAAAAACCACTGATAATTATGATGCTCAGTAACATAAATTGGTAAGGAATTTTTCACAATGAGGAATCCAAAGCAGGAGTAATAGCCTCAATGAAAGGACACAGAATTTCCTTCTAGTCAGCAGCATGCTCACTGGTCAGTGAATGAAAATGCTTTGTGTGCCTTTAATAGACCTAATGACCCTCACAGAAAATGAAGCTCTTATATTTTTTTTTAATCTGTCAATCTCAAGGCACTTTACGAAGTAAGGTACCGATCATTATTCTTGTTTTATGGGGGAACTGAGGTATGGTACCCAAACTGAGATAGACTAGTGGGAGAGTCAGGAATATATTATTTATATTCCACACTTCTAGTCCAGTGCCCTGTCCTGTGGTCCATTCTACTTTCTATATATTACACCATATATGGTGCAGCTGCTATGTTATCTCAGATGGTTTTTATTTTTTTTTAAACTTGCATGCCATCTGTCCTGTGAGTGAAAAACAAGAAGCTATTTAAACATTCTCTCCACTGCTCTCTTTCCTTCCTTCCCTCCCCCAAGCGGACCTGGGAACAGAATGCTTTTTAAATATAATGGCTTCTATGTATATGTATAGATATATTTAATTCAGGAATATGTCCCCAAAATTTTTGAGACTACATTTTGTTTAAAATAAAACAACATTTTTTTCTTTTTATGTAAAATGCTGTCAGCATTCAAAATCAACCATAGTCCTTCTGATTTCCTTGGGCAGGAAAGTGTATTGAAGTGATTAGATACTAACCTTATACTTATCTGCCTCAAAGATGGTGATTTATCACAAAAGACTCAAATTACTGCATTATCCAGTATATTCTTTAAATGTCTCTCTGTCTCTTGCCAAGAGGAGAAAATGTAGTGAGCACCCTCTCTTATCAGTCAACATATTTACTCTTTAGGTTCATAGGATGTGGTTATAGAAATGCAAAGAGCTATTAGATCACCCTCCTGACATTGCAGGATATACGGTAGTCCCCAGATAGTGGATGTATCAGATCTTGAACTGGAACTGAACTTGATCTTAGCTAAATGCCTTAGGCCTAATTCTGCTCTCACTTACTCTACTTTATATTTGCGTGACTGTGAATGGAATCAGGTCAGATTCATTGCTGTCTTGTGAATTCCCTGTGCTGGCACAGTTGTAGGGGCCAAAGAGAGGAGGCAATCAGTAATATGTCTACCCTCTTGCACCCCCACTCACATAATGAGTAACAGGATTGCAGCTGATTTGACTCAGTCTATCCATGGGTCAGTGTGGTTGTGCCTAATCATAATCTGTATCTAAACACGAGTCATATGTGAGTGATCTGAAAACACTCACATCACATCACATCTTTTCCAACAGATGGAGAGGCCCTCAAAGAAAAGGAGAAAGTTCATGGGTGCATGCATGATCAGCCATTATTTCCTACTGACTCATAGTCCTGTTTAGATAGATAACTGAGATAACTAAAGTCATCTCATTTACACTATTAGTGGTTAATTTTCAGTGGGCTGACCACCTGCAATTCATATGGACTTTAATTTGCTATGAGAGTGCTTAGAGCTTCTGAAAATCAGGCCTCAGTGCACATTAGCATTGTATGAACTGAAATCTGGTTTCCGAGTCAGCCTTTATTTTTAACATCTGTCTTCTAATAGCCAGTTAAATCATGAATCATGTCCCTCTGTACATACAAAATCCTTAATGAGTCCTCATCTCTTCCCAATAGTATAATATAATTCACTTTATTATCTCTTGCCGTCTCAGTAGCAGAAGGAGTATGGAGTGACTTTTTGACATCTAACTTCTTAGTTTGGCTCATAAAAGGAAATAATTACTCCATTTGGTCCATACTTTACAAGTGTCTTTGAAATCATGAGGTGGGTCATCTCATATATCCCTTTCAATCAGAGCAGCAAAAGAAAAATTCTACAAAATAATGTTCCTAATAATGAGATTCATCTGAAAGTACTAAAATATATAGTACTATTTCACAAGTTCAGTTTAGCTGACTGTGGGTGTGACTACACATGCATTAAGGCACTTTTTCTAATGTGCTTTAAATTTAGTACCTCCAATGTGAGGTACTCAAGAAGTGTGCATTAGGCTGCCTTAATGTGCAATAATGAATGCATAGAGTTTTTAAGTGATTCTTAATGCACAGTAGCCTATTTTTACTGTGTATTAGTGTAATCACATGTTTTTTATGTCATGCTTTAATTCACAGTAAAATAGGCTACTGCACAATAAAGCGCATGCGTAGACACACCTTGTATAGATTATGAGATCTTGGAGAAATACCTACCGCTGGTTGCATTTATTTTTATTACCTGAATTACTTCCAAATAGATTTCATCCTAATTCTCTAAATCACTACTTATATTGTTTCTTACATGCAGCCAATGCCAGTTTATTATATCCATGCAAACAAAACATTACCTTATGTCAGATCATTACAGTGACCCCCACTGCTTTCAGATCAGCACCTGACTAAGTTAGAGGGCTCCAAGAAAGTTTGTCTTAAACTGACGTGATTCCATCCTGCCTTTGGAAATTGTCTTAATTGTTGTGAGCAACAGTCCCCAAAGACGTTTAAATGAAGAATATGATCTGTAATAATCTAAGCATTTGCAACGGGATATTTTCCATAGCAGGTCGTCAAGCAAGTCCATGTTCTGTTTTTCACAGGATTATTTCAGCATCTTTAACCAAAGCAAAAAGCTTCTGTCTGGCCTGGGTGTTGCTCTCCACAAGGACATTTTGGCAGCAAAAAGAGTTGTGGCTCTACAAAAATCACTCATCTGCAAGGGTGGACTAAAGGGAACTAGAGTCTAGACAAACAAACTATTCCTTAAGGACTGATTTTTCTTCCCAGGCCCTATATAGGGACTCTTCTCTCCTTTCCAATTCTGAGTTTTTAATTTTCTCCCAAGTGAGGTGGTTGTAGACAGTGCTGTCCAATGAAACTCTGTCTCCTTGGTCTGTCCCTATGCCTTGTGGGTCTGGCTCCTAAGATTCTGTACTTTGAGCTCCCACACTCTTCATTAAGATCATTTAGAATAGATATGGATGATCATCTTGCAGATTCTAGGTCTTTCTCAGGTTTTACAGGTAGATGTTGCAACAAAGATGTGTGAATCATTGTGGTTTTTGGCCGTCCTGACTATGTTCCCTTTTTAACTAGTATTTTTGGGGCAATTCTAGCTACTTGTTGTCTCTCTGAAGGTCTGGTTGCAAATGCCTTTTGCTGCTCTAATCCCCACCAGGAGACTTTGCACTGCTTCAGGCCCTCAGCCATCTGGGGTAAATCCTTAGTGGATATAGCTCCCGAGCTAATTAAAAGGTGCTCAGATGTTACTAATGCTGTTTGCTGTGCATCCAATTCCTGACAATCCGTTGAATTAAAATGATGGCAAAAAATAATAGAGATGTGACAGGGATAATTCCCTTGATGAAGATTTGACAGATAAGTGAAGAACTTCAAAAAATGAAATTGAAAATAATTAGGCTGTTGGATTAAACAAACAATCAATCAAATTGCTCTTTTATTTTATTCTTACTTATGCAAGGCTTACTGTTGGAACAGATGCTGTATTGGGGTGTAGCAATACCATGGCTACTAGCATATTAAAAAGTGCTGCGACTAGCAGATCCTCACAACAGCCCGACTGCTCTAGCATGAGTAATTATTTTAAAGAACAAAAGTGAAATCTTCATGAAAATGACATTGTGTCTCTGCTGTTACTAGCCTGTTACTACACCTGAGAATGTATCTAGAAATACAAAAGTTCAGCACATAGTAACGCAGAGAAATAATCAAACTTTCATATATACCTACATTACAATTGTCTCCATTTTACAGATAAGGAAACTGAGGCTAAAGGTTACAAAGGGAATTAGTGTTGGAATCAAGGTCAGAACTCAGCAGGCAGCCCTGGCTTTGTGAAATCAGTGGTGACTTTGGTGTTCATTTTGTTTAGGACACAGTTACATTCTAGGAAATGATGGCTTCTCATACTATGTTCAGATCAGCAAACTCTTTTTAGGAAGCAATGCCAAGTCACATGAGATGCAGGCCAGTCAAGTCATGCCGCTCTTCCTCTCCCCCTCTCCCCCATCACTACTGCTGTGTTGTGGGATCATGGCACCAGGGAGTGGAGCAGTGTGGAGCACAGCTCTCCAGGGCCACCCTTCCCCACCCCCCACCTGTTGCCTTCTCCATTCTCAGGTCCAAGGTGGTGGAGCCGGTGGTGACTCCTCTGGTTCCATCTCCTCGTCCCCCTCCTCTGCTGGTCCTGTGCTGCTCAGGCTCATGGCCCAGCATCACCATGGTCTGCTCCTTCCAGGAGCATGATGGGCTTGACCTGCCTGAGCTGCCCTTTCCTGAGCTGGAGCACATCCTGCAGCTGTCGGAGGAGCCTGGAGACCAGGGTGAGTGGCCCAGACACCTCCGCCCCACCCTTCACAGCCTGGCTCAGGGGGAGGAGTGCATGGCTGGGGCAGTGGCCTGGGTCTCTGTCCCTCCCTCCCTCTCACACAGGCTGTGGAAGTGGAGTGCTGAGAGGACTGACCTGCCCCCCCTGCCATGTGTCTGCTCCCCTTGCAGCAGAGTAAGTCGGGGAGGGGGGAGGGGGAAATGCTCTCTCCACTGGGATGAAGCAGGGTGTGGGGCCCAGCCCACAGTCACTGTGGTGGAAACAGCCCCACTGCCTCATTGTGTGTGGCCATCTCTGGGGTGGGGGAGAGGAGGTGGGAGGCACTTATTGCTCTAGGGCTGGCTGGGCTCCATGCTCCGGCACTCCTGCCATATCTGGAGAATGTGGCGCCCAGAGCACGTGAACGTGATGCCCCACAGAAACTTCCTGCTGCTACTGCCAGGGGGCCCACTCAGGCTGACCCTGCAGGAAGCCCCAATGCAGCCTGGCCAAGCCAACAAAGAGCTGAGGCTGGAGGGTGCAGTGGGGCGTGGAGCTCTGTGAGGGCTTTGGTGCAGATGACCTGAATATCTGCTAGGTAAAGGCCCTGAATGGGATGTCTGCACTGGCCCAAGGTGGGGTGAAGATACCAGCAGCACCCTCAAAATGCCTCTGTGCTACACTGCTCCAGCCCAGGTTCCTTGCCCAGCCCTAGGACCCACACTGATCACAGGCCACAGGCCTCTCACGCAGTGCATTTAGATTGGCCACAGGTAATTGTCACCCCATCCAACTAGCCAGCCAGCTAGCCAAAGAGCCAGCAACTGGCTCCAAAGTTAACACTTGAAAACGCATGACAACTCTAGCACTGGTTTCTATCCATTGTTCATCTGAGCATGGGGGAGAGCCCTGAGCTGCCACTGATGGCATCACATTCTTGCCTTGCAAAGAGGTCTTTGGCATCATTGTATTTGTTATAATTTTACCAGTTGGCTTCCCTGCCTCAGGCAAGGGGTTGGACTAAATGACCTCTTGAGTTCCCTTCCAGCCCTACTTCTCTATGATTTCTATGATCTGCAACATCTTTGTATCTTTATTCTTCTGGCCATTCCATGTCCAATCACTGCAATGCTAAAGGAGGTCAGAGACTATGTAAAAGGCAATGACAACTGTGCAATAGCATCTGCAGCAACAATTACCTTTTCTACTGCTGCAAAACATGAGCTGAACTCTTGGGCAGGCCACAAGAGACGTTGAGGAATAGGCATTCATTACAGTGTATTCCCTTCTATAATGTTGAACTGCATTGGTATCATTACTGCATCTTTTTCATACAGGCCAAGGCAACTTTGCTCTAGGACTATCAATGAGAAAAGGGGCCACAGAGCCATGATCCCAAGGCACTGGTATACTAATGGACTAACACCCATGAGATAATTGTATTCTTGCTCTATTTCTTGCTTGTCTTTGCCATTTATCTATGTCTTGCCTACTGAAAAGAATAATATGCTGAAAAGGAACTTGTCTAAAAGCCATGTATCTTCAGTTCTGTGTATTTTATTTGAGAAGTTGATACTTTGGCTCTGAGACACTGTCCCACCCTGCTCTGAAACAAATTTTCAGATTGACAGTGAGCATATGAGATAGTTCTGGTTTCAATGACTTCTTTCTCTTATTTATCTCACACCACTGATCATATTTTTCCATTTGAAAATTCTGTATTTTAAATCACTAAACTGCATACCCAAATCAACAGGTTTGCACAACTCTTTAGTAAAAGACAACTACTATATCAAAATCACACAGAAAGCATGGATAATGAAGAATAAAAACACTGTTTAAAATGGGAAGGGTACCATGGCCCAAAAAGCTAATAATCTGGCCACATACTTCAGGAAAATATTCAGCATTTAACAGCAGGGAATTGCAGTGATCATTTGAGTTTCTCGGACTCAGCATTAGAATCAAAACATCACATTATCAATTGCTTTTTAAACTCTGAGAAAATAGATAGGAAATATCCATCATTGAAATACAAGCATTAATGGGTACTTTTGTTAAAAAAAAAATGATTAAGGAGATGAAATATTTATTATTAATTATTTTTATGATTATTGAGGGATGAATCCAAGCCATACATTTATATCTGATCTTTACCAAAGATCTGTTCTGGATCTTCCTCCTTTCTCAGTTTTGAGCTCGGTTTCAAAGTTAAATTCAGCAAAGTTAAATATTTTATTAAGTAGCAAAAGGTCTAATCATACCCATATGATCTTCAGGATGAAGGAGCTGTCTATAAGGAGATAATGCCCTCTTATGCAGAAGGAAAATCTGTGTATATAGTAGCATTATTCCAGCCCTTGTTGCCCAAGAAAGGTACTCTATAGGCACATCTATGGGCACATCTATGTCTATGGGCACAAGGGGAGCTGACTGTGCAGTAGCTGAATAATACCACACAGTAGTGTGTCATAGCATGGACAGTGCTAATATGCTACTGGGAAGTATTATTAGGCTACTATACACTACAGTAACATCACATAAAAGATGTTCACCAGAGCTACTGAGCAGTAACTCCAGTTACTGTACACTTATTTAGTACTTGCTAATATGAGTACTAAATGCAGTAGTGTCTTGTGTAGCCAAGCATGTGGAGGGTTTGCATATGGAGAGTTTCTAGATCTGTCCTTCTTACACCCATCTCTTAGAGGGGGAGCAACTGGGCCTCACATGAGTGAATCTTGTAGAGAAATTCCCCAGGTCTTCTATGATGCACATTCCTCTAAAAGATTTGCTTTCTAATTAGAGTGAAATATAAATATGTTCCCATCTTGGAAACTTGATAGCTTTGTTCTAACCTCTGTATTTTTGTGGAATTAAACTCTTCCCAAAAGAACTCAGAATGGCAGAAAGCCAACTGAATAAGCAAAAAGCAGGACCCAGTGGTTCAAATATTGCAGTGCAAATTGTCTCACATATTGAGTGCCCACTGGTGGTCCTGATATAGTGACTTCACCTCTTGTTACTGGATAAGATTATAAGCTAAGGTCATACAGAATATGCAGTAGTAGTAGCCTGCAGGGGTTGCTGTGATGCAAGGATAAATGTACTGAAATGAAGCAGCAAATCAAAAAGTAAGGATAGATGGGTTTGGGTTTTTTTTAAAGGGTTATGTTTATGTCCCACATTGGCAGACAGGCTTCCCAGCTACAGTATTTTTTTTGTGGAAGACTTGGGATTGTTTCCAGAACAGCACAAGAACTAAAGCATGTACTTTTCAACATGTTGGGATCTCCTATCTGAAAGGATGTCCTGTTTACATTCTGTGCTATATCTAAGTAATTATGCTGCAATAGGGTTCCACAAATGAGGTGAAACCCAAGAGGGGGAGATGGCTTGAAATGGATTTTCACACAAGTTTGAAAAATGACACTTGTATGACCCCTGTCATCATACCATTCGGGATTAGTCCTCCAAAGGTATATATTTAGGAAGAATATGCACTTAGGAGGGAGAGGCTGTGGTATCCACGGAATGTATTTTGTGTGGTTTCAAGTTTTTTTCTTTTTAACAAAGAAAATAGGGAGAGGCGGCTGTTTGGCAGTCAGCCAGTCTCATTTCATGAAATGACCTGTGTAGGTAACTGAACACTGCAGAACTGAATATTATCATAATGCAGCATCTAGCAGTGACAAAATTAATAAAGTAAAAGGACTGGACTCTTCATTGCCAGTACTTTGTGCAGACCTTTACAGTGGTATGATGTGGGTGCAAAAAGCTTCTAAATCAAAACAGTAGAGTTTTACATGTAGTTTCTATTAATCTTTGCCTGGGGTTATGACTTCATGATAGGAAGGGCAAGAAAAAAAACTAAGCAAAACCAATACGTTTTGAGATCAGAAAGGATTTTTATTTCATGAAGTCTTTTTTATTTGATGGGAGGGAAGAGAGCTAGGCAGGGCTTGAAATGTCACTATGAAATATAGAGCCAAAGAGCTTCATTCAGAGGCAAATCCAAGTCAATCTAAGGAAGTGTAGTGGGAGTCTAAACAGATGTAACTTGTATAAGCTATCTCTTCCTACTCCTTGCCACCAAAACATGTACTATATCAGTCTATACTCCATGAAATTTGATAGGGGCAAAACAGATATAAGCATAAAAAGGGTAGGGGGAAATTAAGTTAAATTTAACATTACTGATGTTGTTATATTTATATATTTATTTGCATTACGGTAGCACTTACACACCATAGGTATAGGCTGGGACTCCATTATGCTCAGCTGTAAAAATATGGAACAAAAAGATACTTGCAATCTCAATACAAGAAGAAGAAAAAAAGATCATATGCTTAAAAACAGACAATGAGATGATGTTGGCCAGAATGCTAGGTAGAGAGCTCAGCCTATCAGCAACCTGTCGTCAAGTTTTTTTGTAGGTATCATGGAAAAGAAACAATTTGCATACTAATAATGTTAGTTTTTGCAGGTTTTATGGGAGGTATTAGACCATCTTCATGTGGCCTACCAATATGTAACATAATCCTTTACATATCTGCTTTTGTGAGGGCCAACGAGTATAACTAAAAATCTTCATATGGCCAGAACAGGTTGGGCCTTTAAAGTAATTTGCACAACAGTGTATCTTGTAAACTGCCTGATATAAATTATTATATTATACTGTAAACATCACTCTAACCCAATTCATTCCTCAGCAAACACCTCATGGTTCTTATCCTCTGCATGTGCGCACACTTAATGCACCTTAAAAATAGCAATTTAAGGCTACACCAGCCTACATTTGATTCCTGCATCAGGTTGACTGAAAGCTGGGGGTTCTTTTTTTGCACTCAGTGGCTGTGTCTACTCAAGACACTGACTGTGCAGTCATTTAGTACTTGCATAACCAAGTATTAAATGACAACATAGTAACCAAGTACTAAATGACTGCCCAGAACAGTGTGGGCCTTTAGGCTACATACAGATAGTCAAAAAGTCCAGGGCTGAATTGATTCAGTCTTTGCAGGTTAGTTTAAGATGCAGAGATTAAACCGAGAAACAACTGAATAGACATTCACTTTTAATTCAGGAAATGCAGCCATATGCCTGAAGTAGCTCAGGTCAGAAGCCAGGGGCTGCTAGAGCATGGCTCTCTGGCACATAGCCAGCATGGACTGTGTGTTTGCTTCCTCTTCCTGCTGCCCCCAAGATCTCTGGGATTTGTAGTCTAGAGTTACAGAAACAGGACTCTTCAAGGGTGTTCATTACTTCCTCTTCCTGCTTCCAGGTGCCTCTGGGATTTGTAGTCCAGAGTAGTAGCCACCAGTAGGTTTTTAGCAGAGCAGGGGAAGGGAAGTTTAACCTCTCCCAGACCCCAGCCAGGGTTTGCCAGGGAAGGAATCCATCCAACCCTTCTCTAGTATAGCAGACAGCACAGCCCAGCTCAGGGATGGAAAGCATGCTGGGATGCTGGGGGACTCTGGTTTAACTTGAACCAGGAAGGGGTCTGGACAGAAGTTTCATAAACTGGTTTGACCCTAATCAGTTAAGTCTGATACTACATTCAACCAAGTTATCTAAACCAGTTTCAGCCATTTTGAAACTGGTTTATGTGCACTGACCTTCTGTTCTGTTATAGGTTTAAACCAGTTTCTAATGACTTGGACTGGTTTATGTGTAACTTCTGTCCCTAGTCCTGATGCACATTAAGGTGCATTAAATTTCGTCGTGAATAGCTAAGTTGCATTAGACTTGCTAATGTAGATGGACATGTAGACTTGCTAATGTGCATTAATGCCTAATTAGCTATTTGTGCCTAAATTTAATGCACATCCATGTGTAGATGCATGCCTAAATTGCCTTAATAAAGGTGCATTAAGTTTAGGAACACATAAATAGACTTGGAGACATGCCCACGCTGTTGTGCATATTACTCTAAAGGCCCAACCCGTTCTGGGCAGTCATTTAGTATTTGGTTATGTGAGTACTAAGTGACTGCACAGTAACAACTAAGCAGTCAGTGTCTTGAGTAGACGCGACCACTGAGTGTGAAAAAAGAACCCCTGGCTTTCAGTCAACTTGATGTTGCATAAGTAAGTATTGAGGAAGGCAGAATAATAACCTCTCCCAGGATTTGATCCTGCTGACAAAGGAATAGGAGAGCTTAATAAAATTAGGTCCACGTATCTGTAATGCACAACCAGGCTTATCAATAGTGCAACTACATCTCTTTCTACTGATGTTAGAAAGCTAGAATCTTTCTATCTAGGTTGTTATACTGTGCCTATCACCACTGCTTTTGAGAACATAAGAATAGTACGTTGTATATGTTATTAATTCTACCAGTATTATCAACAGAATATGGGAACAGGGTGGTGTAATGAAGAGCACTCCAGAGCCCTGAAAGCCCTTGATTCTATATTTACATCTCTGAACAAGCTCACGTTGACTCATAGCTCCTTAATTAGAGACATAGTCGTTTTCTTTTCTGTAGGGCATTTTTTTTACCCTCACAATACAAGCATACATTTGGTAACTAATACCAGCAATTAGCCTCATCTGCTATGTAAATGAGTGTAATTGCAATTAAATACTTTAGTGGGCCCAAAGGGAAAACATGCAATCATTACAAAGTAAGTAGGAGTACATGGTTAAGGGACATTTAGGAGTGTCAGCAGAAGTGCCTTTTTCCTGTGGTGACTACAGTCCTTTCCACTGTTAGTTATTCCTTCAGGAGGTTCAAACCTGACTCAATGTTTTTCAGGTGTTTTTGTTTAATGAGAACTGTGAAATACAAAATACAAGTTATGACACTGCTAGTGAAGAAAAGACGAATCACCTGCAAGGACATTCATATGCTTTCACTGTGCTATTTTTCTGTTTACCTCAAGCATTATGCCAGAAATAATACCAGGGCAAGTCATCAGTTGGTATATAATATCAGAGGTCAAGTGAAGTTAGTGGCTAGGGCAATTCACTTCAGCTGAAGATTTACCCACCTGAGTCTTAGTGATGTAGCTATGGACAAAAGCTTCACTTTTAGGTCCTGTTAATACAATGAAGTGCCTCAATTTAGCTGTTGATAGAGTTCAGGTATGCATTGTAAATTATTACTATTTTGTTGTTAATATTTTCCATTATTCAGAGTAAGGGCGTAGTCTCAGTTGCCTGAATTGTGTTTGAAGCATTCTCATCTATCATTCTAAAAGGCTTGGTCCGGTCTGAGCCAGTTCGGCCAGTACAGAAAGTTATAAAAATGCAACTTTCTCTTCAACAGATTTTAACCCTGTTTTTCTAAACAAGAGCACTGAATTTCTATGTTTCTTTAAGAAGCCCTTACAAGTGCTAAGGAGCAATTTTTTTTTTCTTTTTGGGTGTATCTACACATGGCTGTACAGCATCTTTGTTACTGCGCTATCATTTAGTACTTTCTTTCGGGAGTACTAAAAGACAATGCAATAACAGTCCATATTGTACCGTGCCAGCCATGCACAGTTAATTTTGTTTGCTACATCACCATAGCAATGAGCTATGAGGGAGAACATTGCTATGGAGACATAGTGGTACGTCACAGTTTTTGCCAACAGGTGCTACTGCACTGTAACGCATCACTATGGCGCTGTAGCATCTTGTGTAGACATGCCCTACAAGTACCTGTACATACAGTTTTGCATAAGGCTTCATTTTCTCCACTGTTACCCGTTAAGAAATGATGCGTTACTTTGCCAAACCATTATTAACATACAAAGGACTTGTACGTATAATTTGGTCAACATAGATAGTGCAGTCTCTGATCTTGCTCATTGCATGAAAGAGATGAATGATAAGAAGGAATCAAAGCTGATTCTGATCTTGAAAAATATATACAGATTATCTCATGCTTATCTGCACCTTCATTTACAGAACAGGAGCACAACTCTGTAGGTTTTTTGTGGTGGAAACATTCGGATGTCCATGGGTATTTCACCTGTGTAGAATTGGATAAAAAAGATTTATGGATAAGTACCAATCCAGATTTACTAAAAAAAATGTGTGTTAGTAGAAGAGTGGGTAGAAACAAAATGCTTTAGGTTGGTTTCGACTCAACAGAAACAATACAAGTAGAAGAGAAATATGAGGGAAAATACTTGCTTAAAGAAATGGGTGAGGACTCTAAACTCATCTTCTATTGGAGGTGTATGTCTTGTCCAGCGTTTTTTATATGAATCACAGTCCTGGGGGCATTTTTAACCTTCCCTTGCCTGTGGAATCTCATCTATGGCACATACTATCATTTTTTTTTTTTATGGTAGGCAAGGTGATTGTGACTGTTCCCCCTGAAGCAGCTTTTATAATGGATCTGTAACCTCAAGGCTACTTGGGGCTATCCTTGGAAAGGACAAGAATGCACTGCTCATCTCTGGGAAGAAAATGTGTCCTCCTGGGTTTCACAGAATATACAGTATGATTTAATATGATATGAACAGAGCAGTAAAATGATCTAGACACCAGGTAGCTCCTAGTGTGCCATATGAGGTAAAGACTTCTACAAGTGCTATTGGCTGTGCTTCCGAAGATTAAGTTTTCAGTGCCTACTAGGCACTTTTTTTTGCAAGCTTCAGGGAGGAGAAGATCAAATTTTATAGCTGGGTTTACTATCATTTTTAAACGGACATTTTTGTTCATTTGTATATTGTTATGGTCTCTTATTTTTTATCAATTTCAGAGAGATTATTTTTACTGATACAGGGTGCCTGTTTGACTTTTGCCAAATTGGAAGCCTCATCCCCAGCAACATTGGCTTGTGAAGGAAAGCAGCATCATTTTTTTGGAAATTGTTACACTTAATTAACATGCACTGAAATGGTTTTAATCCAGTTTTACAAAAAACAAAACCTGGTAACTTCTAATGGAAAGATTAAATTATAAATATGGGAATTTTTCTGCATTCATGGATTGAGTGGCCATAATTAATGAAATTGGCAAATGCCATGATCTGTGGAACATGGCTGGGAAAATAGAAATCACTGGGTCAGTCATACTATTAGAATGACATATATTTGTATTATGCTGAACATATGTCTTTTTCACTATAAATATAAATTTAGTTCTGTAATTATCCAAAGGAAGCCTTGTAGTTTTCCTTTGAAATGTTCAGAACCACAGTTTCTAAAACTGGGAGATACAGTTCTGAAGGTAAAAATAATTTTGAAGTGCTGTACATGGCTATGTCAGAGGCCTCTTTGTGAGAAAAGAGATGAAGCATTCCTAGAAGAACAAACGCCACTTGCCCATACACAGTAGATGGGTTCTGATTTATGCAGGGTGAATGACTGTCTGAGCAAGAGCAAAATAAAATGACTTCTTCTATATATATCAGTGAGCAGCAGAGCTTCTAGGACATAATTTGATCTTCTAACCTGGGGTGGCCAACCTGCCGTAAGTGGCACAGGCAGCTTCTGTGTGTGGTATGTGGCAGATCAGTGAGGGAACAGAGACCACAGTGCAGATCGGGTAGGGAATAGAAAAGAAAACAGCAGCTTGGGTAAGGAGCATAGAGCAGGGAGCAGAAAGCAAAGCGGCAGACTGTACAGGGAGGACTGGGAAGGGAGCAGAAAGAAGAATAGTGCTTTAGATAGGGGAAGGGGATTGGAGTGGTGCTCAAGGAGGATGAAGGGCTAATTTAAGGCATGCTTGTCAAATGCCAAAAAGGTTGGCCCTAGCTGTTCTCAACGATTGGGCTCCTTGCTCTGATATGCACAAACTCAAACTCTATGATAAGCCTTCTCCTCAGCTCACAGGTCACAGAAGGAGTGGCATGATCTACTACAACCCCACAGTTATTATGAAGGGTTAATCATTATTAGTATAGTTAGAGATTTTTTTTGGCTTCTGTGTTCCTCAGCCAGGATTGTGTCTAAGGAGAGTGAATTTCACACAGAATCTCCTGTTCTTCCCAAATTACGTAGTGTTGGGGCAATAAAAAAGAGAGGATTTCCTAAAAGTGCCATTTGTGGTGAATCACCACCTTGGGTTTGACTGTGCTTGAGTTTTCCCTGGCTGAGTTCTCTTTTTAGGTCTTCAACCTAAGGAATCTTTTCATACCTGACTGACATCAGGCAGTTTAAGAGGAATTTCCTCATTATTATATCAAGAGAGAATGGGATTCATTTGTCATGCTCAAGAATGCAATAATTATTTTCATGCATTATTGTTAGTCTGCAACATCTGGGCTCCATCCCTGACACTGGACGCTGCACTTAGGTGGCCACATAAAAGTTAGAATTAGCTTTATTGAGCTACCTGCAAGGGTCAAGCAGCTTTCTACTAGGAAATATTATATTCAAGCCTCCTGCATGCCACAGAAGTACTTTTGAGTTGCATGCATCTCTAAACAAGAATACATGCATTAAAAATATACTTTAATACGGACGCCATTACTATATAAGTTGCAACCAATCCGTGTTTGTTTTTTGACACTATCTCCCATGGCATTCTCATTAACAGGCTAAGGAAACACAAACTAGATGAAAGTATTGTAAAGTAGATATGTAACTGGCTAGACTACTCAGAGAGTAGTCCTCAATGTCTAGTTAGGAAGAGGTATCAAATGGGGTTCCTCAGGTGTCTGTCTTGGGTCTAGTATTGTTCAATATTTTCATTAATGATTTGCTTGATGGGATTGAGTGGAGCAGGGGGCTAGACTAGATGACTTTGTGAGGTCCCTTCCAGCTCTACTTTTCTATGATCCTATGATTCTATTCTTAAAGCTTTACTTATTTTTGTTTTCGAGCCTGGGGGTCAGGGTCTCATTATTCAGGGCATTCTATGAAGGCATACAAAAAAGATAACTTCTCAAAAAGTCCTACAAGCTATTCAGTGCATTTAAACCACCACGTTCAGATTTGGCTCCAGACCTGGATTTCTGAGGATTCAGAATTCAGGGGTGATCAGACAAAGGTTTTGGGTTCAGCATATTATTGGGGAAAGGATTGTATGCAAAATATTTGTATTAGTAATTTACTGGTTATTTCCAATGCCCTTGAAATCCAGAAGTCTTTAGCTACAGAAAATTGTTCCAGCCCTTCTGTTTAATAGTGTGCCAGTTGTAGGCATGAAAAAAAATTAAGATCAAATCTTTTTAGAGGTATCATTTTTAACCGTTTCTGTTAAAATTAAAATGAAATGTTAAGTGTTGAGGTGAGGAGCGTTGTTTATATGAAATAAAATTCAAGCCCCTGCCTAGATTTGAACTTTTCAAGAGGGGCCTGGACAGAGCTTTATCTGTGCTCACTGTGTCTCTGTTCTGCATGAACTCACATTCACCTTCGTTCTGTGGAGTACAAATCTTTTCCTCCAGTTCAATACTCAGTCTGTTCGTAGCTTCCTTGTAAATGGAATTGTTTCAGCCTTTCCCTTGCCGAAAGAAAACATAAACATGAGGCACATTAAAATGGAAACAGGATCTTGGTCATTGCTGTTTCTCAGTTTTATTTAGCAGTGACCTTTAACCCTCATTAAGATGCTCTGGAAAGTTTGGGACCCTTCTTTTGTATGGTTCACTGTGGGAATATTTGGGTTTTGTTATTGTTGTTATTTTCCCCTTCCAAGATGTTTCACTGCTTTGGGGCAGTCGTGTGAAAAAAACAAGCCATCTTGAAAGATTCTAATGAACTTACAGCAGGATATAAGTCATGGAGCATACCCTGAGTGTTGCAGCTATGGCAGAAAGGGTCACATTTTCCAGCAATGACACTACCACATAGCTTGTCAAGATATGAATATGAGCTCCGGTAAACTGGCATGGGTCCAGGGCAGAGCAGACACCAAAATGGATGGCTGCATAAAAACGTATGTTTGTACATCAAAAACGTGTGACACATTTTTGAAGGCAAAATGATTAATTGTGGCCTAAGTAGGGATTTGTGCAGAAAAAGAATGTGCTGAAACATATCCAGCAGCTGTATGTGTAAATGAGCATTTGTGTTCACGTTGCTTGCAGGTACTATAGACACAAAGTACCTGCCCTATTGGCAAACACCTGTTTGTACATAGGCAAATGAACACATCCTGCAGACACAATTCAAGGACCTCGGTTGGAAATTTAGCCCAAAGTAAGTAAGAATTATCAACCTCAGTAACTTCAAGCTCATTCAGAATGGGAGCATTCATTTCTTAAGTTTAGAAAAAACAGTCATGCTTTCTTTCATTTAAATATGTGGAGGAAGCGATGCAGTGAAATAATCCATTTATATGCCCATTCCTGCTTCCTCCTGGAAAAGTTTGTCAAAAAACTCAGGCTGCATTTAGAGACAAACCTTTTTCTGTCCTATTTCTGGTTTTTTGGTATATGTAAGAATTATCAAAAGCAGAACTGTTAGTTCAGTGTCTTTAATGTTTAGCAAGAGCAGGGTAAAGCAAAATAAAAATCTAGCAAGAAAATGAAAATATTACCATTTTCCTTTAAATTTCTGGACAAAGGAGGAGACCAGCTTGTATGAGGAGGCTCTAAGAATTGGGGAAGATGGTCTTACATTAAATTATTGTCTTTGTCATCCACAAAGATTTTTTCCACAGAGAGTTTTCCTAAAAGCTTCCAAAAGGTAAACAGATACAGACAATTGGGAAACACTAATGATTTCTCCATAGGAAAATTTCTCTACATGCATTTTTTTCAACATTTTCTCACACAAACTTTCTTTCTTTCAATGAAAAACCAAAACCAAAAACCTACCCTATTTTTGTTTTTCCTT
Organism: Crocodylus porosus; assembly: GCF_001723895.1. Taxonomy (NCBI): domain Eukaryota; kingdom Metazoa; phylum Chordata; order Crocodylia; family Crocodylidae; genus Crocodylus; species Crocodylus porosus. The sequence goes on along the minus strand of NW_017728947.1, from coordinate 62,247,328 downwards.
CCTCTCTTTATTCATTTGCTTTTCCTGTGGCAAAAAAGGGAGAAATGAGACAAAAAGAGAAACTAGATGACTAACATTTGACTAAATGAAACAATTTTGGATTTTGATTTACATGACAAAAAATTTTGATTGAAACACTCCACATGGTAGAAATTTTACCACAATTTCTGGTAATCTCTGCAAAGGTGTATCACTCTGAATATTAACAATATGGACATTTTTTCCAGTGTGAACACTGCTGCTGTCAAGATCTTCATCTTTTCTTGTTAAATTTGACTATTTTTGAACTGTTGCATGTGTTACAATTAATATTATTATTTTGAGCTTCAAATGATTTGATTATGATTCTCCAGTTTATTAAATTGTTTTAAGGTTTTGGGAAAATGTACCTATAACATAACTACACTGACCACAGTGATGTTACACTAGCGATAAATTTAATCCTACCTATACCCTGCTAAATTTGTAGAATTGAACAGCTTGTCAGGTACTTTCTAAGACTTCAATTCATTGGTCCTGTTAATGAAGGTGCAGCCTTCCAGATTTAGTATAGATCTTTATAATCCATAAATTTTATGTCCATTAAAGGCAGAGTTTTCCAATTGTAATCATTACTAATATTTGATGGCAGAGATATAATTCTTTATCGATAATTTTATAGACCATAATTAATTCAGAAAGAAAGAATCTAAATTCCTTTGCAATGCTGCACTTTAAAAGTGACCTTGTCAAAATGACGCATTCTTGCTTCAATTAAATTCAAAGTCAGTTAGTCCCACAGGTAATGTTGAAATGTATAATGTTAGCAATTATAAGAATACTTTACAAAAGTAGTTAAAACACTAAAATACTTTTAAGCTTTGTTCGTTTTTAGACATTGAATGACTTTACCTGAAATGTTCCTTACTTTAGTCACCCTCTATCATCTCAAATCATTGAGATTATTTTGGAGTGTACTGTTACATAAAACATGAGGTAAGTAAGTAAGACTAATTAAATTTTAGTAGGAGCAAAAGTCACCAAAAGGTTTTTACTTTCATCCTACTCAGTCTACAACAGTGATACAATTCACCAGTAATAACCTTAGAATTGCTAATTATTTCAACATGAATAGCAGTATCAGTGCTGTCAGTTTAATTTAATGCCTTCCTGAGAATTCTTGAAGACTTCATGATTTCTTCTATTATTTTGTGGTTTTAGGAATAATATAAAAAGAAAAAACAGGGAAAAAGGTGAAGGGAGAAGACCCAGTTATAATCCAGGAAAGAGTCAATGGTTTCCACTAGACAGTTTTATTGAAATCAAAATGAAGTGTAAGTCCAATTTTATATTTATATTGGGACTGCAACTGTTATTGAACTAATATTATACTAATTATGTACATGGATCATTTTCAATTTTACAATATCCAAGGACTAAATGGCCACTTCACTTTCCAAAGCAAACTCAAAGATGTAGATTAACCTGCATATCTTTGTTTTTTTCTAAATTACATATCACCTCATATAGAATATAAAAGTATCTAATATGGACTAGATGGAAGTACTGTAAAGTGGATATATAACTGGTTGGACATTGTACTCAGTGGATTTGTCTACATGAGACACTGACTGTGCAGTAGCCTTATAGGCTAAGGACAGACATTCAAAAAGGCTGAGCCTGAATTGATTCAATCTTTGCAGGTTAGTCTAACCTGGCTAGGTAAAATCAATTTGTAACTCCACAGACATCCCAGGCATGCAGGCACATGCCTGCTGACTCAGGATAGAAGCTAGGGGCGGGGAGGGGGGTACTAGAGCATCCCTCTCTTCCCTTGCATAGTACTGAGCTGGGGGTGGGGGGGCAGGAGGGGTATTCAGGCCCTGCCACGATGCTCTGATTAGCCCAGTAGGAAATTGATAGCAGTGATTATCCCCCCTAACTCAGTGTTTATCACCCCATTAAGAAAACAACAGAGGGACAGTACCAACTGCCTATTGATTCTACCTGTTGATTCAACATGGATGGTAGCCAGCATGTGGTCTGCTAGCTAATACACAGACACCTCTCTGCAAGGCGGAGGGGAGGAGGGAATTCCTGATTAGCAGGGAATGGTGATGGAGGGTGAGGGGGAGCAAACAGCTCTTCTTAAACAGGTTTTCCAAGGAAGGACATTAAGCTACCCGTTGATTAGCTCCAAAAAGCCTGTCTGCCTTGGTCGTCTTCCACAGCATGGACTGTAGCCAGCATGTGGTCTGTTAGCTAATGCTGAGTTGTCTACATAAGGCATAGGGGAGGAGGGAATAATCTCTGCTTAGCAGGGAGAAGCCAGGCAGATGCTCTGTGCTTGCAAGTCTCTGCTGGAGCTGCAGCCAGGGAGCAGAGGGGAGGGGCCAGCCCTGCTTTACAATAGAGAGCCTTGCCCAGCCCAGAGAGCATGCTGGTTTATCTTAAAACAGTAAGGGGTCTGGGACAGACATTACATAAACTGGTTTGAGCCAAACCAGTTAAGTCTGATACTATATTCAACCAGGTTTATTTCAAACTGGTTTCAGCCATTTTCAGACTGGTTTATGTGCACTGAACATCTGTTCTGTTACATGTTAAGCCAGTTTCTGATCACTTAAAATGGTCTATGTGTAATGTCTGTCCCTAGTCATACTGACTGCTCAGTAGCATCACTTAAAAGGTGTTCACCAGTGCTACTGCACAATGACCCTTGTTACTGCACATTTATTTAGTACTTGCTTATATAAGTACTAAATAAATGCTGAGTAACCACTGCAGAGTAGCATCGTGTGTAGATGTACCCAGTAAGTAATCATCAATGGCTCAATGTCTAGTTGGGAGGCAGTATTAAGTGGGGTTCCTTGGGATCTGTCCTCGGTCTGTATTGTTTGGTATTGTTTAATAGCTTCATAATGATTTGGATGATAGGATTAATGCTTAGCAAATTTGTGTATGACCCCAAGTTGTGTGGAACTTTAGATATTCTGGAGAGTAGAGCTGGTATCCAGAATAACCTGGATGGGCTGGAAAAAGTATGCATAATCAAAGAGATGAGATTCAAGAAGCCCTCTGCTTGGGACAGAAAAATTGCATGCACAAATACAGACTGGAAAATCGCTTGCTAGCAGTACTGCAGAGAGGGATAAGGGGTTTACAGTAGGTTATAAACTGAATATGAGACAACAGGGTGATCCTGTTGCAAAAAAAAGCCATCCTGGGGTGTATTAACAGGAGCATCACTTGCACATCAAGACAAGTGATTCTTTTGCTCTATTCAGCACTGGTGAGGCCTCTCATGGAGAACTGCATCCAGTTTTGAGGCTCATACCTGAAGGAGGATATGCTTAGCAGGGAGTGGTGAAAATGGCAGTTTGGAAAGAGTCCAGGGGAGAGAAATAAAAATTATTATTTGGGGCTTTGAAGGCAATATTTATGAGGAAAAGCTGAAAGAACTAGGGTTATTTGAAGAAAATGTTGGGAGTGATGGGGAGAATTTGATAACATTCTTCAAATACCTGAAGGGCAATTACAGAGAGGATGGAGATGGACTTTTCTCTGTGGGACAGGACTAGAAACAATGGCTTCAAGCTGCAGCTGGGGAAATTTAGACTGGAGATTCGAAGGAAGTTGCTGAAGATGAGGGTGATTAAGCACTGGAATGGATTACCTAGAAAATCTGTGGAATCTCCATGCTTGGAAGTTTTCAAGAGTAGCTAAGACACATACTTGGTTGGGATGATTTAGTTAGGGATGATCTTGCCTGAAACAGAGGGCTGTATTAGATGAACTTGTGAGGTCCCTTCCAGTTTTACGTTCCTATGATCCTATAATCCAATTAACAAGTTAGCTAACATGCAGACTTCTAATGCTCGGACATAAAGCATTCCTGAATCCAGCAGACCTATTAGAAAATCATTTCCCTTAAATTTTAGAAGTCAATTGCTTAGTGGATGAGATATGCAGATAAAAGAGCAGAACTTTACTCATAGCACAATGTTGGCTATTCAACCCTAAGGACTTTGACTAATGGAAGCTTTCCAGTAGGAATGGTGCCCTACACTAGTTTCATTTTATTGGATACAGATTTACTGGGATTTAACTTCTTCTTTTTCCACCAGAATAAGCCATGGGATCATCCCCCAATTATTGAGGATTCCAGAACCTGACAGATTACTGTAGAGTACTAATCACTTCACAACCCAGTACAACACTTGGCCTGATCACTTCTTCCCTAACTTTCCCACCAACTACATCCCACTACCCTCCAGTTTGAGGTCCCTTAACTGTCCAGCACACTCCAAGTCTAGAGAAACGAGGAGTTTGCCATCATGACATCTTCTGGTGCTAAGGCTAGGTGCTAAAGATAATGATTAACTGGATATATTTGTAGAGTAGGGGGACTATTTTGTTTTTCTATTTTTTGGGCGGGGGTGGTAAATAGCTAGAAGCAACACCACATACCTGTATTTGGACCTGACTGATGCCCCCCGAAGTCAGTCTCAGTCTTTTCATTGATTACAGTGGGCATTGGATTGGGATCTTGGTGGGTAAACAGAAACGCAACTCATCCTTCATTGCTTGTATCAAGTATTTCAAACATGTTCTTTCTGTGTGTGCATATGCATGTAAAATAATATGTCCAGGTGTCTGTGTAATAATCTCCCTTCCTTCAACTAGATTAGAATTTAACATGGAAATCTGGGCATTGGAAAGCAAAAATATATTATTTATAAGTCACCAGTCTTCTGGTATGTCTTTTTAAAGTCTGTATAAAGTTCAAAGTCATAAGTTCTCTTCTTTTAGTAAAATAGTTAAGAATCCTTTGTTGGTGACAAGGATGGCCAGGGAGGTCAGTTTTCCTTGTGTGAAATGGAGGAAGCTGGTCTATTTTATGGGGTATTTTTTTGTATCAAAAACATGAAAGTGGAGATGAAAGTAAGCATTTTACTCATGTTCAGAGTAGATGATATGGACATGAGTCTTACATGCTGTTTGGAGCCAAGTAAACTTACTTGGCAGGTTTGATTATTATTCAATCAAAAGGAGCCTGGGTGCAGCCTTGTCTCTAGTTATAAAGCAAACATTTGTGATGATTTCTAGGTTACTGCACTGTCTAAGTAAAGAGCTAAAACTGGTAGCACATTTTCAGGATTGTAACAAGTACACACCTACGCTGTGATTATGAGTGGACAAGCGATTTGTGAGTTGATGCAGCTTCTGGCAAAGTGAATGAATGCCAGGATTGCCACAGCCTCAAAGGAAACATTTTTAATTTAAGTGTGCATGCTGAGATGCAGCTGTGCCAATGCATGCATATTTATTGGACCTGGCCGGGAGGCAAATGCGTAACTAATTAAATAGTGGTGTCAACCAGAGTGTCTAAGATTTTCTTCTACAGGTCTGAGCTGTCATAGACTTAGCTGTAAAGATTTTAGTGCTTTCAGAAGCAATGTAATAATAGCCTGGATTTACACAATGTTAAACATATGAACTTTACAATACTGTACAGTAGCTTATTTTCACAGAGATCAGTGCAAGTGGTGATAGCTCAACGGAATCACCCCCAAACTAGTACTTTGATACATAAGTGCTTATATAGCTTAGGTACTTACCATTTGTTGCCATGAACTGTATTACTATACTAGATATGACTTTAACTGTAGATTTAATAAACTGTATTATTTTTACATTTATTTTTAAAGCAAATGTAATGTTCTTGGAAAGTGTCAAAGTGTAGGGATCAGAAAACCAAAGTCCCCATTAATTTACAGAACTACAATTGCATAAGCAGTAATTTCCCCAACCTAGACAACTATTGTACCTCATTCATAATTTAAATCAAGTCCATTGGCATTTTCAGCTATTCACCTCTGTGCAAAGGCCACTAATGAAGACCGTGACACTTTTTTTCTGAAATGAACTTCTGCTCAATAAGACTTGGTAGAGAGACTTCAGATAGGTGGATGATCAACTATCAGATGCTATTTACTGAAGGACTAGATTTAAACTAGTGATAGAGACTCTGGACACTATGGCTAATATATACTGTAAGCCCTTTTTACATTGCAAAACTGGCATAAAGGAACCCTAGTGAGAAAGAGACCCAGGCTTTAATTATTAATTTCATTTGGCATCACTTAGTTCCTTAGATGCAGTAGGGTCATAGATGTTTTCATTCTTTTCCAGGCTATATTGCCAACCTCAAGCATCAAAAATTATCGGACAAGTCTTCCACCCCATGACTTAAACATGAGATATTCAAAGCAAGAACATTAGGGTTCATATTATTTGCCTTTCATGTAATGAGCCTTCAGGGTATACATTTCTGAATCCCTTATTTACAGTCTTGGGGGATGGAAACCAACTTTTTAAATAAATGAAAGCTGAGAAACTTACATATTTATATTACTCAAGAAACTAGAGCATTAAGACACACCCAAAATATCCCAGGACTTGCCGTAAAATCATAGGGATATGAACTTGAATAGATTATCTTGCCCCTTCTTTTTGCTAATTCTGTGAAGCAAGGTAAATAAATTGTCCCTTTAGTGCAAACTGTGAGGAGTGTAACATTGTAGGAAAGATCCAACGTGCTAAGTGCCAGACTCTTTGCAATGAAGTGCAATGGAATTAAACTGAAGAAAAAGAAGGACAACAATGAAATAAACAAATAACTTCCTCTGCCCTATTCTAACCCTAAACTCCAAGATACAGTCTGCACAAGACTGAATGTAATTTGTCCTTTATGCTTCCTTGTGCTTCTGAGGATTTTAAATCCTTAACTCTTACACTGTCATAGCTTGACAAATGGTTACTTTACACAGTAAGTTATTCTAAATACAAATGTTGATTAATCTAGGAAAATCAAACTGTGAGTACCAGTATCATTCCTTCCTGGCTGGTCCCAGACTCCCAGCTTGTTTATTTAGTGTCACCCATAGTCTGTCATGACTGACCTAAAACTATCAGAAACAGCCACAATTGCAGCCAAGCATAAACAAAAATCTGAACTGAAGTTGCAGGGGGACTGCCATTCTAGAGATAAGATCTATTGCTATAATAGCCCTTGATTATGAAGACCAAAGGAAAAAAAACACCAAAATATACAGACACATTTCTGTTTATTTATACATGAAGGGAGGGAAGCAAATCATTTACAAAGAGGAAGGCATATAGGGAATAAGGTTTCATTACATGTCAGTGTTTCTCAACAGTTTATAAAACAAGATTTTGTGATACCACAGGTTTGCTTGTGGTCTTCTTTGTTTGCTTACTGACATTTTGCAAAGTGCTAAAAATCACATACTGTAGATGGAGTTAGTGGAGGGAGAAAGAGAATCTGCCAGATGGTTATCTGTTGGTAGAATGTTTTTTTTCACCCTTCTTTCCACCTACAGCATAGAAGCCACATTTTTATGCTGTAGACAGGCCTGCAGTACACGATACCTCCCATGAAAAAATATAGTATGATATTATGTTTCACAAGTATGGAAGATGCATGAGTCCTTGAGAGCTGAATAAGTATGGTCAGTTTCATGCATGGAAGAAACAGCTCTGTTTGAGGGACAACTATATTCTCTGGCATTATACAAGAGCAGGGGGGGTTTCAGATAGGAAGGAGGAAAAAGTTTTAAAGACATGCTGATTGTTAACACCTAGCTTTAAGATGATTTTTGTTGTCACTGTCATTGTTGGGGGCAGGGGGATGACATAAAATTATCTTGTTTTTGAAAATAACACTTTCTCATCCAAGCCAGTGAGGATTATTACTGATCAAGGGGATCTGTAAGTGTGTCAAACCTGGGAAAAACAGGTCAGCTTTGCTTTCCAAAGGTTTGTGTGAACATGTTCTTTGTTTTATTTGGTCTCTTCCAATGACTCGGTAAGAATTTTGAATTCCAATAATCCCAAAGACCTACTGAAACCACTTGATTTTATTTGTTTTTCTGACAAACCAGAAGAACATTGTTACTTGCATATGAGTTTGAACAGGAGCATAAAACAAACTTGATTCACTTGAAGCTGGGACGAACTTTGCTTGAAAGGTTTTTGAATATTTCAGTAAACCTTACCTGAGTTCACAAAGAAACCCAAAGCCACATGAGTTTTTCATAGTTTGGCCCTTTATTAAAAATAGGAGATGTCTTCCACCTAAGGCAATTAATTGGGAGTAAAGTGATCAAAGTTCTATTCTCAGCCGTGCCAAAGAATCAGTGTGTACCTTTCCTTAAGTCACTGAAACTTTCTGGGTCTCTGCTCCTTATCTAAACAAAATGGAGTAATAGTTCTTGGACACATCTGCATTTTCATTAATGCGCTGTAATTATGGCGCATTAAGTTCAGTACCTGTAATGACTGGTACTGAACTTAATGTGCCATAAACAGCACTACTGCACATTAGTGCAGATGAATGCTTTGTTGCTTTTTTAGTGACATTAATGTACATTAGATTATATCTACTGTGAATTAGCACATTAGGACAGGGTTTGCCTGCCATGCTAATGTGCAGCAGATTTAGTCTAATGTGCTCAAAGCGTATTGTGTAGATGCGCCCCTTGCTTCTCTTTCTGTATGCTATGGGGATTAACTTATTACTATGTGAGAAATGCAGTTTTTAAGAGCAACATATCCAAGCAGCCAATGGAAGAAGCTACCCATGGAAATTATCGAATATTAATCTCTGGAAATTTTCAGGCAAAGACCAGGTAGGTATTTATCTGGTATAGTTTAGTAAAAGGCCATTCTGAACCTAGATCACTGTTGCAATTTCACTATGAAGTTATGAATAATGAGTGCCAAAGTCAGGGGGATTTTAAAGTTAAATATGCATGGTTCCTGTGTTTTGAAAATACCTTCATTCTCAGTCAATCAGAAAATATAAACCCTCTGTTTACAAAAAGACACACAGGGTAAAATTGTCCAAGGCTCCAGAGACTTACAATCCCGATTCCCAGTCAAAACCAATGTAAGTCACTTTGAATTTGAGACAGTCTCCTTAATTAGTTGAGGTTCTGAAAATCTAAAGACTGAGTGTAAAATCCAAAAATGGCTAAGTGACGTAGGACCTTAAGACCCATTCTCTAAAGTAACTTGCACTGAATTTCAATTGGATTTAGATGCTCGGATGTCTTTAGCATTCTTGAAAATGCTTCTCTCCTTAGTTTCCAGTAACTTGTTTCTAGAGTATTTGTCTTTTCCCAGCCATTATTTCTGCTAAGACATTCCACAGCTCCACTCTTACTTTCACTGTCCCCACCAACACTTTGGGTCTCACTTCTCAAGTTGTTTAGTGAGATGATATAGCAAATTCACCAACTCTTAAATAGCTTGAAAAGAAATCCCAAAGTAGCAGAGGGTGGGTCATGAGAGCTGCACCATGAATTAATGGGGATATAAGTGCTGCTTTTCAATGGCTGCTGTATTCAATATTCAAAGATCCTCAATAGTGAACAAACATGAAATACTTGTAAATAAAAGACAGCCTCCTCACAAACTCGTCTACATGCGTCTTATGCGGCTAAACTAAAGTTAAGCACCATCTCTTCTCTGACATCTCCATTCAGAGTATAGTTGGCTCCTCCAGCACCACTGGGGAGTACAGGGAGTGCAGGGATGTGGTTATAGTAAAAGTCTTACCTTCCTCTGCTCTCATTGCACCATGGCAGCAGTTCCTGTGGCTGTAGTAGCATGTACTTACATCAAATGCTGCAGGTAAGAAGTGGGTTCAACAGGGGGCACCAGAATGCCCCCACCCCTCTGAGAGTTTTTGCTGTGGCAGGCACAGCCCCACGACACCTAACCATAGAAGCTGGGCTCCCTGGGCCCCGTAATGTACAGAGGGAAGGAAGAGGGGTTGAGCTGGTGTCCCTTCCCAGTATTTTTGCCATGGAAGGCACAGTCAGCATACAACTGTTGCCATTTGACGAGAAAGCCTGTTTGGTTAAAACAGAGAAGCCTTAGTTTTGTGGCTGCTCTCTGAGATGCAGAGATTTCAATGAGTTCAAGTGGATTCAAGAAGAAACACCTTTAAAGGGTGTGTTCCAGCCTGAAATCCATGACCAGCTTCTTTAAAATAATAAAGGTAAGCCTCCATTTGCTTTAGGAGTTATATCTGCTTTGCTGGAAAATTGTCTGGCTGTAATTCAGTGGATGAAGTAAGATTCAGTCTTAGGCACAAGGCATCACCAAAAACATTGATTTCAAGGAAAGAAGAAGAGGTAACCCGCATTTAATGGAATTTTTTAATTCCAATAACTCCCAATTTCCTATCCAATCAGAGCTTCCTGGAAATGCCCACTAGGATGACATCAGCATATTTTAATGATGCTATTACATTTATCAAGAAGTAAATATTTCAAAAGGCATCATTTTTCAAAGTGCTTTGTTATCCTCAGTTGGAAAGCATTATGAAAGCACAATGTGATATCTTTTACATTTCTCATCCTGTAGGAAGACTTGGAAAAAGCCTTATAGAATTTATCAGCTATATTTCATACACATGAAATAGAATATTCTCTCCAGCAGACATTATAATTGAGGGTTGCTGATTAGTCTTCTATAGATGCCACTTATTAAGAAAATTTGTTGCATGAAGTTCTCACCATGGTGCCACATAAGGCTGGACCTAGGGTAAGATCTGACTTGCTGCTGAACTGATGAAAAAAGAAGCCAGGTACATACAGAACTTTTTACACCCTCAATCATTGTGCAAGCAGCATGGCAAGATTTTTCAAGAAATCCTTAAGGAAAACCAGTTCTTCAATAAGCATACTATGCCATGTATGGGTGTGTCTAGGTGTCTAGGGTGCATGAAATATTTAGCTGAGGAAATAAGTTGTACCTTTCTAGAGCACCATTAAAATACTGGTGACAGCAGTTTCCCTAGGTACATCCCATAAGATCATGTCTTAGCTAGCAGACTTTCTGGAGGAAAGGATATGTTTTCCTGCACTGCTGGCCAAGGGCAGGATGTGGTCTAAGACTTTAGTGTTTCATGGCATTTAAAAGCTCAAAAGGAATTTTGCTGACAGGGTACTTCATATTAATCCATCCCTTTTGGGACCACTTGGAAGAGCAGATATACAGTTCAAGAAATCACTGACATACTTCCAGGAAATCTGGGACTTATTCACTTTACGATTAGAAAAAAAATTGGGAGGACAAATGTAGAGGGTTGAAAAAATGAAATACCCTGTTAGAATATTCCCACAAAAGAAAATATGATCTTTTTATATTCTAGCTTCAGTCTCTGGAAAAGGTTTCTCTATCCAGACATTTGTGTAGCCAAAGAAGTCCCAGGATTAAAGTGAAAATTACAAACTGTGTCAAGAGTGAATATATGTACAACCACACTCTTGGCAGTGGATGGGGTACAGAGCCATTTGCTTCTATGTGATATCTGAATGGCACGCCCATCTCAAAGCTCTTAGTAGCCAATATGAAATAAGTTAGGGTTTCCCGCAGTGGAGATGCGCTTTCAGGATAAAACATGATAGTACATTCGTCACCAATCTTCAGTTTTAACAGGGTTGTTTTGGGATTATATTAAGACTGAAGTATTGCTTTTTCTTATATTCATGTTGGCTCTAGAGTTTGGACAGCCTTACATTGTTGCAACACATGTGGAATTTGTTCTGTTGATAGAGGAATTACCATATTTCCATTATAAACTCTCAAGTTTGCCCTTAGATTGTTTCTGCTGGAGTAGGAATCCCTCTCTCACTTACTGACTATTCTGGTTCCTTGTTTTATTCAGTAGAGCTACTATGCTGTTTTTCTTAGATGATCAGAAAATGATCCATTTAAAGATATTAGTTGTGCTTCATATGAACTCTTCATTCAAACTGTGCCAGCAGAACTGCATAAACCTCTTGTTTATGGCAGGGAGTAGCTATGTTTCTCCATCTTTTCAGGCTGCTGCTGCCAAAGTAGCTCTGTAAAATGTCATCTCTCAGAAGACTCATTTTTATGCAATAAGTCCTTATATTTCCTATCAGCTATTTTAAACTGCATTTCTGTTTGTGGAGCAAGCGTAAGACTAATGGCTGTCCCATACCATCCTCATGTGGTGAGGGAATTCCCAATATGAGTAAGTGCTGCTATTTTTATTTAATTAACCAATGCCTATGAATTCCTTATTGTGCAGTGCTCAGGCCAGGGTAAATGAAATTGAATCTCTTCTTTCTGCATTATATTGAAAGGACCAAGGATCCGTGGCGAGAGTCCAGAGAGGAACCCTGCCCAGTTTGCTGCTGCCCCAAACCAATTAGTTCAGCCAAGGATTTTACACCCTGTGATTAGCATTTCCTGTGATTGCTTTTGCTACATGGTCCCTATGTTTGGCATGTTAATGGACTTATTATATATTTTAGGGAACCTTGTGACACTGGGGAACTTTTCTGAGCCCTGAAAGGACTGAATGTACTTTGGAATGTGACTGTAAATGCTGATTGCAAACTGGCCATGTCTCTAAGCTGCACACTGCCAGACAATCCCTCTGTGCATGGGGCAATCTCCACTAGATGGATGAAGTGGCATAATGACAGCTTTGTGATATATAGATTTAAATCATATACAGGCTTTTATAGTTCATCATGTGCCTAGCCTCATATATAAACATTAAAATTACTAAGCCATCATTTAGGTATAGAGAAATATAGATATATACCAGTGTTTGTTACCGATCAAGTGAAAACAATGAACAAATAAATTCTACAGTTCAGTTTGAAAACTGACAATGGCTGGTCCCTTGAGATCGGTAGAGATTTCTGTTCAGTTCAAGATAGTTTAGTTCATAGTAATATTATAGCTATTGTCTTTTACTGGTATTGATGTGGTCTCCCTTGGGGAATTTAAAATAAGGAGAGTTAGCAGGATGTATATCTGTGGTCTTTGCTTTTACCAAAAAGATGAGTGTTCTGTGACTGTCTAAAGGCTTCAGTTTTTTACCTCTCCTCCAGCTGTTTTGGCTTCTAGGAAATGTTTCTTTTGCTAGCAGTGTTTCTATTGCTCAGCTTTGATGGATGAACGATTCATTGGTTCTCTTTTAAAAGGCTGATGTAGACCTGTTAGCATATAATTATTGCTTTGCAAGAAGAGCAAAGGCGATCCAATTGGAAAATAATTTTCTCATGTGTCCTTTTCATGGTCCATGAGAAACCAGAATCTCTTTCGCTATTTCATATTTGGAACCAGCCACACACCTGCCTCTAGGATCTCCTTTTTTCCATACAAGAGCTTTGCAATCTTTGTAGAGCTTCTGAAGGGTCCTTTTATTCACTATGAGGTAACCTCCTTGACTGACTGAACCTCTCAGTTAATTCTGGTAATGCAATATTTCTACCAAGTTTGATATTTAAGGTTCTTTGATATGAAATCTGTATTATATATATTCTCTAATGATTTTTTAAAATCATTAAAATAAGCAAGTTCCAAACTGTGGTCTGCAGAGAGCTTGCTGACTGATAAAGAGATGGTTGGTCAAATGGTGGTAGTACTCCTCCCTGTTTCCCACCAGCCAAATGGAAATAAAAACTAACGATCTATCAGATACTTGTTATCATGTTATTATCCAAGTAATTACTATAATTGTCACAGGTGTATAAGGTAATTGCAAGTAGGAAAGGAAGTGATCCCCGGAGCAAGCTCTCAGTTAAGATGCATGCTGTGAAAAGTTTTAAATGTTTAATTATTTAAGTAATTTATTTTTTATCAGAGTAACTGTGCTTTAACACCAGAAAAATGAAACCAGTCAACTGTATAAACAGTATCAATACCTGTTTGTATTGATAAATACAAAGTAAATATCTTCATTTAATATTATGTATGTGCTGGGTCCGGTTCTAAATTCCAGACCCACAATTTAAGCGTGGGTTCTAAATTCATCAAAATAAACTGTCCACTCCTAATTTCCTTAGCATGTCTGTAGTTGGAAACACAATAAACATATGGTTAGGGTTCTCACATGTGGCTTGTGGTTCCTCTGCTCAAACTGCAATGAAAGAATCGTTGCTTTTTTTTTTAACTTGTATTTTCTATTATAACTGCGTTTTCAGGGTTTTATAACTTGCCTGTTAAAAAAAATTGCTTCAGGCTGAAAGTGTAGACAAGGTCCAGCCTGGGAGCAAATATTTTGTACCAAATTTCCAAACACATAGATAGTAGTGTCATATTCGAATAGTGTCATAAATCATAATAAAACCTAGTTAGAGTGAAACTCCTTTTCAAACTGAAATGTTATAACAAAAATTTAGCACAGTTTAACTCTAATGGGGAAATTGCATCAAATCAGGGAGCTGGCTCCGTCTGGCTAAAGAACGTGACTTTCATCATTTAAAACCCAGTCATATTTCCATTAGCAACAATGCAAAAAAAATCTGATGAATTTCATTCATTATAGAAAAGGGCTCATAAACAGACCTATTTTGATTTACTATAGTATTTTTCTAACTGATTTTACTTTAAGATAATAAAAGCATCATTTGGGAAATAATTATTAGAACTACTATTAAAAGAACTATTAGAAAAGTTTCTTTTTTGAGAATGAAGTAAAGTTTCCCCAGGAAAAAATCAAAGAACATGTTTTCACTACATCTTATGCATGAGCTAATGTAGGGCTGTCCAACTTCTAAGCCCCCAAGAACCACACACTCCAAGGGCCTCACACATGGGTCACACAAAGCAAGGCATGGGTTACTGGGTTGTGCATCATGAAGATGCTTCCTTCACTCCGTACTAAACCATATGCCTGTGCAGGCATCTCTACATGCTGCTGCACCAGGCAACCCCTCCCTATGTCAGGGACGCAGATCAGGCAGGCCTGCCTGGGCCAAGTACTATCAGAGACTCTGAACAGACAGACCAGCCTGAGCCAGGTACCTCAGTGGCCACACCTGCAATAAGCCTCAGAGCTAATGAACTCTGCCCGAGGTTAGGAGCAGCAAGCATCCTGCTGGCTGCTGGGAGCCTTACCTATCCATTTAGCATCAGCTGGGACCATGGGTTTGCAAGACAGGCAACAGTTCAGCTGTGGCAAGCACTTTTGGTTCCCGTACTTCGGTTCTCCTGGTTCCTGACCCTAGTTTTCCCCTTATTTCTGGACTTTGACTTCAGATTTCCCTGAGGTTCTGTTTCTTGGTTCCTGATCCCAGTTTGGCTCTGTTCTCATATTTTGCCCTATGGATTGCCCCTCAGATTGGTAGTCGCCATCCAACCCCCAGATTCTGACCTTGGATTATGTTATGGACTCTGCTTCTGGATTTCCCTCTGGTTTTGGTATATGGCTTCAGCTCTTTGACCCAGTCCCCGTCCCTCACATTCACCATGTAGGCACAATCCCCCTCTCCCAGCACATCTGGGACAATGGAGGGGACTGGAAATAGGGAAGGAGCCTGGGGAGGAACACAGTGGCTATAACCTGACCCCTCACACATGGGCTGCCAGTTGGACAGCTCTGAGCTATTACAGAATTACCATGGTTCCTGGTCATTCCTCATATATATCTCAGATGCAAAAAGCTTCTCCAAAGAAGAATACATTTCAAACTTGTCTGTGTAATGAGAAAACCCCAGATTTTATCTGTGTCCATCCCTAAAACATCTCACCTATTAGATTTACCTGTTAAATCTAAATACTCTCACTCCGGAACTTTGGCTTGAGTTTGGGTTTTGAGTAGCTTCTTTGCTAAGAGGAGTATTAAGACTCCAACAGCTTTGCACATGGCACCTGGTAGAATCTTAGCCCCTTACAAAGTTAGGTGGCAACTGGGCAATGACTTAGATGAATGTTGGTCAGTTTAAAGAGTATGCTTGGGTGATCCAGTAAGGATCTAAGCCTTGGTACCTTGGATAACATATCACTTCTGTAGCACTGGATAGTAACAACTCATACTAATATCCTGTTTACCTTTTTCCTGAAACTTTCCATCAGCCAGATGACTACATTTTTTTTTCTACAGTGATGACCCTAAATACTTTTCTTAGTCAATAGCCTTCAAGTCAATTTCTTTTATGTTTAATTTCTATTGTGGTTTGTTTTGCCTGTATTCTCATTATTTTATATCTTCTTTTACTTAAGGTCACTGTAGACTATCATATCAGTTCTGTGAAAAATTAAAATCTTTCTCAGTTTATAGCTCTTCATTAAATGTAGTGTTGCCCTAAGAACCATGGGGTATCTGGTTCTCCTTCCAAATGGAGAGAGAGCAAACAGCAGGACTGATATTGCCTTAAAGTATGCTTCTGTTTTCTTCAAAGGAGAACTTATTTATTCCCTCCAACCAAAGACCTATTTGTTCCCTCCAACCAAGGACCCAGTTAACTTTTTAGTAAATCAGTTTTATTGAGCATTATAACTATTAACTCCAAACATGCATATAGTTATAATCTTAGTAGTTTCAGTAATCTTAGCAAGATACAATCCTAGCAAGGAAGTAATTTTATGTTACCAGCTCTAATAATACATGACTCAGGAGCTGGCCATGGCGAGGCTTCCAGAGTGGGCAAGGTTCCTCAAAGACAGATCAGATATCTTCAGTTTTCAGGCATCATTAGGGTGAGGGGAAGGGAAGAAGAGGAAGGATGGGAAGGAAAAGGGGAAGAAAAGGAGAGAGAGGAAGAGAAATATGTATAGTCCTTTAACAACGAAGCTACCAATTAGGCCAAGTTTCTGTTTTTCATCAACAACTTGGGAGTTGTCTTCACTTTATCATTGTTTTTCTCCTCTTCTTGGTACCAGGAGCCATTTGCTTCAGATATGGGTGGGATGCACCATAACAAACCCTTTAATTCATAACAAGTGTTTTAATCATCAGACTTTTGCAGAAAATGAAGCTGCATCAGACTCTTTACTCTGTAGAGAGCAGGTCATACAGTCTCATAACCCCATGAATGCACTCTTAGCTTACTTACGTCAAGGCTGCTCTAGGTCTTGCAGGCCTAAGGGACCATTTCAGTCCTGTCAAGTGTCAAGAGGCTGAATTGTGTCCACAGTAGTATTTCCATTACCGATTATTAATGAACATAGATTGCTTCCACATACTTATAAATGTGGAAATCACCTCTTATCAGTGTTCAGCTTCTCATTGTTTGTTGTTAACCGGCCAAAAAAAGAATGAATTCTAGTACAACAACAAGGTCAGTATGAAGTTAAATTACATAACTGGATGACATTCTTAGTATTATTTTTATTGTAAGTGCTCTGTTTTTGCCTTTTCTGCCTTTGATTGTTACTCCCATTGGGGCACCTTGTCTTGAAGCAGCTAGATAGGGGATTAGCTTTAAGCTCTGGTAGGTGAGGGGAGATGTCCCAGCTGAGTGGGCAGTTCCATATCAGCCAAAGGTAGGGAGATCAGGCTGCTCCTGAGCCCTGGGGTTGGGGCAGGGAGGGAGTTGCTCTGGCTGAGTGAGCAGCTCCTGCCTTGTTGTGGGGGAGATTGGGCTGGTGGAGAGCTGTTCCAGCTGGGTGGGAAGCTCCTTTCCAGCCAGGGGAGACTGGGCTGATCCTGGGCCCTGGAAGGGGTCAGCTGTCCTGGCTGAGCAGGCAGCTCTGTCCCAGCTGGGAGGGACAGCTTCCCCTCCCAGCCAGGGCTTGGGGCCAGCCCTATCTCCCTCCTAGTTGGGAGGGAGCTGCTGCTCAGTTGAGACAGCTCTTCCCCACCCCACGGAGATCTGGGCTTAGCCAGGCAGCAGCATGGCCCCTTGCTGCCTGGGCTGACCAGGAGAATTTTGCAGTTAGTGTCTACACATGAGATACAACACATTAGTTAGGGTGCCATTTTTCTAGTACCTGTATCTATAGGTACTAGAAAACAGTGCATTAGACTAACATATTCATGCCTACAAATTCATCAGGGAGAGCAACAACAAATAGGTAGAGCCCTTTTCTCCCCAGCACCACCTGGGGTGATGAGGAACAATGGTAATAAGCTGATGGAGAATAGGTTTAGGTTAGAGATCAGAAGGCAATATTTTACAGTTAGGGTAGCCAAAATCTGGAATCAACTTTTCAAGGAAGTGGTCCTTGCTCCTACCTTGGGCAAATTCAAGAGGAGGTTGGATGATCACCTGGATGGGGTCTTGTGAACCCAGCATTCATTCCTGCCTGTTGCAGGGGTTCAAGCTAGATGATCTGTTCAGGTCCCTCCTGACCCTAGCTCCTATGAAACTATGAAACAGTGCAGTAATTGCTGTGCACATATAGACAGTAGGGCTGTGTGAGGCTTTGGACAGAGCTTCAGGGTCCGAAGCAGCACATCGGGTGGAAGCCCCTCCTTGCTTGGCTTTCCGAAGTGGTTCAGAGCCATCTTGGAGCTGCCTTGGAGATCTTGCCATAGGGTATCAAGGGGAAACAATAAAATATCTATAACTTTGTTGTTTTTTGTCCAATTTGGATATAATTTTCAGAGGTGATAGACTCATCAGACAGGATAAAGTCTGCCAATTTTCAAGAAGATCAGTGTAGGGGTTTGAGGGGAACAGTACCCCAAATACTTGAAAGCAAAAATCATGTCACTTCTAGACGTTACAACAGATTGGTGAAAACTGCAGGGATGGTAGGTCTTACTGAGGCCACAAAGTCTATCAAGTTTCAAGAAGATTGGGGCAGGGGTTTGGAGGGAACTGTCCCCCAAGCTGCGGACAAGCAAAACTGGTGCCCTGGGTGCTTGCGGGACTGATTGTGTCCGTTTTGGGGCGGGGAGGCGAGACACTGCTGCACGGCTGGCTGCTAAGCTGCTGTGTTCCCAGTTACCAATCAATCAATCGTGATTCACTCAGGGGCCATGGACTCAGGGACCAGCTCAATACACAGGACTTAGCTATGACATAACGACTTAACGAGCATCAATTAGTACCCACAAAAGCAGGCTAAAGAGAGGAAAGAACCAAAACAATCAACTGCCCCAAGACAGAGACAGTCTTGACACAAGTTTTGCCTATCAGCAGCTAGTGTTGCAGGACCCCAGACTCCCTTGCACCGATCTTCTCCACAGCTGGCAGGTGTCACGTGGCCTCAGCAGGGGCCACCATCCCTGCAGCTGTCTCCCTGCTGCACTTTAACACACGCAGTGTCACCCATGGCATGAGTTTTGCAGGTCTGCAGCTTGAGGTACAGTTCCCCCCAAACTGCTGCACCGATCTCCTTGAAACTTGGCAGGCTTTGTGGCCTCAGTAAGAGCTACCAGCCTGGCAGTATTGACCCCCCTGTGTTGTAACACAACTGTGACAGGAGTTTGGCTTTCAAGAATTTGGGGTACAGTTCCCCCCAAACCCCTGCACCAAACTCCTTGAAGCTTGGCAGGTTTCATGCTCTCCACAGAGGCTACTGTCCCTGCAAGTTTTATCCAACTCGGACAAAAAACAACAAAGTTATAGATATTTCATTGATTCCCCATTATACCCTGTGGCCGGATCTCGGAGGCGGCTCTGAAGCTTGGGAGTCGCGTTGGCCGGATCAAGGCAGAAACCTGGTCTGGAGCTCTGGATCGGAAGTGGATGGATCTGAAGCTGGATCGGATCGCTGCTGACTTGCACAGGCCTAGTAGACAGTGATGCTTTACTGCATGTCAGATTAGTCTAATGTGCAGTAAAGTGCCTTGTGTAGATGCACCCAGTAGCTTGTTAAATTAGAGACTTAAAACACTGTAATTCCAGGAAAACAATATCTAGGCCCTATAAGGAGAGGCTATGGGACCTGAACCTGTTCAGCCTCCACAAGAGAAGGCTGAGGGGGGGATCTTGTGACCTGTTATAAACTAGTCAGGGGGGATCAGCAGGCATTGGGGGAGTCACTGTTCCCCCGAGCACCGCCAGGAGTGACCAGGAATAATGGTCACAA
>NW_017728947.1:62211453-62227277 GCF_001723895.1 Crocodylus porosus | reverse complement strand
TTTGACCCCAGTACTCTTTCCTGCCATGGCAGGGGGTCGGACTAAATGATCTGCTCAGGTCCCTTCCGACCCTAGAAACTATGAAACTATGAAACTATTTGTACCAAATTAGCTGTGTTGCAAAGGCAAAATTTCATTCATTTTTTAACCGACCAATAGGGATTTTTGCCCCTCTAACATACTTCGTTTACATCATTGATGATAATATCTAATCAAAAGACTTCTAAAAATAAAATTATATAGCACTCACTAATTTCCCTTGTCTATAGTGCATGCATGTGTGTTTTATTAGGAAAGCAGGTCTGTCTCCTCAAAAATCTAAAACATCTCTTACCAATTATGTTAGTTCAAAATAATCTCCTGTCCAAAATTAATCTTCAAAATAATATTTTCCAAAAACTCCTTCTAAAATTACCTGGTTTACAGTTTCTTTTCATCCCTCATGTTTCATTTTATTAGGCATGGTTGCAATATTGTAGGTTTTTAGGAGACAAAGAAGGGAGCGTTGTGTAGAGTCACTATATGAAGGGTAATCAGATTGACAAAATTTAGTAAAATATGCCATATTCTGATATCAGGGTAATAGTCACTCAGGGCATTCATATGTGCTCTGGAAGTGGGGTTTGAGGGGAGGCACTTTAACTGGAGTGGCTCTGCGTGCCGCTCTAATTAAAGTGCCCAGAGAGTCTCACGTATTGGCATCCCTGTGCTTCAAAATGGCAGCAGAGGCTTTATCTAAAGCTCGTTCAACGTTCAGTGAGCAGCAGCTTTAGATAAAGCACCCTACTGCCATTTTGAAGTGAGGGGACGCTGATATACGAGACACTGGAGGTTGCTGAATCGAGGTAAGTACCATGCTCCACCAGACTCAATTAATTGAGTCTGCTCTGACTCTAACTACAGCGTGTCAGAGCAGGTCCTTGTGTATGGGTACTCTCAGTCATGTGTTCAGTCACAATTGGGTACAAATTGCTTGATTCATTTTGCTTCAGAAATAATAATCTGAAAACAGTAAATACTGTGTGTATCTCACAAATTTCTGCATGCATAGTGTAGCAAATAATTTAATGTGGTATCTTTTACATTGTGGTCTACCTGGTATAAAGAGGTAGTGCCGAATATTAAAGCCCTTGTACTTACCACACTAAATCACTAAAACCAAATTTGCTCGTTCACATATGTCCTTGATGGCTGGATTTGCAAACCTTGATTATTCAGGTCAATATATTGGAGGATGAAATCCCTGTTCTCAGTTTCTGATTTGAGCTTGCTTTGTAAACTGTTGCATGCTTGAACCTGAAAATGGGAAAGCCTACGGCTGTTTTATTCTACACACTTCTCAAGAAAGCTGTTGTGCCAATAAACTGTTATAATAGCTTTCACAAATGTTGGAATAAAAGAAACCAACCCTTTTTCCTGTTGTCCCCCCACCATTCTCTGCACAAACACACCTACAAAAAGTAAAATGAAACAAAAATAAAACAAACAAACAAAAATAAAATAAAAACCATTAAAAACACATCATTCAATGTCATTTGAAACTATTTTTTTTCTGGTATGAAAAATGTGTCCAAATTCCATGCTGCAGGCTGCTATTGTGATTAATGAGTTTTTTTTCCCCACAAATGTTGTCTTTTCTATGATTCTGTGTCATCATGAGGTAAAATGTCAATATGTGTAATGACACAGCACAGCGAAAACACATATTTTAATATTCAAAGGACTCATGTAATTGTAAATTAGGCTGTGCCACCCGATATCATAACATACTTCATGCGAAAAGATGCTAAATTTACTTGACCTACTTTCATCTTCATGTTTAGGAAACAGGGTATAAGAAGTAAACAAAGTGGTTGTGCCTCATGCAGGAGATGATTATTGTTTGAATTTATGATTCATGCCTTGAGCAAAATTTTGTTTGTGGCCTCATTTGCAACCATAATTTACAACTTTACTAGGGATATACTGTGTATTTGGGAGGCTATATATTAGACATGCTTTGTACTGGAACAGTTTTTTAGCTTTGGGTATAGTATTTGCTAAGTTTCTGTTAGCTATAAAATTTCTTGGCATAACATTTATTGTAGTAAATATGGAAATTTTAAAAAAAGTTTCATTCCCCTTAGGAATGTCCTATTGTATTTACCTCAATACACTTATTACAGCTAAATCTAACCAGCATTTAAAGTTGCTAATCCTAAAAACATCCAGTCATGAATGCAAAAAAATTAACCTTTTCAGGATTTTGGAACTGGAGTGTCTTATTTAGCAAATCTGAATCTCTAGCCTACTTTAGCACCCAGAGGGGGCTAGAAATATTTTGGAATCTAGAAAAGCTACCTCCCCTGTTTAACATAACATTATAATGTAGGTTGAATTACTTTAGATTTATTAGACTAGAATCCAAAATATCTGAAGGAAGACCTTTCGCAGAGCCTTTTAAGACAAGATCGGGCAGATTACTATCATATTCAGTATATACAGACCACAATCCTGTACTGTCAGGGAAATGGTCATTACCTAATGGTTCTTTCCATCTTTAATATTTATGAATCTATGATTTTCTTTGGATTGTTGATTTATTTTGACATCCCTGCAAGTACCCAGATAAAATCGTAACTAATAGAATCATGAATGATATGCCGGATCTTTGTTTTCTTTGTAACATATTTTGCTTTCCAAAGTCAGATTGTTTACAGATAAGATTTATTTTTAAATCAGAGAAGCACAGTACTAACTCTTAAATGACATGAGGATAATAATTCATTTTTGCACTCTCTGACTCTCTGCTTCAAGGGGAAAAAGTTTCTAACTTCACGCTGGAGCAAAAGATTTTAAATTGGATGTGGAAGCCCCAGAGAATTCTAGGGGAAAATTAAGTTCCAGACCCACAGATCCTGCCAAATAAGGAACATGGACCTAAGATTGTCTAATGATCTTTAGGCCCAGGTCCTGAGTCCAGCAGCACAGTTCCTGAAAACACTGTGTCTGCAGTTGACTCTTTTTCTTGCCTAAGTCATGAAGGGACATTTAACAATATTTGGAGCATATTTTTCATTTTAAAAAGTCCCAGTCCCACTAATTTGTACTCTGACAATTCTTCTAACTCCATAGACTCCATCTTTACAGCAAACCTCTGGAGAGGCTACCAGGGACTTGAGGAAGCATAGAGTATGCAGTAGATATAAGGGAAAGTAGCATTTGAGTTCTTACATATAAAGTTTAAGATAAAATGGCAAAGCATTTTGAAATAAAAAAGAGGCTGAGCTTCCCTTCTTATAATATGTGAAAATCCAAAATTCAAGAGTATCACAAAAGAAGAAAATTACTAAATGTTAGGAAGCTTTATGTTAACTCTTTATTGTTCAACAACTGAACAAAGAAATGATCAGTCTAATTCTACACTGTATATATTTTAGCTCAGAAAATGGGAATAATATAATATTGTTTAATATTAACAGTATGCATAAAGTTGCATAATTTGTATGGAAACCCAGGCTATAACTAAGCAAGATGTTTAGCACAGGTATGACTTTAAGCACAGCCTTTATTCATTTCAGTGACCCAGCTTATAGACTTAAGTGTATGCATTTGTATAATAATGATAGCAGGTAGTTGTAGTTTCTTGCTGATAACTGACTCAATAGAACTGACTTTAAAACAAGTAGGAAAACCTTACAGCTTTTCTGCAATAATAAATTATTATATTGAATGTTACATCATCAGTTTCAAACTGTCAGACAGATCCTGTTGTCCTCACATTGGCAAAATTTTTATTGACGTCAATGTGCAATTTTCTCTTGACAGCTACATCCAAGCTATCCCACTGACAGCACAGGAGTGTAAGAAAGAGCAGAACTTGGCTCAATTAGGATTTTGTCTGAATCACTGGAGCCTGAATCATGCCATAATAAGTTTATTTAATCAGTATTGGGAAGTGAAGCAAGTTAAGCTGGAAAAGCTGTGATAATGTAGGACAGGATATTTCAGGAGATGTACAAGAAATTGAGCGGAAGCTACTCAGTGAATGAAAGCAACATTCAAGAGCTCAATTTAGAGAAAAAGGGATCTGAAGGAAAGGGGGAGAAAGTAGAATATGGTAATATTATTTCTACTGTGTATAAAAAGACATGCAAAATTATCCTCAAGCAACATGGACAAAGCCAGCATAAAATGAAGGCTAGAGTTCTCCAATAGTAGATGCACTGGAATACTTATCTCTGGGAACAATATCAGCCATGAGTAGCATAGTGAGGCTCCCAAATGAGTTCTAAATCCTGACAGACAAAGTGTCACATGATACCATATATCATATTGTGCCCACTCTTATCCTTGAGTAGTTATGGGATTTCAAGTTCTCAAAGTTGCATAAACATTAGGGCTGTAAGGAGCTTCGGGTGCTGATTCCATTCAGAGGAGACTCAGCCCAGTTCGGTGGTCGAATCTCAGAATCTGAATCAAATCAGGAGACCAATAAAAAGGTCCAAATCAGTTTGATTAAGAAAAGATTTGGAGAGCTTCAGAGATTCGGGCAGTTCCCACTTTCCAGTGCAGGGAGCTGGACCTGGACTCCATGCCAGTAAGTAGAGGGTGAGAGGGACCATGGAGGGACTCCCACCAGGCCCCATCCCCTGCCTGCTCCCCCAGGCACCACTGAGTGCCCCCTGACTCCTGCCTGCTCTCCTAGCCCCCCCGCATGGCTGCCTCGCCTGGCCCCAGCATCCCGGCTCTTTAAAGAAAGCAACAACAACAAAAAAAGCCCTGTACTCACTGGCTCCTTGCTGGGAATTCCTCATTCCGCGTTGTGGGGGGGGATCTGCCATGAGCCCCTATACCCTTCCCACTCTGCTAGCTCCATCTGGCCCTGGCTCCCAGGTCTTTAAAACAAAAACAAAAAACTCCCCAGCACTCACCAGCTGCCGCAGTGGCCATTGGGATTTCTGGGGGTTTGTGGCAGAGCCCCCCCATGTAGCACAGGGCAGTGAGGGGCAGCAGGGATAGTCCCCCACCTGGCAGAAGCCAGTGAGTGTGGGGCTTTCTTTTTAAAGACCCTGGATGCTGGAGCTGGGAGAGTGGGCAGGAGATGGAGGATCATGATGGAACCGCCATGCAGTGTGGGGCAGTAGGAGGCAGTGAGGATTGCCTCCCCCCTGCCTGGCAGCAGCTGATGAGTGGCAGGTTTTGAAGAGCTTGGAGGCTGGGGCTGGGTGGGGCAGCCATTGATGGGGCTGGGAGAGCAGGTGGGGGATGGGGCCTGTTTGATTCAGAGATTTGGCTGATTCGGTGGTGGCTGAATCTTGAAATCAGATTCAGCCAAATTGATTCCGGACAGTGATTCGAATCACCGAATCAAATCACTGTCCTGCAAATCAGCTGAATCAGAAGTGAATACTAGCTGCTTCACAAAGGCCTAATAAACACGTGGCTGTAGGTAAGCCCAGTTTGGCACTGTGTATACCAGAAACATATAAGAGGAACAAATAAGTGAGACTGAACATGGCAAAAGAGGTCTTTGTCTCCATAGCTCTGTAATATACTGTAGCCAAGAAAATTTTGATCCATGCTGCTGCTTTTGGTCACTCCTTTTTCTTCTGAGGATTCTCTATTGTTCAGATGGGCTATTGCCATCAGCCAAAGGTGTAAGGCATAATAACAAACCAGGTATAACATGTAGACATTGGGTACCTGGAATGAAATGTAGAGCCCTATCTTAGAAAGCCCTTACATAGAGCATAAGAAGAGCTTTGCTTCAGCACGTGAATCTAAAAACCTACAAGCTGTCTAGGGAATGCCTATAGACAGAGTTGGGCTTCTTAGACATTTTCTGTCTGGCCTAATGAGTCTTGCATTTTTTGCTGCAGTGTGGCATAACTTCAACAGGGCAGGTGAGAATGTCCTTTGCCACACCCAGATAAGAATGTAGTCTATGTTTAGGGCATCTATTTTAGATACGTGGGTTTGAGCCTCATAAGTTAAGGAGGGTTTTGAAACTATGCCTTCCACATTTTGGGTAGGTCCTGTCCCCACAAAGATATTACATAAAAGGTGGCTGGCACCATTACCACTTCCTCCTACAGCTGTGTTTTAAAAGATAGTGGCTACAACTGCATCTTAGAAGGATCTAGAGCCTGTGTTTTTATTACACCTACTACAACAGAACCCTAAGATGATTTAGACAGAGTTAGGACCTAATTCCTAGATTCCCAAAGGACTTAATAGGGAATAAGTTGCCAGTGTGGAAAGGTAATTGTGGTATGGAAAATATAGAAATATTTGGCCCAACCTATGATTAAAAGGTGTCAATCAGACTATGGGTTGACTTTTACAAGACAAGATAAGACCAAGGATAATATATAAGGCAAAATTCTGGACCGTGAGAAGGCACGAAGATACTAGAAAAAGCTGAGATGAGAACAGTGAGCTGGATCCTAGGAGTCAGCCCAAAGGATAAGGTGATAAATGATGACATAAAGATATGCTTGTGCATGAGAAAAGGTCAGAGAAGCTAAACTGAGATTGTTTGGCCATATAATGAGGTGGGACAGAGGAAGCACTGTACAATGGGTCCACAAAATGACACTGTGAGGCAGTACATTGAGAAGATGACTAAGACAGAGCAAGGGTGATCAATTAATTGGGCTGGAGGGCCACTTAAGGAGCTTTGGTGAGATCTTGAGGGCTGGCGGGGGGAAGCAATTGATGCCAATCAGTCTGCTGGCCACTGCTAGGAGACTGAGGAGGGAGGGCTGTGCCCTGCACTGCTCCACTCTGTTGAGACTGGGCTGTGTCAGGCCAAGAAGTGTTCAAAGTCCTTTGCCCTCCACTCATTCACCTTGCCCCCTGCCCAACTTCCTGTTGGCATTACACAGTTCTGGTATGACAGCTGCCAGCAGCTGGGGCTGTCGGGGTGGGGCACGATGCAGCATGCTAAGTAGCTGTCCTGCCTGCCTGCCTGCCTGCTGCAATGAGCTGCTGCACCATACCAGAAAAGTTGGGGGTGGCTGCCCTGGGCTGATTTCCTCCACAGCCAGCACAGATCACCTCCTAGCAGCACTGCGCTTGCAGTGGCTTATCATAGCAGGTGGGTGGGATGGCAACTCAGTGCACTGCATCGGGCCCTTTCCTCTGCAGGCCCAGCTGCTGGCAGCTGCAGTTCCAAGACAGCTCAGCTATGGAGCCAACAGGAAGCTGGGGAGGGGGTGGTGGAGTCTGTGTGTTGTACAGCCTGCCTCCACTCCATGTGTAACAGAGCAGAGCAGTGCGGGGTGTAGCCCTCCCTCCTCAGGGTCTTGGTCACAACCAGCAGGCTAGATAGGATCAATTGGCAGGCTGGATATGGCCCACAGGCTGTGTTTTGCCCACCCCTGAGATGAAGGTGATCAAAACAAGTGGAGAGTGTGTCTGACCTCACCCTGAAGCAGGAACCACAGACATAAAGAAAAAGAAGCTGCCATGCAGTTTTGGCCTGGAGCAAAGGTGTATCACTAAGAACTTGGGAATATTAACATCAGGCACTAGGGTGCATTGTGAGTGTCAGGTTAGGCAAAAACTGAATAGGGATTTTGTGGATAGCAGTTTTCAGTTTTGAACTTGGGTGCTTTGCTTCCACTTGAGTCCTGGCAGGTACGTAATTCCTTTACTCAATGTAGTTCTTAGTGAGCATTTGAAATTACAAAGCTACAACCCTTTCTGTTTTGGGGTCATTTAGGAGAAAAATTGAATCTAATTAGCCATTTCGAATCACACTGCAGTTTAAAAAATTTCTGCCTTCTGACTATTGCCACTTTGCATGTCCATATGACGTATCTGGGGGCACGATTTTCCACAATTTTTTGGTGGGGAAGAGGGAGAGGAGGTTGGCAGACGGATGGCTTCTCCTATCCAGTTGTGTCATTTAACCTCTCAGTAAGATTGTGAAGTAACAATACTTACTGCTGGAAGTAGCATTAAAAAAGCAATGTTTATATACCGTGATGGTAATGCCAAGACCAATTGTAGTTATATATAGGGACAGGTATTTCCAAATATGTTTTAAAAAATCATTTCTAGGCTACACAGTAATTTGAGTAGCAAATGCTAATATTAGGAAACTGTCATGTAGATATCTAAGGCATTAGATCTAATCACCAATGTTTCCCTGTTAGCATAAGAAAATTGTGAAAGTATTTTAAAAATGACAGGTTTAAATGCCTGAGATCACAGTATACATTTTTGATTTCAGTAAGTATTTTGAATATTGCTGCCTTTACATAATTATCCTAATGTGAAAAAGGCACATCATGCTCCAATGCTCCTTCTATATACTAAGCAGAGAGAGAGAAGGGAAAAAACCCCCCTTTCCATTAAAAAAAATTGCTTAGCTTTAATTGAGCAAAAGGATTCATATGTGGCCTGGACTTGCAGCTCATAATTTCTATAGACAGGTTGGGTTGCTGTGTGATGATCCTAATTAAATTATATAAGAGCACTGAACTAGCTAAACTAAAGTAGCTGCTCCATCAGTTCACCTGGTGAATTAACTGTTTGCAACTGTCTGAATTTCTGCATACATTCCTGCTTCTCTTTCACTATTTTACTGTTAAGAGTGTAGTACTGTATGACTACAAGTACTTGATGTTGTAATTTTTGGTCTATAGGTGGCAGCGTTGTATGGGTTTGCAGCCTAAAATGATTGTCTGGTGATATTTCTGATTTCTTCAAACCTCCCCCACTCATCCATACTACATCATCAGGACTGAGTTAACATCATTACATACTCATGTCAGGTAAAATAAAATGCAGTGAAATGTCCTGGACAAAAATTAGGCTTTGTTCACTAGCTTGTATTTCATTGTATTTTAGATAATATGATACATTTGTAATTTTGACCTTTGGATCGGGCGATTTGAGTTTCACTATGGATTAGATATTAACCCAGTGGAAACAAGGGCTCATCATGAAGAAAAGAAAGGCATGATATAAAATTACATGTTGTTGTAGTACATACTCTGCTTGCACTTGTGATGTTCTTGTGTTATAGATGAGAATGGTGAAAAAAACTACACTGCAAAATGATCATCTTTCTTTAGCGAAGCACATGCCACTGAATGCAGTGTGTTTGCCAAGCCCATTATTTTGCTGTGGACAAAGACTGCCTATGGCCATTCGGATCATTAGATCACTCTTATTGTCATCGGATAGCTAACAAACTTTCCACAAAGAAGCAAAAGTTGCAGTCTATTTCTTCATGATGTTTTCCACTTTAAAACAAAAGCATAGCTATGTCACTGGCTCACTTTTAAAACTACTGGTTTAAGAAAACAGCTGCTGTTATTGTGGATTTCAAGCAGCTCCTTATAGTGCTAATGATTTAGGTTTACAAACCCAATCCTTCTGCGTTTGCTTAGGTGAGTAGTCCTTATGTCAATGGGATTATTTGTGGGAGTATGAACTAATAGCAGAAATAGTGCAGCATTGCTCTCTCTCCAGCCATGTATATTTTTCAACAGTTTATATTTTTATTTTTTATTATAGTGTGAGTGCTCTGTCCCCTTTTGTGATGTCATAAATAAAGGCATCATGAGGTCACATATTTCCTACCCCTTTGGGAAGCAAATTCTGAAGAAAAGATTGACAAAATTGTTTAAGTATTATTGAAAATATAAACCAAAAATGTTTCCTTAATAAATATAATTAACTGTATATATTGCATTTTCAAGAGCAAGTACTGAAGTTGGGACCAGCTCTTTAAATAAAATAGGACCTTTGTGGTCTCTGGAGAGAACATGCATAAAGCAAAGTAAATGATTTTCTGTCAACACTAAGTAGACAGGTGCTTACATTGAACAGCATTCTAATATGTCTCTGAATATTTATGTCTTCTTTTTCAAATGCATTGCCCATGAATGTCACAGCTGTCAAATGTCTGTATACAAGAAGATAAAAAATGAAATTAATAAAAGGCAGATCAACATTTTGTTTGTTTAGACCACCTTTTCCTACTGTTTTTTACAGAGGTTGTGATGTCTGGGTAGACTGGCATCTTCTAAGGGACTGAGTAAAATGTGAAGCAATTAGTTGTATTTAAGGTAGAACAGGAACACTTCCCATTATTTAACCCAGAACTAATCAATGAAAATAATGATTGAAAGTGCGTTGAGGTGCCCCTTTATCCTCCGTCCATTTGTTCAGCAGGAGGGTACCTTGCAAAAGAAGCTCTAGCAGTTCGCTGCTGCCCTGTGCTGAAACCATCCCTGGTTTGTTATGGGAGAGGCTCTTTTTACTAGTTTTGCAAGCTAGCGTCTGTGAGGTTGGAGACAAGTTGTGCTGATGCATTTGTACAAGTGACCCATCCCTCTTACCTAAAGCCAAATAGGGGGAAAAATCATCAAAGAACACATTATATCTAAAAGAGTTACACGCATATAAAGTGCAGTTATTTTAAATATAAGACGTTTCACAGCTACAAAGACCTTTTGTTTTAACAGAATGTACCAGAGTTTAAGCGAACGAAGTCATTAGGGCCCCGTTAGTCTTTTACTGTACAGCACTGAGGAAATGAGAGAAACGGAAATTCCATCAGAAAACCCCGAAAAGCAAAGGGAAGGGAATGGAGCCAAATCACCATTCTTCCTCATTCTTCATCCTTCCTCTCACACATTTTCACTCCAGAATGAACCCAGGCTGTTATGCAAGCACTGCGCTTCCTGCTTCTTCATCCATACAAAACCCCCCCTCCACCTGAGTTTAATGGTGCTTTCAACCCAAGCTAGCTGGTACAACTGAGAATAGGTGCCACAACTTGGGCTTTACTTCTTTACTTGGCCCACATCTTTACTTGGGCTACACTCTTGAGTAAGGATGCAGGCTAATATCAGTAGTGGGCTGAACAGTCCCAAACACTTCCCTGTAATTCCCACTGTGTGCTCAGTAGGGCAGACTAATTTTCTACCCATTCACTGGAAAAGAATTATAGAGTGACTCTGCTTACTGCAACTTGAAAAACTGTGCCCCAAAAGAGTGACATATAACAGAGTGCAGCATCTGTGATGACACTGTAACTTGGTTACAGATTTTCAGTGTGGCTGCTCATGCTCATGCTAAGCTACAAAGGTTTGTTCTTTTCAGTTATCTGCAGAAACCTCCAACGTCAGCATCATATGGTAGGATCTCTACAGATCAGGAGGTATGGGGAAGGTATGCTTGCTTAGAGGAATATGGAAGCAGGGAGAAACTACAGGGACAGCTAGGTATTTGTGGTGAATTCTCCATTGTATGTTAATGCCACTCAAGACCACTTTTCTCAGAGGCTACTAGTCTTGGAGAATTTGTCATGGGACTGGGAAAACAGTGAAAATATTGCTTACCAAAAAGGGAGATTAGGGACTGAAAGAGGAGACAGCTGGCTGGGAATTTTCTGACAAATAAATGTTCATTGGGAAATTTGCTGAAACCAAGATGTTTTATGCAAGTGTCCGTTTTAACAAACTACAAACAAAACAGAGGCCTGGTATTCTAAAGCTCAACAAGCAGGCTCTAAAGAAACCAGATCTACAGAGTCCACACCTCAGGACCTCCCTGCCATGCAGACCACCTCAGACAAATGGAGCCTCAAAGCTTTCAGACTCCTGGACGAGGCTGCCTGACTTAGTGTGGAGAACAGATGTCCTGAGAGTCAGAGAAACTGGGGAATCAGCTACCTTGGGAATCTTAAGACCTGGGATCCCCAGAGCTGCCCTGGCCCCATGGACCCTGGATTTCCTGGCAGCTTCTAAGAAAAATTGAAGAGAGTCTTGTCACTTGCACTGTATTATTCAGTGGTATGCAGCTGTGAAAATTGCTAATATCATATATATTTTACTTTGCAGTTGGCAGGTTTATCAGAGAGCAGATTCATTTTGGAAACACCATGTTTTGGTATTTCTGATATGAAACAATGAGGATTTCAGTTCGAATTTTTTTTAGTTTTTGGTTTTCATTCCAATTCGTGGTTGCTATTTTTCTGAAACCCCCAAAAATTATGAAACAGAAATTCAGTCACAATTTAGTGCTAATGGAAATACTAACTATCCATGCATTTAAATACCTCCGTTTTGAATTCCCACTGCATACACATATTCTCTTCCCTTGAAGAAGGCAATGAATTTGGAAGATCCAGATATAGTGAACTGCACAGGTTTCCAAATTAAATTAATTCCTTTTTTCTTTCAACAAGACAGGGGGGAAGGACCCAATGAGTTTTCATTACAAAAAGCCCAATCAGAAAAAGCAAGTAATGGTGATGCCTGGATAGATAAATGTTAGTTTGAGCATTGAAAGGTTCAGAAGTTCATCTTGATTCAAGCAGCCACACACTTTTATGCTTATTTAGAAATAAGCATGCACTCTCATATGAAAATAGGGCTGAGCATTTAAAACTTCTTGGTACAATTCAGCTCTGTAACACATAAACTATGTTGGTTCTAATTCTGGTAAATGAAACTAGATGCTGTGTTCAGGGGTGTTGTTTGTAGCCTTGTTGGTCTAAGGACGTAGGCAGACAAGGTTCTTTGGGTAAATCTAATATGTTTTATTAGACCAACTAAAATACTTAGAAAAACTCTTCTCAGCAAACTTTCAGGTGCAAACACCCTTCTTCAGGCAGAGGAAGCATCTGCAATTATTTTGTGCTCTTCCTGGATGTGATAGAATAGGAGCAAGAAGCCAGTATGCAAGAATGCCAGTCAGTGAAAATGCAAATTTTGACAGACAACGGGTGAGAAACAGGTACAGGGGTGAGCGGGGAGAGGGAAGGGGAAGGGGAATGTAGACCTAGTGATAAGATGTTACTATTTACCAGCAACATCTTTATACCAGGTCTATGTTCCCCTTCCAAGGCACCCACTTGTTTCTCACCCATTATCTGCCACAATTTGCATTTTTACTGACTGGCATTCTTCCATACTGGCCTCTGGCTTCTATTCTATTACATACAGGAAGAGCACAAAGCAACTGCAAGTACTTCCTCTGCCTGAAAAAGGGTGTTTGTACCTGAAAGCTTGCAAAGAAGAATTTTTTCAACTATTTTAGTTGGTCTAATAAAAGATATTGGATTTACTCAGAGAACCTTGTGCAGCAGACAAATAGAAATTCCATAATTGGGTGGAATTTTTGCAAGTGAACTGTTTAACTTATCATCTGATCCTGATTTCTGTGGCTTGTAAAATGAAAGTGAGATAATGTTGGCTGCACAAGGACAATAGAAAACAAAACATTTTTGAAGTTGATAGGCTACAAATAATTTCACTATTTAAAGTATAAAATAACCTCTTTTGGATTTAACACAACCTATTGACAAGGTTTTTTCTTAATGTAAGAACTATCCTTCCATTCACTCATTTTGTCTATGAAATGATGCTGTGGTTTCTGTTAGGGCTGTGTGAAGCTTCAGATGCTGATTTGATTAGGAAGAGATTTGGCCCAGTTCGGTAGGCAAATCTCCAAATCCAAATCAAATCAGGAGACCAATAAAAAAGGTCTGAATCAATTCGAAGCTCTCCAAATGGATTTAGAAAAGATTCAGAAAGCTTCAGAGATTTGGGCAGTCCCCACTTGCCGCTGCAGGGAGCTGAACCCAGACTCTGTGCCAGTAAGTAGGGGGTGGGGGGCTGAAGGAGGGGACCATGGGGGGACACCAGACCCCATCCCCTGCCTGCTCCCCTAGCCCCCCCGAGTACCCCCTGACCTCCACCTGCTCTCCCAGCCCCCCTGCCATGGCTACCCCTCCTGGCCTCAGCATCAGCATCAGCATCAGCTCTTATTTAAAAAAAAAAAGCCCTGCACTCACCTGATGCTGCAGCGGCCATCAGAGCTTCCCCCATGCAGAGCCCCCCATGCAGCGTGGGGTAGTGGGGGACAGCAAGAATCACCCCATCCCCACCTGGCAGGAGCCTGTGAGTGTGGGACTTTCTTTTTTTTAATTATTTTTTGTAAAGAGCTGGGAACTGGGGCCAGGTGGGGTAGCAATGGGGTGGGGCTGGGAGAGTGGGCAGGGAATGGGGGCTCATGGAAGAGCCCCCCCATGAAGTGCAGGGAAGTGGGGGGCAGTATCACACCCTCCCCTCCCCCCGGCCTGGCAGCAGCAGTGAGTGGGGGCTTTTTTTTTTTTTTTTGAAGTGCTGGGATGCTGGGGCTGGGAGAATGGGCAGGGGCTGGGGCCTCATGACAGAGCCCCCCCATGCAGCATGGGGCAGTGGGGGGTAGCAGGGATCACTCCCCTGCCTGGCAGCAGCCAGTGACTGCTGGGGTTTTTTTTAAAGAGCTGGGATGCTGGTGCTGGTTGGGGCAGCCATTGACGGGGCTGGGAGAGTGGACAGGACATGGGGCCTATTTGTTTCAGAGATTCAGCCAATTTGGTGGCAGCTGAATCTCTGAATCAGATTCAGCTGAATCGATTTGGGACAGTGATTTGAATTACTGAATCGGCCAAATCCAAAGTGAATACTATCCGCTTTGCATAGGCTTAGTTTCTGTTATTAATAGACGTATGTATTTATTTTTTTCTGGACACAATATATTTTGGACCAGTAACATTACAGACATCATAACAATAGGATACCATATTAGAGAGCAAGGTCTTAGAGATCCTTTGAATGTCTTTGCTGATGAAACAAACAGTTTCAGAAATATAGTGTTACTCATTTTTGTTAAACCTATCCAGTAGGTTTAGTAGTAGTTACCCCAATAAGTTACAATAAATATAGCATTACTAGTATAAATAACTCAGGGAAGATCTGGTCCATAGTGTAACAGAGATGGATTTCTGCCAATCTGGGAGCAAAGAGTGAGGAAAACAATTGAAAATCTACATAAGAAACTTTAACCATGAAAACATTTCTGTGAATCCAATGGGATTTCACATAGTATAGTCAAAGATTGCAGAATCCAACCCATGTTTCCTTGCTATCTTGTAATGTCATTGGTTGGGTGGATTTAAAGTCAAACTATTATCATTTAAACATAGTGTGTTAGGGTTTCAATGTAATAAACAAATGGTACAGTTTCAATGCTATCTACTTGATTTTTTTTACCCATACCATACAGAAAATACATTCAGTTCTGCAACTGAAGAACAGCTACAGATTTCCATATTAATACATGCACTTGCAGCATGCTAGATGAATCTGTTATGTTTGTTTCTTCGGGAATTTCTATGGAACTGGGTTGAATAGCTGTAGAGACAGTCCTGGACTACTAAACTCAGCCTCACAGACATAACTAAGTGGGAAGTATCATAGCACTGACAGATCAGAACAGAAATTTAAAATGAAATAAAAAAAATGGTTTCAATAACACTACCAATTGCTTTCAAAGAAAATATTCTGAGCCTGATTCTAAGTTATATACTAAAGTAAAAACTTCAGTATCTGGCCTTCTTTCTAACTTGTGCTAATACGCCTACCTACTGTAGAGGTCACAAAACAATATATAAATATATGTTAGTAACATGTTGTGCTGTAATGATGGCTAAAGAGGGCTAACTTCACAGTTGTGAATTTCCTTTTATTCATCAAGGAATGCACTTTTGAACATATTTTTTTTCTGCTTTTCAAGATGTCTTTTTCCAAATATCTTTTAGAATGGAAAAATCATTTTGTAATGAGAGATTTTTCATACATTTTGGATGAATCTGACAGGATGAATCTAGTAGACTGCACAGTGTAATAGGACAATCTGTCTGGCTAAGACTGTTATTGCTAGTCATAGAAGCATAGGAAATCAGGGTTGGAAGGGACCTCAGGAGGTCATCTAGTCCAACCCCCTGCTCAAAGCAGGACCATCCCCAACTAGATCATCCAGCCAAAGCA
>NW_017728947.1:62202532-62211031 GCF_001723895.1 Crocodylus porosus | reverse complement strand
GGGGGGGGGGCTCAACACTGAACACAATACTCTAGTTGTGGCCTCACCAGTGCTGAATAGAGGGGAATAATAACTTCCCTTGATCTACTGGCAACACACATACCAATGCAGCCCAGTATGCCATTAGCCTTCTTGGCAAAAAGGACACACTGCTGGCTCATATTCATCTTATTGTTCACTGTAACCCCCAGGTTGTTTTTTGCAGAGCTGCTGCCTAGCCAGTCAGTCCCCAGCCTGTACTGGTGCATGGGATTGTTCTGTCCTAAGTGCAGGACTTTTCACTTGTCCTTGTTGAACCTCATGAGATTTCTTTTGGCCCAATCCTCCAATTTGTCTAGGTCACTCTGAATCCTAGCCCTACCCTTCAGTGTATCTATTACTCCCCCCAACTTGGTGTCATAGGTAAACTTGCTGAGCGTGCACTCTATGACATCTTCCAGGGTGCTGATGAAGACATTGAATAAAACTGGCCCTAGGGCCAAACCCTTAGGCACTCCACTTGATACCAGCTGCCAACTAGTCATTGAGCCATTGATTACTACCCTCTGAGCCCAATGATCCAACCAGTTTTCTATCTACCTTACAGTCCATTCATCTAGCCCATATTTCCTTAGCTTGCCTGCAAGAATGTTGTGGGAGACTGTATCAAATACTTTGCTAAAATCAAGGTACACTACATTCACCAGTCTCTCCACATCCACAAAGCCAGTCACCTGGCAGTCAGGTTGGTCAGGCATGGCTTGCCCTTGGTGAATCCATGCTGACAGATCCTAATCACCTGTTTCTCCTTCAAGTGCTTACAAATGGATTCCTTGAGGATCTGCTCCCTGATTTTTTCAGGTACTGAGGTGAGGCTGACTCGTCTGTAGTTCCCTGGATCCTCCTTCTTCACTTTCCTAAATATGGGCACTGTGTTTGCCCTTTTCTAATAATCTGGGACCTCTCCTGATCTCTGTGAGTTTTCAAAGATGATGACCAATGGCTCTGCATTCACATCAGCCAACTCCCTCAGCACCTGCGGGTGCAGTCTTACCCATGGACTTGTACACATCCAACTTTTCTAAGTAGTCCATAACCTGTTCTCTCACCACTGAGGGCTACTCACCTTCTCCCTAAACTGTGCTGCCCGGTGCAGTAGTCTGGAAGCTGACCTTGCCTGTGAAGACTGAGGCGAAAAAGACGTTGTGCACTATGGCCTTTTCTGAATCCTGTGTCACAAGGTTACCTCCCCCATTCAGTAAGGGACCCACACTTTCCCTGATTCTCTTGCTACTGACATACTAGTAGAAACCCTTCTTGTTACCCTTCACATCCCTTGCTAGCTTCAACTCCAGTTGTGCTTTGGCCTTCCTTACTTCATCCCTGCATGTCCAATGCTCTTATGTTCTTCCCTAGTTATTCGTCCAAGTTTCCACTTCTTATACGCTTCCTTTTTGTGATTTAGTTTCCAGAAGAGTTCCCTGCTAAGCCAAGCTGGTCTTCTGCCATACCTGCTAGCCTTCCTGCATATCAGGACGGTTTTCTCCTGCACCCTCAGTAAGGCTTCTTTGAAGTACAGCCAGCTCTCCTGGACTCCTCTCCCCTGCAGATTGGCTTCCCAGGGAAACCTGCCCATGAGTTCTCTGAGTGAGGCAAAGTCTGCTTATCTGAAGTCCAGGGTCCTTACCCTGCTGCTCTCCATCCTTCCTTTCCTCAGGATCCTGAACTCAATCATCTCATGGTTGCTGCTGTCCAAGTTGCCATCCACTGCTACATTCCCCACCAATTCTTTCCTGTTTGTGAGCCGCAGGTTAAGAAGAGCATGGCCCCTAGTTGGCTGTTCCAGCACTTGCACAAGGAAGTTGTCCCCAGTATTCTCCAAAAACTTCTTGGATTGCCTGTGCACTGCTATATTGCTTTCCCAGCAGATGTCAGCGTGGTTGAAGTCCCCCATGACAACCACAACCTGTGATCAGGAAACTTCTGCTAGCTGTTTGAAGAAAGCTTCATGCACCACTTCCTCCTGGTCTGGTGGTCTACAGCAGACCCCTACTACAACATCACCCTTGTTGCTTTCTCCTCTGACTGTAACCCAGGGACTTTCAACAGGCCTGTTTCCAGCTTCATACTGGAGCTCTGAGCAATCAGAGCTCTTTTACATAAAGTGCAACTCCTCCACCTCTTCTCTCCTGCCTGTCCTTCTTGAACTGTTTGTGCCCAATCAAAGCAGTGCTCCAGTCATGCAAATTATCCCATCAAGAACCTGTTATTCCAATCACATCATAGTTCTGTGACTGTGCGAGAACTTCCAATTCTTCTTGCTTGTTTCTCAGGCTCCGTGTATTTGTGTGTAGGCAACCGAGTAACTCGTTGATTGCACTGATTTCTCAAAGGATGAGAGCACTTTCCCTGCTGCTTCCGCCTGCTTGCTCTCCCTCCAGGTCTCCCACTTCTCCATTTAACTCAGGGCTTTGGTCTCTGTCCCCTGATGAATCTAGACCAGTCCTGAGTTTATTTTGGTTGGAGCCTGACCATTATACTCTTAAGAGACACTCAACATTTTCACTCTTGACCTAAAGTTACATTTAAATCCAGGTGTCCAAAAGTAACCTGAAAAATATAATACTTACAATGAACATCTAGATAACAAATCATAATACATACCAAATAGTCTGCACTGCTGTAGTAATCAGAATGTTGCATAATGGGGGAGAATCCCATCACCATTGAAGATGGTTGCTTTTGACTTCAAGACATCAGGTTTTCACACAGTAACTTTAATGGGCTTCATATGCGGGTTTGCTATTTTACACCAGCTGAGATTATAGTTTCTTATCCCAGAAAACCCCAAATTATAGGCAGACATTACTTTGTTTATCACTGAATTGCAATTATATTTACGTGAGAATTAGAGCTATAAAAATAGCTGATTTGTTGATTCAGTGTCACTTCCAAAAAAAATCAATAGCAGAATGTACCACTTGACTATAAAGAAAATGTTTCACTTCAATTTTGATGCTTTTTTTACTTTTTAAAAATAAAATCAAAGAAGATCTTGAAACTTCAATTTCAAATGAAAAAATCAAAATGTTTCATTTTGACATTTTCAAAACAAAACCTTTCATCTTTTTCAGGATTGTTTTTTTCTTCATGAACAGTTCAGCAAAAATAGAGCAAATTTATGAAATGCTTCAGTGTTTCTGAATCTTTTTTTTCCAAAAAAGTTTAATGAAAAGAATGTCACCCAACTCTCCTGTTAAGGTAAGGGCAGGATGTGAAGAGAATGATGAAAGCAATTGAAACTGCAGGGGAGGTGGGAGTTAGAGTAGGTAAAATGTAGTTACCCATATTAGAATTTGTCCAAGAAGCTAGCACTAGAAAACCTTAAAATGTTACTTAGCAGGATACCTCTAAAATGTTAAAAAAGTTGTTCTCCTTATGCAGCAGCAGATTTTCAAAGTTTAGTATCCACTCTGACCCCTTATTCCCTATTGGACTAAGTAACTTCCTTCTGTTTACAAAGGAGTTCTTTAAGTTGGTCTAGTCCCAAAAGAGAACAATGCCTCTTTCTGGAAGTTTTCAGCCTCCTTTCCCACTAAGTTGCCTTTCCTGTTCAGAAAGCAGCTCCCTAGTGAGTTCAAAATTCCCCCATATTACATATTCCAGGTTCAGCAAATTTATATTGTCTATGTAAGGACACATATATTTCAACATTATATCCTACACTTACATATACTCAAGATCAATTACAAAAAAACATTATATTGTATGAGTATGATGTCATGTAGATATGCTGTATACATTACATACATAGCTTTTTCCTAATACTTTATATCTGATGGATTTTCTGCCATTGGGAGTCTTTGCCAAAGTCTAAAAGTACAGAAACCACTGCGAACTCTGGGCTGAATTTGCCTCATAGCATTTACACGCCATATTTAAAGTACCTTGTATTATATATGTATTAGTAGTTCATGGAATAAGTATACAGAAATACTTTAAACATATTGGGCAGAAGTTCGCCATGCTTTTCAGGGCCTTGTACTCTAAGGTCCTGATATCCTATTGTACTACAATGAGTCCCTTATAGGACTGTACACTGATTTCTAT
The DNA here is from genome assembly GCF_001723895.1 of Crocodylus porosus. Taxonomy (NCBI): domain Eukaryota; kingdom Metazoa; phylum Chordata; order Crocodylia; family Crocodylidae; genus Crocodylus; species Crocodylus porosus. The sequence continues at coordinate 62,206,942 of NW_017728947.1, read as the reverse complement.
CAGAAAAAAATGCACAGAATGTCCATTGTGGGTCTTGTAGGAGTGTTGTGAAGAACAGGCATATAAATAGTGTTTAAAAATACAAGAATATATGCAAATTATAGACACTGCTCTGCCTGATGGATTCCAGGTAGCTAACAATAAATGAGCAATGAAAAATCAACTTCATTATTGTTACAATGGCAGATGGTATTTGAGATGTTGTGAAAAAGACAAGGTGTTTGATTTGCCTTTCCCATCACCCAGTACCTCCTTTGATTTTATTTTCCATCCCTAGCATCTTTCGAGTCTCTACAGTCTTTGCTAAAGCCTGACACAAAAGCAGCCGAGCTACTTCATTTCCAAACGGCAGCAATTTACTAGGTAGTTGAGTCATTTATTTAACTAAATAAATTGTTAAAAGTTAACTATATTTGTAAGGCCAGAAGGTGTTTCTAAAATCTGCTGCCCTTTTTATATCATAAACCTGGATTAGGTTTACAACCCTATTTCCCCTCAGCAGTTTGTAAATCAAACAAAGGATGTTGAACAATGCATAAAAATCCCTGTGAAACCACCCTCAGAGTTTTTGTTAATGACAGAAAGCATTTCAAGGCTGCTAGTGTATCCAAAGCAGGGTTGGATGGGTTACTTTAAATTGCATTTGTTCTGAGCCATGGGAAGCCATGATTTTTGAGTATAGTACATAGAGATTTAAAGTTGAGGGTCTGTCCTTGTTAAAATCAAAGACCAAACTTTGCCAATATACTTTGCATAACTTATGGGTGAAATGTTAAGGTTCCTCTGATAATTACTGCCTGCATTGCTGTCAAATGCTGTAGGTGACTCTGATAGAATACACTTGCTGTTTGGACAGACACATGAGGAGTATCCAAACGTTCTATCAATTTCTGTGGAATATTAAAGGAACAGCAACAATGGTATGGTGATCAGTGACAAAATAGTCACAGTTTTTCCCTGCTATCTTAGGGCCAGTTTTTTATTTGTTGTGTCCACTAATGAGTTTTAAGTCACCACTAAAGAAACCTGATGTCAAAAATTCAAATTATTTGTACTGAGCTGGGAAAACTTCAAAAATGAAAGTGCTGGGCACAATGGGGCTACAAACTTGGGCATTATTGCTAATTATTAAGAACATGAAAACATGCTGGCTTGAGGTAACTTGTTATTACTCCTATTAGACTTACACCCAATTTGGTGATGAAATGGGAATTTGCCTTTTTTTCATTAGATAGGTACAGTCAGTGGTAGCAATGGGAGGAAAGCAGTCAGAAGACAGTCAGAAAGCCTGAGGCTGAATTGATTCCATCTTCACAGGTTAGTATAAGCTGAATTTCTTTTGTGTTATAGATTTGAACCTGTTTCTGATTACTTATATTGGTTTATGTGTAATTTCTGTACCTAGTCCAGAAGTTCAGTGCATAAAATGGCTGAAATTGTTTTAAGATAACCTGGATGGATGGAGTATCAGGCTTAACTGATAAATCAATTTATTAAACTTCTGTCCCAGATCCCCTCCAGATTCAAATTAACTCTCAGTCCCTCAACATCCCAGGATGCTTTGCACCTCCCCCACAAACCCCCTTTCACAAGGTGGATGGGCTAACTTTGGCTCAAGCTGTCTGCTGCAGCCAAGCAGGGATGGATGCTCTAGCACTCTCCAGCTTCTGACCTGGGCCACTGCAAGCTTGTGGCTACATTTCTAGAGTCAAATGTGACTGTCTGTTCACTTGCTTAATGATTCAATCTATGCAGTTCAGACTAACTTGCAAAGTATTATAATCAACCATTCTTTGTGACATACAACAGAAGAGAGGACTTTTTTCTGTATCATAAAATTACTGATATGTTATGAAGGCCAGCAGTATCAGTTAAGACAATGTAAATAACTGAATAAAAAGTGCAGCATTTGGGATTATGACACAATAAGGAGAAAGAAAGTCTGAATTCATTTTTACGACAAATTCTCAAGCCAATCAAGGGTCACAAAGATTCGGATCAGCAAAAGTGCTGGAGTTCCTTGACAAGCCAGGAGAGTCTGTGAATTATTTTATATCCTAGGTTTTCAAAAAAGAAAGAGAGTTTGCTGCCTATTGGCAAAAAAATTAGATAAATGAAAGTTGAATGGTTGTAATAATGCAACTGTCTCTTAAACATTTATTTGAGGTGGTTGGAACAGACATGCATTACAATCTTACTGTTGCTTTTCTTTTAAATTCAATACTCGTGCTATTTTTTTGATAATATAATCTCTGCTCGTTGTTGTGCAGGTATGCTTCTATGTGATCATAATTTAATTGCTATATATATTTCTATGTATTTTGCAAACTAGTCTAGGTAAAATGAAAAAAAACCCCCAAACACACACATGCATACACATAGATGCAAACAAACATGAAACTTACAGTTTTGGAAAAAAAGCCAGATAAAAGTGACCTCATGCATATCTGGTCTAACAGGAAAAATGAAGTGCTGACAATGAAGAAGTGGAGTCTATTCACATGAAATTGTTTTCTTCTCTTCCAAATCAAATCAATTTTCATAAGTTTCACTAAGCAAACAAGGTTGCTCAATACTTTCTACAATAAGCTGCCTGTAAGGTTTTCCATTGCTGAATAAAAGAGAAAAAAATATAAACCTATTTTCCTGACCTCAGTTTCCCCTCAGATAAGCTCACATGCACTCATGAGCTTGTATTAACTTCCCTTTTCCCCTGCTTAAGTAAGCCATTTTGGTTTCATAACCTCAGCAATGCTTTTGTCACCTCGGTCAGTGTTCCTCAGCCTAAATATTTTTGGCCTTTGTGTAGTGTCATCAAGCTCAGGTGTTTAGAAAAGAATCAAACTCCTAAAATCCAAAGATAAGCTAAAAATAATATAAGTGAAAAAATGATTTCTTATTTTTATTTTCCCATTGAGCAATTAGAGTTTTGTTTTCACATTTCTCTGTGCAGTCATAAGTGCTTTGTAAAGTTGATTTTTTTCCAGAAAAAGTGAATTTACTAAGTAATAACCTGGAGTAATAAGAAAAATAGTAAATACCACATTTATTTGACTCCAAGATGAGGCTTTTTCCTCCAATCAGCATGCGGAAAATTGCCCTTTGTATTATATTTGCATACAAGGAAGCCTCATGAAATATGTCTATCATTAAACTGCTACCAAAAGCAGCATGTGCTCAGTAATGGAAACCAACTCGGAAGTTGGTTAAATACAGCCAACACTGAGCATAACAATAAAAACATGGCCAATCTGGGGCAAACATACTGATGGGGACCTTTTTATTTATTTACTTATTTATTTATTAGACCTTAAAAAAATGGTGGATATTCCCTTGACAGGGAACTGGTACTAGGTTTGGAGGAACTATAATACCAGACTGACTGATACTGAGAGGGCCAAAGCCAGCCCTGACAACCTCCCCTGGGTGCCAAAAATTCTGTTTTTTTTGCACCGGTCCTGGAAGCACTGGAATACCAGGTCAATGCATGGAGTGGATGGAGCAAGCTCCGGTTCCACCACCCAACACCAAAAAGAATCTGCTCAATATAGACCTCCAGGGAGAGACTGCGGGGCCTGCCCAATAAGGACAAGTTAGTACAATCCATCTAATTAAGATTAATACTAGTGCTTATTGTGTGCAGTCCCCTTCAGCACTGATGCTTTATCAAGTCATGGTGAGCCACTGCACTGAATATATTTAGATTTACTCTCCATTCCTACAGCTGAGCTGTATCTTGCTTTCTATCTTTCTACCCATTCCCAATTATTCCTGTTTCTTCATCAGTCTTAAATGTCTGGCAAAATCACTAAACAGGGCCCCAAAGAGTTTACCCAGAAGCTCTGTTTTGTCTCCTCTCTCAGCCTGTTGCATATGATGAGTGTGGCCTTCTCTCCATGAACTGGACCAGGTTGCCCTGCACCTATCTGCATATGGATTTTGGAGGGATCCCAGGACTCATGATAACAACATCCAGTTCCAGTCATGAATGGGGGGCTAATTAGCACACGGATCCTTTGTGGGGTGTCTGGAGTACATGTGCATACTGAACAGTGCTGAGCTGTGGGGTCATCCTGGATTGAAACATTTTGACTCTGTTGGGGCCCCATCTAATGAACTATATGGTAAATCATGAGCTTTTTGGCTTTGGACTAATATCATGCATATTTTATACTGCATATAAGCAGGCACAAAAGTACTGCTTAAAAGTGTTTTTATGGAGTACCTGTGCTAAAAGTTATAGTAGTTTCAAAAAAGGTAAATTGAATCAATTTTGGATGAACTAAATTTATGGGTATACCTGTCATAATTTGCCTAGGTGGTAAAATATGTTTATTTTAAGGACAGTGCTTAAATATTTCCCTGTTATTTCCATGTGTGTAGGGAGAGGAGGGTCTGACCATAATGAGG
>NW_017728947.1:62187770-62202316 GCF_001723895.1 Crocodylus porosus | reverse complement strand
TACCTAGAACATTATGACAAATTTATAATTTTTCTATATTTAGACTCTAATTGCTGTGCGGGGGTGGGGGGGCTCATCTTATATTCAGGGTCATCTTATATTCAAATAAGTATGGTACCATGGGACATCAATAAAATTAAAAGTTTGGCAACATGACTTAGATCAGAACTCCAAATAATGACTTTCTAGCTTTCCCAGATCCTTTTACTTTGCCCACTGTGAAGACTCTTTCAGCATTTCCTATGCCTTGCAGGTCACCACTATGTCTTCTCCTTCATACAGAACTTTATGAATCCTGGCAAAATTCCCTACTGTACCATCATTCTTGTTCCAGAGCCATGAATTTTGTCAGAGAGCCTTCCAGCTTCTCACAGGCTTCTCTCAGAGATGAACAGAGTTCAGCCTATAAAAGGTTGACCCATCTAGTTATAGTGATATGTCTGTTGGTCAATGAAGTCAGGTACAGTCAATCAACAGATAAGTATGTAGAGGTATAAACATTCTGGTCTCCTCAATCAGTCTAAACAAATTTGATAATTTATTATTGAATCTCAGACCAAACCAGACATTCAGCTGCTTTGTCTAGGAATTGGTATAAAGTATGATAATGTTTCTATGCTTGTTTATTTATCCACCTGACATCTACTGATTAGAGTAGTCTAGGAGAATACAATGCGATTAGCTTAGTAGAATGCAACCTTTGTATTACTGACCATACTAGATATTCCCTATAATCAAGGTTTGAATTACACTTTGACTCTTGGTGGGACTGCAAACAAATAAAATAAGAACAATGGGCTGCCCATCATGCCTTAATAAAAACAGAGACCCCCCCAGCTTATGATTTTCAAATCTTACACGGCGACTTTCATTTCTTAAAGGGAATCTCAGCCTTTCCCCTCCCCCCCAAGGTTCCCCGTAATACAAACCCTGCCTATAATTGCATTGATTTTGAGACCTGATTGTGGCAGGGCACTGGTAGTGTCTACTCCTTTAAGGACTGGGCTAGGGAGGGGCAGGTGCCTAATTAGGTCCAGCTCCCTGACCTGAGGGCAGTTCATGATCAGCCAGCACAGAAAAAGCACCTCTTTGCTGAGATCTGCCAGGAACACTTTGGAGGCAAGGGTGAAGCTATGGGGATGGCTTGGAGGTGTCAATGGTCCTGGGCATGATCTAAAACTGCACCCTGCTGGGGAAGGAAGGCCTGGTGGGGCTGCTGCTGATGCAGCAGTCCCCATGTAAATACCAGGAATGATCATCTCCCCAGTGTAAGGTGGGTTGGGGCACCTTAACCTCAGTCCCAACCTTTGTGTGGGTTATTTAATGCAGGGAAGGCCAGGTAAGCTTCTTGAAGCACCTGAGCCTGCTGGGGTGGGTGATCCTGCAGGGCCAGGCATGCTTTGCAAAGTACCTGAGCTGGGAATGGGGGATCCATGAACCTTGTGAGCAGGCAAGCAGCTTAGACCTGACCCATGGTATCCAACTGGTCCATGTTGGGAACAGGACCCAGAGAGGGGTCAAAAGGGCCTGGGACCCACCATGAGGGATGCCCAGAGAGCAAGAGGCTCAGGATCTCGACTGGCCTGAGATGAGTCCAGGGCCTGAGGGGGAGCCGAAGTTCCCAGAGAGGAGACCACATCTAATGGGTGAAGGGTATGGATGAGTTTAGCTGTCTGAGATGCCATCTGTGAGGCTTGGGCCACAGTGTAGGGGTGGAATGAAGCTTCAGATATTTCTCTAAACATTGGGGTTCAAAATAGGCAGCCTCCTGCCTGATTAACAACTCAATACATTAAGGCGTGGCAGAAGAGTGAGGTGGACGGCTGGCCCATGGACAGGAGGCAGGCCAGTGCCTTCACTGGGCATGATTGCCCATCACACTGATCCAAAAATTCAAACCAATCCACTTATTCTGTTAATGCTGATTTTTTCTGTTTGAATGATCTGAAAAGGCCTATAGTAAAATTCAACATTCTCTGGGTTCTTGGTTATTATTACTTATAGATTTCAACAAATTTCAGAGACAAATGTCTTCTGGGAAGGGATCCACCTCATACTGAAGGGGAAGGCTTTTTTCTCAGCCAGGATGGTGGACCTCCTGGACAGGGCTTTAAACTGAGATTGGTGGGGGATGGAGGGACAAGAAGAGGAGCAAGCCTAGGGGCCAACAACCAAATAACCATTACAACAGGAGATGACAGGAAGGGCACTATAGCATGAACTGATGGACTGGAGCTCACTCAACTTGACAGGAAACCAAGGACCTCCAGCAGAGGGATCAAATGACTGTACACAAATGACAGAAGCATGGAGAACGAAAAGGAGGAACTGAGCCTCCTGCTTTCCAGCAGGGACTATGATGTCATACGGATAACAGAGACCTGGTCCCATGATTGGACTGTAGTTATAGAGGGCTACACCCTCCACAGGAGGGGTCACATAGGGAAAAAGGATGAAGTTGTAGTTCTATATGTAAAGGAGCAGTACACCTCCTTGGAAGCCAAAATTGGTACTAAGGAAGAATGACTTGAGACCCTTTGGCTCAAGATTTGGTGGTGGGGAGTGGGGAACATGGTGAAAGGATATTACAGACTTCCAAATCAAGATGAGGCACTAGATCTGGAACTCTTCAGAGAACTGTATAGGTTGTGTGAGCATGGGATATGGTTGTCATGGGAGACTTTAACTATCCAGACATCTTCTGGGAAGAACATTTGGCCACATCTGATTGGTTGCATAGATTCCTGACTTGTATCAATGAGCTCTACCTGTCTCAGGAAGTATATGGGCCAACCACAGGAAATGTGCTCCAAGATTTAGTTTTGGCCAAGGGTGATGACCTGATGAGTGATCTCATGATAGAGACTAACCTAGGTGACAGTGACCATGACACTGTCACTTTCACTGTCTGTCATAGGGCTGGGAAATCTGTCAGTAAGGTACAAATTCTTGACTTTAAACAAGTTAACTGCAATAAGCTAAGGACTTTAGTGAATAATGCCCTAGAGAATGATGGAAAGCAGAGAAGAGTGCAGTTGAAGAATGGTCATTCCTCATGGACATGATCCTTGGTGCACAGAAGATGTCCATAACTGTACACAAAAAAGGTGGCACAGGGCCCAGGAGGCCATCTTGGCTCAATAGGGAAGTTGCAAATCTTCTGAAAAAAGAAAATGGAAGCTTACCAATGATGGAAGCTAAGAATAGACCCCAAGGAGAACTACATAAGATTGGCCCACACCTGTACGGGGCAGATTAGAAAACCAAACGTGATGACCAAATTCAGGTTGGCAATCAAAATCAAGTACAATAAGAAGTCATTCTATAGGTATATAGGTAACAGGAGGAAAACCAGTGGAAATGTGGGACCACTGCTCAGTGCATCTGGACATCTGGCACCCACACCAGGGAGAAAACTGAACTCCTGAATGAGTACTGCGCATCTGTATTACACCAGTCAAAGAGTGATAGCCTGCCAAATGCAAATATGACAGAATAGTCACAGTAGGGATGATCACCTACCAATAGTCAATGTAGGGCTAGAGAGGCTGGATAGCTATAAGTCAGCAGGACTGGATGAACTCCTTCTAAGACCACTGAATGAATTAGCAGGTCATTTCAGGACCACTGGCAAAGCTCTTTGAGGATTTGTGGTGCTCAGGAGATTTCCCAGAAGACTGGAAAAGGGCCAATGTTGTGCCCATCTTCAAGAAGGGGAGGAGAGAGGACCCAGGAAACTACAGGCCAATCAGCCTGACCTCAATCCTAGGAAAAATCCTTGAAAAAATGCTCAAGGAGTCCATATGTACTGAGCTATTAGAAGGCAAAATTCCAGCATGGTTTTGCCGAGGGTAGGTCATGTCTGACTAACCTCATCTCCTACAATCAGTTTAATCACCACCTAGATAAGGGAGATGAGGTTGATATCATTTACTCGGACTTTAGGAAGGTCTTTGACTTGATAGCCCATAAGGCCCCCATGATAAAACTAGGGGACTATGGGCTCAGCAATTCAATGGTCAGATGGTTGGGAAACTGGCTGTGGGATCAGACCCAGAGAGTACTAATAGTTGGATTTGTGTCAACCTGACGGAAGATAGTCAGTGGGGTCCCCCAGTGTTTGGTACTTGAACTAATTCTTTTCAACATCTTCATCAATGATCTGGATGTGGGGATGAAAAGCACACTGGTAAAGTTCACCAATGACACTAAGCTGTGGGGAAGTCTGGCCATGCGTCAAGGTAGGCTGATGATCCAGGCGGACCTAGACAGATTAGTTAATGGGGGGACCAGAACCAGATGCTGTTCAACCCTGAGACATGTAAAGTGCTCCATCTGAGGAAGAAAAATCTGCAACAAACTTACAGGTTCAGTGGTGCTACACTAGCTAGCAGCACATCTCAAAGGGACTGGAGGGTCAAAATTGACCATAAAATGAATATGAGCTACCAGTGTGATACTACAATTAGCAGAGCAAACAATATGCTGGCATGAAGCAACCAATGCATCTGAAGCAAAACTAAGAAAGTTATTTTCCCACTGTACTCAGCATTGGTGAGAGCGCAGCTTGGAGTACTACATCTAGTTCTGGGCACCACACTTCAGGAAGGATGTGGAGAACCTTGAAAGAGTCCAGAGAAGAGCCACTCATATGATGATCCTGAAGAGGCCTGAAGAGCAAGACATACGAGGGAAGGCTGATAGATGTGGGACTGTTCAGCCTAAAAAAGAGAAGACTTCAAGGAGATTTGGTGGCAACTTACAAATATATTGGGTTGAGCATCAGGAGCTAGATGAACAAGTATTCACCAAAGCTCCCCAGAGGAAAACTAGGAGCAAGGGTCATAAACTCCTTGAAGAAGGTTGCCTACTGGGTATAAAGAGAAACTTCACAGTTTGTGGGACCAGTCTCTGGAATAGACTCCCAGCGAGGGTGGTGCAGGCACCTACCCTGCAGATCTTCAAAAGGAGACTGGACACACACCTTGCTGGGGTTATTTGACCTCAGCAGTCTTTCCTGCCCGGAGTAGGGGGGCTGGACCCCATGATCTCATGAGGTCTCTTCCAGTCCTAAACTTCTCTGAATCTGTAAATTATTCTTGATCACCAAGTCATTCAGAAACAAATCATTGAATTTTTTCTGAGTTAAAAATTTGCATAATGGGTTATTGCTTTTGTTGTTTTATCAGTCATATGTACAATTGCCCACAAAATCACATCAAAGAGAAGCATATTGTTCTTAAGGACATATTGTACAAGGACACCTGTGCGAAGAATATACTGAAACCAGTTTGTAGTGACATTTTGGAAACCAGTTTGCTGTTTGTGGGAATGAGAAATATATTGAAGATCAGAAAGATTTCCAGATTTGGAACTGTTAGATTTCCATCAAAGGGACTGAGAGTCACTAAAAAGATACAATATCTTCTGAAGCTAAATGAGGAACACTAGTACCATACTTAGTATTAAAAAACAGATAAACCTAATTCACACACAAAATGGGTCAGAAAGGGTCTGAAAGGGTACAGCTTCTTCAAAGATAGTATGATATATATAAGACCTCAAACATAATTTATCAGTCTGCATATGTACAATATGTTCTTATCAAATTACCAGTGAAAATAACATCAATGTGGGCCCATCTTACCACAATACATTTAACAAATACCATCACATAGCACTGCTGAAGCAGGACAAGTTTTGTGCATAGAAAATGATTTCTCTTTTTCACATAAGAAGTTGGATACAAGTGAGAGCAGAAGACACCTTGGCCAAAGAACAGAGGGAAACCTGTGCCACAGAATCATTAATATCCAGCCAGAGCTATCCAGTTTTACTTTTCTAATGACATCATTAAAGACTTGCACTAAATCACGTCTATCGAACATACTCACTTTTAAAAGGTAGAAGAAGTGAGGCAACATGGGCAGGATTTAAACCCATGACTGGGTTCCTTGGCCTAGACTTTGGGAATAAAAGTTGTTTTTAAGTTGCAAAACTACAAAAGACTTAAAAATCAAAGCAAAGTTCATTTTCACTAGATGGATGTCTTTTAAAAAAAATCTGTAATATAATTTTCTTGTTTCCCAAGTTCCAGCTAAACTATTGCTATAATTCAGCTTGGTACTATTTCAGAATGCCTCCCTTTCTCCCTCCAAATCATTTTTTCTTTTTTAAAAGGACATGTTATATGTTTCCTCTGTTTCAGCTCCATAATATGTCAGCAAAACAATATTGTTTTTAATTGATTTATTGTAAGTGATTGTGTTTTTAGATTGATGGAGTTTTTTTAATAAGAACTGTTACATACAGGAATTTCATGCTTTTTTCTCATTTTAAAATAGTTATTTTTCACATTGTACATTCTAACCTTTACAAAGTGTTTTAGACCCTGGGTCATCCATTTTATGCTTGAGACTTTAAAACTCAATTCTAAACTCTAGGATTCTATGATAAAATTATATGATATTACTTCAGAACAAGAACTCAAATTCATCCTTGCTCACAGTTAGGTAAATTGTAACTCTAATGTATCTATTATGTTCTATCCTGGCCTGCTGTGTTATCTTTACAGTATAATCTTGTGCTAAGAGAAGTCATTTAGATCTTTGTTCAGAAATCCAGAGGATCTCTGTCATTAAAATATATCCAGACAAAAATACCGCTCAGTTTTGGGGCAGGATAGGATACATTATCTTCAGAACACTCTAGAAAGAGTAGTCACTTCACTCCCAGGGCAGCATTTCTTGCACTATAGCCCCTGAACCAGACTTGGGGTAAGTCTGATGTTAATTTTTAGGACTGATTCTTTCTTATATTTTATCTTCTCTGTACCATTTTAGTTTTGTAGGTTCAGGCCACTTGAGAATTCCTCATCCCAGAGGGTTCTTGTGGAGCTAGCTTTTGTGCACCACCCTATATGGTCGAATTTAAGGGGCTTTGCTCTCCCATGTCTTAGCTAGGAGACATAACCAAAGCCATGTTGGCTAGGTACATAAGTTATGCATAAACTGGCTTAAATGATGACAAACTGGTTTCAACCTGTAACAGACCGGAAGCTTGGTGCACATAAACCAGTTTCAAAATGGCTGAAACTGGTTTAAGATAAACCTGGTTGAATGTATTATCAGACTTAACTGATTTGGGTCAAACCAGTTTATGAAACTTCTGTTCCAGATCCCTTCCTAGTTCAAGTTAAATCAAGATCCTTCAGAATCCTAGCATGGTTTCTAGCCCTGGGCTAGGCTGTGCTGTCTGCCCCTCTACACCCTAGCTGGAGCAGTGAGAGCTGGCTGACAAGGGGGTAGGTCAAACCTGGCTGGGAATGCAGCCCAGTCTACAGGGGGAAGGGAGCACTGTACCACTCAGGCAAACCTCAGCTGGAGTCTGGGGTCAGGAAAAGGGGTTAAACACCCCTTCCCCTGCTCAAATTTATTGCTGGCTGTAACTGTGGACTACAAATCCCAGAGGCACCTGGAAGCAGGAAGAGGAAGTAATCAGCAACCCTGCAGAGTCCTGCTGCTGTAATTCTGGACTGCAAATCCCAGAGATCTCAGTGGCAACAGGAAGAGGAAGTGAACACATAGCCAGAGAGCTGTGCTCTAGCACCCCCTGGCTTCTGGCCTGAGCCACTGCAGGCATCTGGCTGCATTTCGTCAATCAAAGGTAAATGTCTGTTCACTTCATTTTCAATTTAATTTGTGCATCTTAGACTAACTTGCAAGGACTGAATCAACAGTCTTGGGCTTTTTGACTATCTGTACATAGCCACTGAGGCAGTTCAGTTAACAGAATCAGAGTTGTAAGTGGCTTTGTGATGTCTGCTTCCTTTTTGTTTGGCAGCCTCAGTTCAGTAAAGAATCTAGGCCTAAGGTTCCTCTTTTTACCCATACAATAGAATGCTTTGTGCATTATTACTGTTATTCTTTGTGCTGTGTGAAGCAGAGCCTGTGTAGGAGCTGTGTGAAGGAGAACATATTTATCTCTCCTTCTGGGCTTGGCTCTATTTATGGGCAGTAGAGAGAAAAGGGAATGCAGAAAGACTGAAGGCCAGAAACAGGGAATTGTGGGATTATCACTGGTGGGCCAAATGGTTCATATCTACATGTGCATATTAATGCAACACAAACTCCAGCACATATCACACTAGGGTTTATTGCTCCTGGGCACTGTGTTTACATGTGCACCCAGGACTAAAGTATATTGAGCCAGGTTGGAGCAGTTCCAGCTGGCAGGGGGCCTGGGAGGTCAGCTTGCCATCATGGGGCTTCTCCAACCTGGCTCAGTGTGCTGCAGAGGGGCTGGCTGGGCACTAGGCTTCTACAGTGTGGGGCCAGCTGGCTGACAGCCCCCTCACTGAAGTAGCCTTGTGCCCCAGCCAGCCCTGCCAGTATCCACACATGCATTGCTGTGCATGAACAAATTTTGCAGCAGGATAGTATTTGTATTTACCTGCTGCAGAGTTTATTAGTTTTTTGTGACCTAATAAGGCTATATGTATATGCACCAAGTCTTTCCTGCTGAGTAAATTAGGCAACTCCACAGTAAACATCTCATGTAGATGTGCCCGGTTCCAAATGTTTTGCAGATGATGGTTCTGCAGAGCAGGGCGGGCTGCCCTTAGAAACTATGCATAGGGACTTGCAGTAGAGATGGCTGGGAGATATGGGCTTGAAGGTGTCATTAAAAGTCAGGTCTATCAGTGTGGACATATTCTTATGTGGCTAATACAAAGTGCATTCAAGCCACTAGAAAAATACCCACTGGATTTTAGTTTGTGTGTTTGACTTCAATGGATTTGGGATTGTGTATGACTTGCCACAACTACATTGATACTTTGATACACAAAACTTCAGCAGTTTTTATGAGTAGTGCAAAAATAATTTTGGATGAGTCTATGATGATAGGTTGCCCAATTCACAAAGGGTTGTTCAAGTTTCCTCACTCTCTCATCCAAACCATTTGGCAACCAGCAGCAGGACAGTGTCAAGACAGCTGGAGATTGGCCTAGATGCATCAGATGATCAGGGCACCTTTTGTGCCTTGTCCTGCTCTATGCAATCCATGGTGCATTGCTGTATTGCCTTCATGGCCATTGGACCATATGAGGATCTCATCTGCCCAGTCACCCAGAGTCAGACTTTGCATCCAGGAGCAGGCATGCCCCTATCTCCCCAGAGGTGAAAAGGCCAATGCTGTGCAACTCTTCATCACTTAAAGCCAAATATCATGTAATTCACATCCAGCAACAAGTCATGTGGTGACAGGTCAGTGACAAAGCAGCAGGTGTTGACACACTGTAAGCTGTAGCTATAAATCTGCACACAGGCAGCTCAGAGCTTTGGGTCACTTTCTACTGAGAAGCAGCAGTTGAACTTGGCAGCCCCCTGAATAACTGAGCAGGCCTGTTCAGGACCACACTGCTCTCTTCCTAGAGTGAGGAAGGTGCTAGAAAAAGTGTCCCAAACATTGCCTGCTTCACCTCACCCTAGCCAGCATACCATGGCTGGCACAGGTCCCACTATAGCAGTTGAAAAGGAAAGAAATCAATCCCCCTCAAGCTAGATGCGTACATTCACCAATGGAAACACCAACAGACTTGAAAGGAGAACTGCCCTCATTGGGAGAGAACAGGGCAGATATAACATCCAGATCACCGCTCTCAGCGAGACTGGCCTACCTGATGAAGGCCAGCTCATAGAAGGAAAAGCTAGTTACACATTCTTCTGGAGTCATTGTGGCAGCAAAGCCAGGTGGGAGGCAGGTGTTGGCTTTGCTATACAAAATTGCCTTGTCAAGAAGCTGACCTACCTGCCAAAGGGATAGAATGACCGACTGATGGTGGTTAAGCACCCCCTGGTTGGCAAAAAGTGTGCCACTATTATCAGTGTGTACACCCCTACCATAACCAACTCCGACAAAGACAAGAACCAGTTCTATGATGACCGCCACTCCATGATCGCTGCTGTACTGGAGTTTGACTGCCTCATCCTCCTTGGCAACTTCAACACCAGGATTTGCTCTGACTACCAAGCATAGTGTGATGTCATCAGGAAGCACAGGATGGGAAGCGGCAATAACAGTGGTCTCCTCCTGCTCAGACTATGTGCTGAACACAAGCTTCTGGTTACTAACACTGTGTTCCATCTCCCCAACTGGAAGATGACATTGTAGGTGAACCCTTGTTCCAAGCACTGGCATCTTATTGACTATGTCATTGTCTGAAGGACGCACAGATGTGATGTCCTTGTAACCAAAGCAATGTGTGGTGTTGAATGCTGGACTGATCATTGACTCATCATCTCCTCATTAAAGATCATGATTCAAACCAGATGGTGTCCTAAAGGATGAAGTGTACCAAAGTGCCTCAACACTGCAGGGGTCATGAATGACGTGTGCATCTGGCAGCTGGGCAGGCACAGCAGTGGCAGGAGCATGGCAGTGGGAGCATGGTGGCGGTAAGTGGGGGAGCTCCCACAGATGATGCCAGTGCTGTCGGTGGTGGGGCAGGAGTGGCGAGGGCTGACCAAGGGTTGGCAACCACCTGCAGCTGCTGCTGGCAGTGGCAGCTGTGGCCAGTGGGGATTGTGGACTGCCTACAGATGCCACTAGCGGTCTCGGCAGCAGGGTGGTGAGTGGCGACCACCCACAGGTGCCACCAACAGTGTCAGCAGTGCCTTTTTGTAGGGGATGCACCGCCATGCTCAGGGGGTGCATGTGCACCCACATGCACCACCTACATATTGCCCCTGTCAGGGCTGATAAATAACAGTACTAGGCTGTCTATAGCAAACCATCTGAAAGATCAGTTTCACACTATACCATTCTGATTCCATCAAAGCCAAATGGAAGCAGCTCTGTGAAGCTACACTCCACAGCCCTTGAGCCCCTGGGACCAAGCATCTGCAGACACCAAGACTGGTTTGATGAAAATGATGAGGAGATGCAATGGCTTCTGGAAGAGAAACATCTCCACAGAGCCCACCTCTATGATAAGTCCACGTCAACACAATACGTCTACAGCTCAATATGGAAGACCATTTAAGACAAGCTGTGAGGGATGCAGGACACATGGTGGAGGAACAAAACAGAAGAGATCCAGCACTATGCTGACTGAGATGATGTAAAGAAGTTCTTTAATGCCATAAAGGATGTCTACAGTCCACAGGTCCTTAGATTCTCCCCTCTGCTGTCTGCTGATGGGACCATGCTGTTAACTGACAAGGCTCAGATCCTCCAGAGATGGGCTGAACACTTCAGCGCCATCCTCAGTCAGACCTCATCCATCAACATGGATGCCATATGCAGGCTGCCTCAAATTTCTGTCAACACCTTGCTTGAAGCTTCACCTACAATCTTGGAAGTCCAAAAGGCCATACAACAAATGTCTAATGGCTAAACTCCTTTAGCCAACATGATTCCAGTGGAGGTCTGCCAAAACGACACTTGGCAAAGTCCTCCTCAACCAGCTGACCAACCATCTAAATGACCTACTGCCTGAGAGTCAATGTGGTTTCAGAAAAGGACACGGAACCACTGACATGGTGTTGGCAGTTTGGCAGCTTCAAGAAAGGTGCCAGGAACAGAACGTTGACTTCCTCCTCACACTCGTTGATCTAACCAAAGCCTTCAATATGGAGAACTATGAAGGCTTCTGGGAAATCCTGAAGAAGTACAGATGCCCCCCAAAAAATCATCAATATGGTTTGACAGTTCCACAATGGCATGATGGCATGCATCTTTATGAATGGAGAATGCTCTTACCTCTTTCTGGTCACAAATGGCATCAAGCAGGGCTGTGTGCTCGCACCTACCCTCTTCAGCATGGTATTCTCTGCTATGCTGTTAGATGCCTTCCAAGATGACCTTGGTGTGAGGATCGGGTACCATTTCAACATAGACATCTTCAACCTGCGCAGACTTCGAGTGAGCTCCGAAGTCCAGACAGCCATGTGTCATGACTTCCTCTTCACTGATGACTGTGCATTTTGCACAGGCTCACAGGCTGACATGCAACAATACATGGACCCGCTCTCATCAGCCTGTGACAATTTTGGACTCTCTATTAACATGAAGAAGACTAACATGATGTTTCTACCTGCACCTGGAACAACACCCCAGGAAACACACATCTCAGTTAAAGACCAGCAACTGTTGATGGTCAACAAGTTTGCCTATCTAGGCAGCACACTCTCCCGTGCTGTCCACATTGATGATGAAGTCATTGTGAAATTAGTGAAAGCTAGTGTGGCCTTTGGGACTCCATAAGTCAGTCTGGGACCACAGAGGCATCAGAATATCAACAAAACTGAAGTTTTACAAAGCCATCATTCTTCCCACCCTTCTTTATGCCTGTGAAACCTGGACCATTTACCTGCATCATGTTAAGAATCTAAACCACTTCCACTTGTGCTACCTGTGAAAGATACTAAAAATCAAATGGCAGGACAAGATTCCAAACACCGAGGTACTCAGAAGATCAACTCTCCCCAGTATTCACACCTTGCTGAAACTGGTACAGCTAAGTTTTCTCTTCTAGGTGGATCTCCTCTGGCAGGCTTTAAACTAGACTTAGCGGGGGAAGGCAAAGATGAGGGCGGAGGAAGCCTTGGACCACTAAACCAAGCATTACCCACAAGAACAGCCCAACTTAGACCAACGAAGAGCAGAACAAATACCCAGGTAAGCAATAGGGGCCAGGGAAGTACTGAAATTAGGGGGCCAGTGCACACATCTTCAGGAGGCCTCAAATGCTTCTACACAAATCCTTGTAGTAGGGGGAACAAGGAGGAGGAACTTACCTTCCTGCTAGCTGACACCAACCCAGACATAGTGGGGCTCACGGACCTAATGCATGACTGGGCAGTGAATATTAAGGAGTATAGGCTGTATAGGAGGGTTAGGACAGGGAGGAAAGGTGGGGGTGTGGCGCTCTATGTCAAGGAGGAATACACATCCTCATCAAGTAACACAAGGTCAGGGGAGGGGCACACTGAAGTGCTCTGGGTTAGAATACAAGGAAGTCAAGGGGAAAGGGACTTAACAGTGAGGGTCTACTACAGACCACCCAACCAAGGGGAAGAGCTAGACCAGGAATTCTTAAATCAGCTCACGGAGGTAGTTAGGTCAAAAGATGTAGTTATCATGGGTGACCTGAACTTTCCAGACATCTGCTGGGAAGAGCAGTCAGCCAGGTCTGACCGCTCATGTAGGTTCCTAGCCAAAATGCAGGACCTCCATCTAACTCAGGAGGTGCACAGCTGCACCAGGGGAGATGCCTTGTTGGACCTGGTGCTGGCCATGGGCGATGACCTGGTGAGGGGGCTGTGTGTGCTCGACCACCTGGGTGACAGCGATCATCATCTGCTGGAATTCACCATCCAGCATAAGGTAGCAAAGGCCTGAAGCAAGGCAGCAGCCCTGGACTTCAATGAGGTAAGAAGAATAGTTGGGGAGGCACTGAGTTCCCAGAGGGTAGGGGGGTCGGGTGTCCAAGACGAGTGGCCGTTCCTTAAGGAGACGGTCCTCCAAGCCCAAAGGGAAGTAATCCAAACTTGGATCAAAGGGGGCAAGAGGGCACAAAAGCCTCCATGGCTCACCAAAAGCATACGGGAACATCTCCTAGCTAAAAAGGAGGCGTACACCCCATGGAAGGGAGGGGCCATCACCAGGGAGGACTATACCTTGGTTTTTCGGGGCTGCAAGGGGGCCAAAGCGGAGATGGAACTGGGACTAACTTCCTGGATCAAGGACAACAAGAAGTCTTTTTTTTAAATTCATAGGGGGTAAAAAGAAGGTACCAGGTAATGTGAGGACTCTGCAAGACATGCTAGAAAATCTTTTCATCGCACCAGACAAAGCTAACCTATTTAACAATTTCTTTGCCTCCATTTTCCTGAGTGGGGACCAGATCAGCCCCCCCACCAGGACCTCCACAGGCCCCAGGGGAAGTGCACCCAGGCCTAGGGTCAGTGAGGATCTAGTTAGGGAACTTCTGGAGGGACTGGAAGTATTTAAATCAGCTGGTCCTGATGATCTCCACCCCAGAGTGCTGAGGGAATTAGCAGAGGTCATTGTGAGACCCCTGGCATGGCTTTACGAGCACTCATGGTATGGTGCCAGAGGACTGGGAAAGGGCTAATGTGGTTCCCATTTTCAAAAAAGGGAGGAAGGAGGACCTAGGAAACTATAGACCAGTTAGTCTTACCTCAATCCTGGGTAGCTTTTTGAGAGAATTATCCTGGCGCATGCCCTTGAGGGGCCAGCAGGGGAGATTACGCTTAGGGGCAACCAACACAGGTTCATTAGCGGCAGGTCCTGTCAGACCAATCTGGTGGTCTTCTATGACTAGGTCACAAAATCTGTAGACACAGGGGTAGCAGTGCACGTAGTCTTTCTGGACTTTAGGAAGGCCTTCACCATTGTCTCTCACCTCATTCTCATTAAAAAACTAGGGGACTGTGGCATCGAAACCTACACAGTCAAATGGGTCACCAACTGACTGGAGGGCCGCACCAAGAGAGTGGTGGCGGATGGGTTATTTTCAA
>NW_017728947.1:62136346-62187264 GCF_001723895.1 Crocodylus porosus | reverse complement strand
CACTTCGAAAGGGATGTGGACAACATGGAGAGGGTCCAGAGGAGGGCCACTCGCATGATCAGGGGCAGCAGAGCAGGCCCTACGAGAGGCTAAGGGACCTGAACCTGTTCAGCTTCCACAAGAGAAGGCCGAGGGGGGATCTAGTGGCCTGTTACAAACTAGTCAGAGGGGACCATCAGGCATTGAGGGAGTCCCTTTTCCCCCAAGAACTACCAAGAGTGACCAGGAATAACAGTCACAAGCTGGCAGAGGGTAGATTCAGACTAGACATCAGGAGGTGCTACTTCACCTTCAGGATCTGGAACCAACTTCCAAGCGAAGTGGTGCTGGCTCCTACTCTGGGGGTCTTTAAGAGGAGGCTAGATGAACACCTTGCTGGGGTTGTTTGGCCCCAGTACTTTTTCCTGCCATGGCAGGGGGTCGGACATGATGTTCTGCTCAGGTCCCTTATGACCCTACCAACTATGAAACTATGAAAGTTGGGTCGGCCACCTCTCAAGAATGCCTGACACGTGCCTGCCAAAGAAAAGTCTTCTGTGGCAAGCTGTCAAATGGAGTATACTTTCATGGTGCACCAAAGAAGCCGTACAAGGGCACCCTAAAAGTATCCCTAAAGAGTTTCAGCATTGACCCAGAGTTGTGGGAGCAAGTTGCTCACTACTGTCCACCCTGGAGGTCCCAAATCCAGAACAGAACATTGGCCTTTGAACAGCAACACACAGCAGAAGCAATGAAGAAATGCACAGCCAGAAAAATGAAAACCTCCCGTATCCAATCCTCATTCCTCTCCTGTCCCTGCTGCAGCATATGGTTCAAAGCAAAGACTGGACCTACATCACCTACATACTCGTGTGACCTAGCCTCCACCCCTCTTCGTTCTCTTCCCTTTCCCTTTTTTCTCCTTTCCCTTCTTTCTCCTTTTCTCTTTTCTCCTTCCCTTTTTTTTTCCCACTTCTTTTCTCCTTCCCTCCCCTCCCCCCACTGGATGTGGTCATCTTTGCCCATGAAGGATGGAAGTATGCTCAAGTTTCACAAATCATGTTCTCATAATTAAAATACAATATAACATGGCATGATACGAGTTTAAGCAAATAGTTTATTAAAAATAGTGGTTTTCTGATAAAGAACAAAAAAGTGAGGGAGAGCAAAGGCAACACTTTGTAGGATGGGTTTATATAGTTAATGAAAATGTTGTGTTCTCCTACTGCAAATCACAAAACTTTTCAGTGTTTTGCAGAAATAAAGGGCCATCTGGAGAGTTTTAATGATCTCATGATTTTGATGGAAGGAGTGATTTCAACTGGAAAACAGATGAGACTTTATAGGTAAAGAAAACTCTTTACTTCAGACTTCAAAATACAAAAAAAATTTTTGTGATTTTCTTATTTAATTTTGGGTAACAAAATAAAAGCCTATGTTTTTGATAATATTTCAAATGTTGCAACATTAATTTTTAGTGACAGAGAACATCCATCTGGCTGCCTACTCAAGTAACCCTAGTGACTCTTTATAGATGGGTTTGCATTGCATTTGCAGGAACAGACCGAAAAAAATAGTGTTATGAGCTAATTGAGCCTTTATGATTTCTCTCTATATATTATGCAGAAAAAGTACTAATTTAGAGACAGAAGTCTTTCAAGTCTTTAGCATGCAAGAACAAAAGTAACATCAATTAATAACATACTCACAAAGAAATAAGAGAAGAAACAAAAGGCTTGATGAAAAGCCCTTAGAAGTCCTTACACTTAGAATGATAGTTATTTCCCTAAATGCATATAATATGTATGTCTTATATTACTTTATAATAGTATGCAATATTATATGATATTATAATATTGTAATGATATAATATCTATGTCTTGTATTGCATTAGGTTATGCAATGAATTGTTTTACAGAAAAAGTGAAGTTACCCTAACTAGCCTTAAAGAAGGTATTGAAATACAGCTTTTAAGTTTAAGTTCAATAGCAAAGAAATAGGGAAATTCTTGGATTTCACAATGTTCAAGAAATGATACTTCTAATAGTATTATATTACTAATAAAATAACATTACATTATAATATATCTCTAATAAAATCTGTATTTATTTTCCATCTATTTCATTATGCCTTCTCGAAGTGACCTTGCTGTCCACTCTAATGCCATTTACATTAGTGGCACAGATGCAGTGGCTAACATTAAGAAAGCACATCTTCAAACTTTTCTTCAGTATTAGTTACTACATCTTCTGTCCCTCCTCTTTCCTGTTCATTCCCACCGTATGATTCATATCTTCTTAAAGAAGTGAAGCTTTAGAAAGATATAGTCCTCCTGTTGCACTACTGGCAACACACCTGGTAGGCTGGGTAACGATCAGAAAGTGGATAGTGTCCTGGCTGAGGTTTGCAGGAATACAATACTACCTAAGCCAAATTGACCAAGATTGGGCAAATTCCATAATTTGTGTGATGGTATCCAAATGACACTTACGCTATGTTTAGGTATCCACTACATTATTTAAACGGTTATTTAAGTGACAGTCAACTTCTCACAGAGACTCTGGCTCTGTTCGGTTATGAATTTATAGGGGTTACTTTATAAAAATTGATAACAGCTCCCAATGTATAAAAGTTACGGAGGGAGAATGTCTTGCATTCAAAAGCTTGTCTAACTCTATCCCAGCTACATAGATGGTTCAATAAAAGGTATCACCATATACATCCTTGCCTTTTCCAATGTATAAAAGTAAGACTTAGCATTAGTTTCAGCTCAAACCAAGTTTTGCCACTTGAACCATTCTTTACCAATCATTGATTTCTATAACAAAGTGAGGAACAAGAACATTCAACAACTTGTCCAAGGAAAGCTGTACAGTCAACTAGCAGAATTCAAACTCAGGAGTTTTTCACTCTGACTTCTGTTTAGTCTTTTAGGGCATGATGGCATTAAAAAAATGAGCAGATCAACATTAATAAATACATCTTCAGGTATCTGACTTTGGAAATGACCTGCCAAATGAAAGATTTCTAAACTCCCTATTTCTTAAATCTTGATATTTTGAATCTGTATTGCTCCTGATTAACAACAGTGAAAGTGAGATCATAATCTGTCTTTATATCTTCCAGGATTGGTTCTTTTTTTGTCTATATGAGATGTTTGTTTCCCTTATTATACCATGAAATTTGATTCCAGTCTTGGGGAACATTCCAACTTGTTTCACAGGAAGGATAATGATAAAATAATGTTAATACATTTACTGTTCCTTTTCTTTATCCGATTTCTGAGGTCATAATGTTGCTAAAGTTCCCATTTTTTAAAGTTGTCTGCATTCTTTGTTTCCATTTGTTTTAGAAGAGCTGAGTACTTTTCATTGCTGATTTCAGTAGGGGTAGCAAGTCCCAGAAAATCTGTCTTTATATGATCTAACTTTCAAGTACGGACAAGTCTCACTAAAAATAGTAAAAATGCAAAGATGCCTCTAACAAGGCATTTGCTTTCATTTCTAAATGTTGTCAAACAGTATGAAGCCAAAAGAAAAAAAAAGAACCCCACTTTATTAAAGATGTTCTGGACTGAAAAGATAAGGCCCATTTCAAGGTGCAATACAGAGGAAAGAGCAGATTACAAAAGGGCAATCCAATTTCAAAGAAACTTGTATAGTTAGATAAAAGCATTACATTTGAAAATCAATCCCTGTCCTATATTATAAGTACTGACAACGGTATCTACAGATGGCATTGAAAACACTGGAGTATGAAAAACCATTCAAGTAAGGTAACTAGCTGACTAAACTCTATACTTTACACTCTATAAAAAGTGTTAAATGTCAAACAGACAAGGTCTTTCACTAAATAAGTTAATGAAATCATTTTTTCTCCGGTTTGTTTAACCCAAATGGCCATAAAGTTTCAGCTGAGCAGTCCAGTACTGCTCAGAGAAGGAGAGAGACTTTAAATTTCTGTCTATCTCAACAGGATCCAGTTATGGAGAATCAGCACACTGCCCCTTTAAGAATTGTTGCTGGGTCCTTTATGGTAACATCACTTCATCTCCAAGAAGTAGCTGGTAAGAGCAGCTAGCAAGGATAAAGGACAGTTTTGCATATGAACAGTAGAAATAATGGTAGAAGGACGGCCTGTTAGTGAAGCGAAGTGATGCCTTTATTTTCAGACTTGGCAAAGAATAGGCATGGATATAGATGCAAAATCATCTTTATCCTCTCAGCTCCAGAGAGGTTGTTCCTTTTCTGTTCCTTCTTTGATGAGTGGTTCTGAAGAAGTTGGATGTGTTAATGCCTGCCCTGGAATTTGAAAGGAAGCAGACTATTTTCATTAACTTCAACATTTCATTTGGCTTAGACTTTTCCCTCCTCACAGGCTGAATACATAATATGATGTTAGGCTTGTACCTTAATTTCAGCTACATTTTTGGAATTTCAGCTGAGTTGGGGATCTTGAATAGTTTCTTTGGCTTTGATGGAAATTAAAAGGGTTCAAAACACTGTTGGACTTTCTTTTATATTGGCAAAAGTCTTGCAAAATGAAAACTTGCTCTGTAAACACATCTTTAGCTGGTAATTTCCCTTAATTTTTTATGGCAAATATGATACTTGTATGATGAGGAAGCAGTGGATTTAGTAGTATGAGTACCATCTATACAGTTGACTCTCTATCATCATCTACCCAGTCGGGAAATTGTGTGGATGATAGTGTTTCATTTTGGTAGAGTGTTCTTTGCTTTGGAATTTTTATTTACATTTTACATCTGTTATATTCTTATAATAGAGAAGGCAAAGTATGAGAAGAGAAGCACA
Organism: Crocodylus porosus; assembly: GCF_001723895.1. Taxonomy (NCBI): domain Eukaryota; kingdom Metazoa; phylum Chordata; order Crocodylia; family Crocodylidae; genus Crocodylus; species Crocodylus porosus. Next base: position 62,182,471 of record NW_017728947.1, on the reverse strand, counting down.
CTTTGCACTTGGAATGGTATTCTGAAAGACTGTTTACAGTATTTTAGTCTGGACTGCATGGATTAGAAGCAGACACAAAAGACAATGAAAACCCATTTTCTTTATTTTATATTAAAATGCTATTGACCTCTGACCACTATTGTACAATGGAGTATCCTAAACATTAATTTTTAATGTGAGGCTCATTGTATTTATCATGAAGTACATAGATTTAAATGTAATATATCCCATGCCAATAATTCATTAATATTCTTTAAACAATGCAGGTAACTCATTTAGCTTGTTATTTCAATATTTTAATAGTTAGGCTGGTCCTGGGTATGACCATAAACTGGATCTGACTGGAGGTCCTGATAGCAACATTGTAGGGCTACTCATGGTGGGGTAGCTCTGATAAAATACCACAATGTTGCAACTTCCAAAAACCTAATCCCCACTGCCTTGTGGGAAATCCTCAGTTGAAGAAAAGCTAAGGACATCACTCTGATGGAAATGAACCCTTGCTGAGGTGTTAGGCAGTCAGCAACAGTTCTCATCTGTTGTTTTCTGGCAGAAGCTACAACCACTGAGGCACTGAACATCTGGACTTAGTCTGGCATTTGGATTCTGCCTCATTGATCTAAAGCAGAGATGATAAGTCGTAGGCAGCCTCCACTCCCCCATACTCTTGCTTAGGCATATGAATTGAAGGACTTGGTGTGATGGTCACAGGACTCAGTATAAGCAGATTTGATGAGGACTTGACTAGACCTTTTATGTATACACCTTAATCCAGAGAACTGACAGTTGCCTAATAAGAGTTAAGAAAAGTGGAAAAATTTAAACCACTTGATGTGCTGTTATACTTAGTTGCATGAATAGTTTGATACAGATGGGTATGGGATATGAGGCAGTGCATGAATGGAAGTGATATGAAGGAATGTTCTTTTCACTTTTCTTTCTAATGCTTCCCTCCCTCACTTTCCATTTCCAATCCCTCTTCACATCTCCAAGGATTTAGGGTAGATGGCTTGCAGACATCAAGATGTGTGCTTAGATACTGCAGGTGGTATTCATGACTATCCTGGGCACATAATTCAGGATTTGCAGTCATTTAAGCTATTTCACAAAAGACTGTGATGAATTAAAAATCTTAGCACAATCGTTGTCTTCAGCACTGCAACAAAAGCAAGCCAAAGGACACGTGATAACCTAGGATTACAGTCAAAACCAAACAACAAGAAATAAGATTAAACATAGTGTAAAATATCAAACAGTAGCCATGGAGAAATGTATGTTTTCCCTTGGCATTTTACTACTAATCACCACAGAAACTTTTTTTTTTAACTTCTAGTGTCTTATCATCCACCATTTCTATGTATTATTACAGTGCTCAGTACTGCAAAAGTCTGCTCTGGTTAGTTGAAAACATAATCTGAATAACATCTCTGTATATACTTATAATTCCAGTAACATCAGAAAATAATGCTTCTTTTTACATGTGGCAATTAGTTCCATCAATTTCCAGTTATGCAACAAAAGTGCCAGACAAGATCAACCCACAGGTCCATCTAGCCCAGTCTCCTATGTCACACAGTGGCAGAGAGTGGATGCTATGTGCAAGAGTATACTACTCAGTGGCCTGTGCAGGCTGAATGGACTCCTTCCTCTCTTCCCTTACAACTTCCAACACACAGAGGCCTAGAAAGTCCTACTTTGTAGGTTGCACCCTGCAATAAGATGCACACCTTGTGGACTGGAGCCCAGCTGCAGGGGGTTAGAAACAAATAGCCTGCCTTTCTAGGAGTCCTGGGTCAGCTGACAGGGATGGTTGGCTGGCCCTGGAGGAAGTTAAAAGTTCCCAGAGAGCTGATGCAGAGTAAGAGAGAAACTGAGAGGAAAGAAAACACTGAAGCACTGTGGTGAAGCCCTTGTCCTAGATCAGATAGGTAGAGATTGGGGAGGGGCTTGTTGATGTTTTGTTTATTCTGTTTAGTCTAAGGTAGGAGAGGGGTATGGCTGCCTCCTGGGCCTGGATGAAGGGGTAACAACCAGATGCACATCCCCAGTTAGCACTGGCAACACATAGAGGGTGCACCCCCCTAGATTGTCCATGCACTGTCTGGAAACTGAGCTGTAAAGCGGACTTCCAGTTTTGTCACTGGCTCAGCAATCAGCCGCTGGGGGACCCCGCCCCACGGTTGATGATTGGCTTCTGGGGGACTACCTCCTTCCCCATTGGCAATTGGTGGAGGGGGACCCCTCCCCTGTCAATGATATGATGCCCCCGCAGACTTGGGAGGCACCAGTAGCCCATGCCAGTTAGGGAACTGCCTTTTTTAATAGCCACCACTGGAACTATCCCCACAACTGTGTCTACTCCTCTTTTGAATCTGATGAAATTATCAGTCTCCACAACATAGATTCATAGAAGTAGGGTTGGAGGGGCCCTGAGCAGATCATCAAAGTCCGACCTCCTTCCATGGACAGGAATGAATACTGGGCTCATATGACCCCAGCTAGGTTGTAAATAACCCTCCTTTTAAAGACCCCTAAGGTAGGAGCCTGCACCGCTTCCCTTGGAAGTTGGTTCCAGATCCTAGCCGCCCTGACTGAAGTAGTGCCTCCTAATGTCTAGCCTGAACCTACTCTCAATCAGCTTGTGACCATTATTCCTTGTTACTCCAGGAGGTGCTCGGGGAAACAAGGTCTCACCCATTCCCTTCTGGTCCCCCCCAGTAAGTTTATAGACTGCCACTAGATCCCCTCTCAGCCTTCTCCTGTGGAGGCTGAACAGGTCCAAGTCCCTTATGTTCTCCTCGTAGGGCCTGCCCTGCTGCCCTCTGATCATGGAAGTGGCCGTCGTCTGGACCTTCTCAATGCTGCCCACATCCCTCCTGAAGTGCAGCTCCCAGAACTGGACATAGTACTCCAGCTGTGGCCTGACCAGTATCACCTAGAGGGGGAAGATCACCTCCCTGGATCTGCTCATGATGCGTCTGTGGATACATGACAAGGTGTGGTTAGCCTTGCTGACTGAGTCCTCACATTGGCGGCCCATGTTCATATTAGAATCAATAATGACTCCAAAATCCCTTTCTGCCACTGTGCTTTGGAGAAGGGAGTTCCCCAGCCTATAGGTATGCTGATGGTTCTTTCTGACCAAGTGCAGTACCCTGTACTTGTCAGTATTGAATCCCAACCTATTCACATTCGCCCAGTCCTGTAACCTGTCCAGGTCCAGTTGTATCCTGTCCTTCCCTCCCTATTGTGCCCACCTCGCCCCAAATCTTGGTGTTGTCAGCAAATGAACAGGGTGCTTTTCACCTCCTCATCCAAGTTGCTGAGAAAGAAATTGAACAGTATGGGCCTGGAGACCAAGCCCTGGGGAACTCCACTGCCATCTTTCAGCAGTGAGTTTCACAAGTTAATTACACATGTGAAAAAGAACTTCCTTTTTATTTTAAACTTGCTTCCCCATAATTTTATTTTAGGTCTCCTAGTTCTAGTATTGAGTGAGAGAGAGAGAGAGAAGAAAGAATAAATCCTTATTTACTTTCTGCATACTATTAATCATTTTATAAACCTCTATCATATCCCACCTTGTCATCTATTCCCTAAGCTAAAATTTCCAAGTCTATTTAGTCCTCCTCATATCTTTTCTAGTTCTACTGTAGGGTTTTTTGTGTGGAGGGAAGAGCTGAGCTACTTCTGTGATGCCCTAATGTGGAAGGCACAGTAATGCCAATTGGTATGAGGATTTTAGCAGCATGATACTGTTTGGTCCACAGCCCACATTACTCATAGGTGACAGAGCCATAAGTGAGTTTTGTAGACCATCACAAATGAATGCCAATGAACCCATCATGGCACCCCATAGTACCCTGTGTTTTGTATGTGACCCCTGTCCACCGTCCATGGTACTTGCACTAAATATGCAACTCTAATTCTGGCTACAGACATCAAGCACTGCAAAAATAAAGGCAACAGTGTATTTCGTGGCATTTTAATTCTCATGTTGATGGTTTATTTACTTGAGCAGCACCAACTGTTTTTTATCAAAGTTTTTTATTTAGGAGAAGTTATATGATTTGTATCTCTATATTTTTTAACTTAAAAATACTTGTCTGTATGTTCATGGAGAAAAAAAATCTCACTCATAAAGCCCACAGACTTTTCATTATCTAGCTAGATTACCAACCAAATAATATATTTTTTTCTCTGGACTTATATTGATTCACCCTGCTGTGAATACAAATTATGGGATATGACATTAAAATAATAAGACAAAGAAGAAAAAAAGGGCAAAAATTCTTTGTTTGCAAATCTGGAGCATTAATTGCATTCCTGTGAGGCAATCTGGACAGAGCTTCTGCTAAGCAAATTAGATATAAACTGAAGGTGAGGGCAAAAGGGTCGCCGCAGCAAGGGAGCGTCGAGTGACAGGCGCTGGGACCTCCGATGCATGGCTTGTAGAGCAGATGTTCACAAGGATGCAGTGATTATTGAACTGGTAATAAAAAAGCATCAGCTTACAGGCAGCCACGATGGATGCTGGTAATTATAAAGCATCCCCTGGGAGGAAAATGACACAAGTCAGCCGCATCTCTGCAATCACAGGGGCATAATTAAAGCTCCAGTAACAGTTGTTAATAGGGTGCAAATAAAACAGGGGGAAAATTTGAACACAGCCTTTTTTTTAAAGAGACGGCAAAGAACAATGTAATTACAGAGACTGCATATTTATAATTTTAGTATATACAGTAAAACAAAGAGTTTTAATATATATTATACATATGAATATACACACACATACATGTACCACACCAACTAAGACAAAAGTGTTTTACTCCTTGACTATGTAGTTACGGTGAGGAGAACAGATTTTTTAACAGAATGTTTATGTTTTAATCTTCAAAGTGGGCAAAACATAAATATGTAAAGAAAATGGAATGCGTGTAAATATTTGGCCATCTCATCCTCACAGAAGAGGTGCAATGTGCCAATGTATATTTTGTTGGTTTAAATCTTCTAGAACCCGCTTGCCTGTCCCATGCTTAAACTGCTTAGAGTTTACTCACATCAGTAGTCCCACTGACTCCAGTAGATATATTTCTCTAGATGTTCACCAACCTGAACAAATGGCATTGTCATATGTTCACTTCCAACACTTGCAAATCATTGGAATGTAGTGACCTATTAAAGTTAGTACATGTTAGGAGAGAACCTTCACCTGAAAGGAAACAACTTTGCAATGCCACCAGGGCACTTAACATCATGTGGTTAACTGTTTGCAGGTGCATCTGCCTGCATTTTAATTTCACTTAATAAGTGTTAAACTGAACATGTGACACCACCCAAAGAATGCAAAGCCTAGTCCTAAGGCACCAGTCTATCAGCAGTACTCATGTTCTGAAAGTAATTCCAAGGGTTTTATTTGAACTACTTATGTCATAATGGCCTGACCCACAGTTTCCCGGGCAGTTTTTTATTAGGAGTTGATGAAATGAATCAGATATTTCCATGGGCGACTGCTGCCTCCTGAGTCTGGGGGGAGCATCCACAGAAGTCAGCTGTGGTGGCAAGGATGGGGATGGCGAACACCCACAGAAGCCACCACCGGCAGTGCCAGTGGGGACAGGGCTGGCGAGCACCCGCAGAAGCTGCTGGCAGTGTCAGGGATGGGGCTGGTGAGCACCTGCAGAAGCCACCAGTGGTGTTGGCAGTGGGCATGGTCCTGTCATGGGGGGCACACGCCCCACCCCTGTGCCCTCCTAACAGTCACCTATGGATATTTTTTTGACCTAATCCTGCCATCTTCCGGCCTTTGTTTTACGCTGTATATAGCTAATGTTCTTTTTCCTGGACACAATAGGAACAATGGGAAATAGTTTCCTTGTTCTGAAATCCAAGGCTGCCTTCCTAGTAAGTCTAGTCTCCAGAAGTAGTTTCTCTTTCTTGGCTTCTTCTGAGGACTAAGCTCAGACTGCTTCCCTAGCTTTCTGACAAACACAGACACATGAAATTGCTAGCCAATCAATATCCTAGCCTCTGTGTTTGCAGTCATTGGACTACACGGCTTAACATCTACCCAGGTGTTGCCCAGTTGGTTCAATGGAATAATGGTCCCTAGTGTTTCCACTATCCCTGAATAAAAAAAGCTTTTAATTTTTCCTTCATTTAGCCTGATGAAGAGTTTTAGTATACCTTTGGCCAGATGCTTGATGGCTGGCATTAATATAATTCAGTCTACCAGTGTTAAGATGCCAGTAGGCAGTGTATGTTTCTAGTACAGGAACACTAAGAATACTTTTGCCCTGTGACATATGTGCCATGCTCCAGTTTTTCTTCAGTTTTATCCAGTTCTGCTCTTATGCAATTAAAAATGATATGCATCACTTAACTTTTCTAAAGAAGAGTCAAAACTACTGAGAATGCAAAATAGACTTCCATTTAACAAACAAATTAAACATATTGCTAAATGAGTGACAAAAGGTATAATCAGAGTAAAAAATTCCTAGGATGCAAATTTAAATGTAATTATAGGATATAAGATTGAACATGTTATAAAGTTAAATCAAGTTTAAGAAATATAGACCTTTCATTTCCATGTGTGTGTACAGCTGTCCACCTTCTATTATTACACATGTACCTAATCATCAGGTGCTAAAGATTCAATGTCTAGGAAGCAGAGACCCTGAGATAGTACTTTAAAAGATACACGCTTAATTGAAGTTACACTAAGTGTAGTGTATATATTTCTTTCCAATTCAGTAGAGTTTCACCAGTATTAAAATGGTCTCAGTGAGATCAGAGTCAATACCTCTAGTATAGCAAAATGGCATTCTCATGAAGTCCAAGACGTGTATTACACATACTTTTAGGTATAACAGTAGACATTAGGAATGCTTTATCCCTGTAGTACTATTCCTTGTAAATGGCAGATGTACCCACTTGTGAAAATTACACAATTGCTAAGAGTTCAATAACAGATTCAAGACTGGATAAAGTCTACCATAAAGTAGGACTACAGCTCATAGACTTAGATCAGATTTGGTTGCTTTACACCGAAATCGACGAAAATGAAATGAGTCAGGAATTAGCTTTATGACTTACTAGGCGCGTCTACATGAGATGCTTACTGTGCATTAGCCTAATAACACTGTGCAGTAACATGTCATGACAAAAACTGTGCTAATAGCCTACTGCAGTGTTATTAGGTTAATGCACAGTAAGTGACACTAAATAACCATGTGCCGGTGCTACTGCACAGTAACTCTAGGTACTGTGCATTTAGTTAGTACTTTATTAAGGAAGTACTAAACCAAATGTGCAGTTTCTAATGCACATTAATAAACATGTAGATGTGCCCACTCATAAACAGGTAAGGAAACATGAATGACTGATTTCACAGGCAGGTCAGTGAATAATGTTAATCATAACCTTAGATTCAAGTATTGCGGAAGTACAAGCTATATGATGCTTTCAACATATATGTCATGTTTGGTAATTAGTTTATAACATAACAGATCTTTTTCCTCATGCTTGTTTTGTTTATGTAGCAAATTTTTATTTAGCAATATAAAGTTGTAGGAATATCCAGAATAACTCTTAGATTTTGCAATATATTCATGCAATTAAACATTTAATGAATTCCCGTCAATGAATACTTATTACCTGTATTGCTTGTTGGACAATACATATTCCAATGTGTGACATATTCCAATAATAGGAAATACAGGGTATTTAAATAACCTTTAGTGAAACGAGCATACAGGGACAGTCTACGCTCCTTAGTCCCTATCCACTGAATTTTCTGGTTTGTCCAGTCCCTTTTCAGTGCTCATAGTTCCTGTACATTTCCTAGTGATAACAGTGATATCCTATGCAGGAACAATGCTGTTCTTACATTTCTGACCATTCATTCCTTCAGTTTCTCTGCAGTTCATGCTGTGAACAAGGTGGGCTTTTTTTGGGCTTTGCAGATAGGAAGGAGCAGTCAAAGCATACATACCTTCACCTTTACAGGTCGTCCAGGGCTTTTCTTCCCAATATTTCAAGCATTACCACAGAGATAAGCTTCTGGCATAAGGATAGTCACTTCTATTGCCTACTTTTGCAGTAATCCAGCATGCTTGGGATTTATGCCAAGAAAGCCCACCAAGTTTGTTTAAGATTTCTGATGGGACTTCTTCACAATTTACTTTAAATTCTTCTGGTAGTAAGGTATAATTTGTTTGATCTAAATTATCAGTAGTTTAGTAGATCAGGCAGTTCATCTCAAAAGTGGGGCAAGCCATCTGGGAAAAGTCTTGGTTTGGCCCATGAAACACACAGATGTAAGAGTGTGCAAGCTGACTTTATATTTTAGTATATTTTGGGGTGCATCAGTTGAACGTATGTATAAAGCTTTATACCATAATTCCTTACATTACTACTTTTCCTTCATCTTTTGGGTGGTGGGTACGATCTGTTCTCTGTAGATTTCAACACATTTCTTCTGCTTCTTTGGATATTAAAATGCACCATGGGGGTGGGTTAATAAATGTAACTTTAAAAGATTGCTAATGGTCTTTTTTACCAAGAGGAAAGCAAAGAGGTGCTTAACTTCCATGAAACAATGAAACAGTGATAGGCACTCAGGTGCTTTTGAAAATCCTGTTCTCAGAGGCTACTTTTAGTAGAGTAATGTCAAACCCAGACATTTGGTCAAGTCTACAGTTGCAAGACCTTATGGCAGATCTACTCAATATATCACTTTTATATTTATGGTCTATATGAGTTTTCTTTTGGGGTTGAAAAACACATCAACTGATATCTTGATAATGACAAATCTCCAGGATATCTTCTTCCAGGTTTCTCCATATCCATAGATGTGAAGGGTTTTATTTATCTCCTTACACTTGTACAAAAAAAAAACAAACACAATGGGCCTGATACTTTACCAGTATCAATTGCCCCAGCTCTATTAAATTTAATCAGGTTGATTTATACCAGCTATCATTTCAATTACTTCTTTGTCTCTTATCACTATAGTATTTGTGTGTACAACAGGAGGATCTGGCTATATGTACATACTTACCTCATCTTGCTATATCTGTAAAAGTTATTTAGGTATCATGTTTATTAGATTTTAAGACGTAAAAGGATCATTAGGGCTTATCTAGCCTGACCCTCTTGCATAACACAGGCCACCATACTTGCCATTTTCAAATCCCAAAGTCGGATTGATTAGAATTTTGGAAAAACACTTGGCCTTAATTTTAATAATTTCCAGTGATAAAGAATTCACTACTAGTTTTGGTAATTACCACAATGGGAGACTCTATTTGGATAGCAGTGACATTAAGAGAACTAAACCCCTTAGAAGTAGTGATAACAATAGACTTCAAAGGCCATATCTCTCATTGAGACCTATAACACACCATCTGTTTGAAATTTTAACTGTATTTTAGAATCCATGTATGAATGAAGGATTTTTGTGAGTGATATATTTTATTAGACCAACTTCAGCTACTCTCTTGTTCTGATGCCATTAGATACATTTAATTTTAATTTAATTTAATTTATTTGTTGCATTTCTTGTTAGGATTTTCATTTGCAAAGTTCAGGTTTCCACTTGTTTTATTCCACAGTTATTGGTAAAGTATATTTTTATGTTTTTCATTATAACCTTGCTTTTATCCGATTATTTATAGAACACATATTAAGGGCTAGATTCTATTCCATTTATTAGGCATCTTGATGAATTTAGGTGTCTAAATTCAATCCTATTCCACCCTAAATCCCTGAAGATCAGATCATAATATATCTGGGGTGTCAAACTCATTTAGCCTCACAAGTCAGATAAGTATCATGAGACAAGCCCCTGGTCTGGATGAATGGCAGGGAGCTGGCCACGCAGGCCAGACTGGGCCCAGGCCCTCTTCTTTGGAGTGGGTGTAATATGTGACATGAATGCTAGCCCAGCCAGGTGGGTGCCACATGAAACCGGGCTTCCAGGCAGGTTGGAGTGGATGTCACATGCAGTGCATATTCTGAACTGGCTAGTTCAGGCATCTTGTACAGCATGGGTGTTGGTCTGGCTGTACCGGGCACCGCTTGAGTCCCACACTGTGCATATAGGGCTGGTCCAGCATGTGCAGCCTGCGGCATGTGGGTCAACTTCAGTTCCAGGGACAGCACTAGGGGCCTGGTGATGGAGCTTGATAGGCTGCATCTGGCTATGCCTGTAATACACCATCATTTTACACATAAGGTTCAGTCATTAAAAAGTAAAAGGAAGGACTGCCCACCCACCTTTTGAATTAACAGTCTTACAGGGACTCAAGTAAAGGTGGACTAGGATTGACTAGTGCAGTCATGTGCCTAATAGGTAGAAAAGAATCAGGCCCTTGGTTCTGCCAGATCATGTTAATCGGCCAAGTTCACATATCATTTTTACTATAGTTAAAATAAAATCTATTTTCCCAAGGGCTTTTTTTTGCACAGCTCTAAGTATTCTTGAAATTCTTTGTCATTGTCTTATAGTTTGCTGTATTCTCTCTCTTCCCAGCGGAACCTATATTTTAGAGATCTGCGCTGCAACCTGAAGTGTAGAAATTTCAGTTTCTCCAGTTATTCTGAGATACCGCTTGTTTCCACTAAATATAGAAATGCTGCAATCACCTGCAATGTTTGGCTACATTCCCTTCAAGATAGAAAAGTTTGGGTGGCTTCATTTGTTCCTATTTTGCCAGTAAAATTATTTAGTTCTGACCTTGTATAATAAAGATGTGATAGACATGAGTTCTTGTAAGAGACAGATATGTTTTAGCCTCAGCCATATATCATAGAAGAGCATAACCCTATAGTAGGGGTTAAAAATAACAGTAGCAGCTTGCCACTGTTGCTACTAATACAACATTGTTCACTCTGCTGCATAGTTGTTATACAGGGGCATCATAATACTGCAGATGTTACCTTTAATATACTGTGGGCACATCTACATGAGAGACACAAATTGCGCAGTAGCTTAATTCTACTGTGCATTAGCATGGAGAGCAAGACCCATGGTAATATGTAGTAGTATTAGGCTATGGCGCAGTCAGCATTTCTAAAAAGCCATATGCTGGCACTACTGCACAGTAGTAAAAGTTATAAAAGCTCAACAGCAACTGGAGTAAGGGATATTTCACTTTGCTCTACATCAGTGAAATGCAGGTATTTTTCCTAGACCTGTAAGCCATTATTCAGTGGCAGTGAGAGCATGTATTTAAAAGATTATTTTAGATATTATGGACTAATAATGCCTTTATATTTAAAAACTATTTCACCTTTTTTGATACTGTGTCAAACCTTATTTTTCTAATGAGTGAAGAATCAGATACAGATTCCATCTTAGATCTGCATTTAACAAGAAATGGTTGCCTTTACATTACAGGGCCCCTGTCAAAATGGTTACTCAATATATTCAATCAGTTTAAAGGGTAGGAGTAATCATTTTGGCATGGTCTGCAAGGTATCTTATTGTGCTGCCAAATGGTTTGTCTCAGCAGAAACCCTTCACAAGTCCTGCTTCACATGAGAACTTGGTGTGACACTTCTGATTTTAACAACATCAAATTATCCCCAATTTGTTTTGTTTGATTTCCATCTTGTGAACTGCCATGTGCTCTCATAGCCCCATTTCTGTATGTTAACCCACAGCAGGAAGGCAGACGCCACAAGGTGATATTACTACCTGTACTTTCTCCTCTGTGATAGAACTAGTTCACATGCCAGTTTTAAATGGCTTCTCCAAAATACATAATGGTCACCACCCACTGAGATCTAAGTCAGCCCCTGCTCACTTGGAGCCTGGCCAAAATTACACTGCTGTGATGCAGAGCGTGGCACTCTGCTTCTCTCTCTGATGTGGAAATGGAACTTTAATAGTCAGCAAATCTTGTTAATTTGAGTCTCTTGCTTGTGGAATACAAGTTGGAATCTTCACTAACCCCTACCCCCCTGATAAAAATAAAGCCCCTCATCTTTGTTTCAACTTTCAAAGGTAAAGAAAGTCAATTTTCTTAGTAAGAAAATGCATTTTAAATTAATTAACTTTCAATGCACAATTTCAGAGAGTATTTCCTTAAAATGGTTCTTTTTCCCTCCTGTCTTGCTTATTTGTATTGCCGAAGCACCACTGTCAGATTATCCAGGCTCTTGAAAATGCAAGAGAGAAAAATTGCATAGCAGTCATGTTAATAAATTGTACGCATCTAATATGAAGATAACTGAAAACTCCTAAACATTTAGCCATGGATAGCATTGTCTTATGCATATTGCATTAACCTGTATTTATACTAAATCAAATACTGAAAAGGATGGTAAAATCTTTGTAATAAGAGATGCAAGCTTGAGAACTTGCACTAACCTAGATTGTGAAACTGCTTACATCTTTCATGCAATAGAAGAAGACAGGCTATAATGCATTTGCACAGAACGTGTGCTTACCCTTATACCCAACAAAGATCCCTGGTGGTGGATAAGCTGAGTGGGTAACATTTTTTCAGGAGCAATAAGTGATTGCAATTTTCGTGTGAAGGGTAAAAAATCCCATGGAATAGTACTGAAAAAAAGAATGTTTTATTAATGTGAGCAGGCCTTACCTGGAGTCTCCTATCCTCAGCTACTTCTATTAATGGACAGTTTCAAAAGTTGAACCTACCCTTCTCCAGTATGGAAGGATCACAGCAGTATCATTTCTTCCAGACAAAGCCCTGTTAGAATTTATATCTGTCTGTGGCAGATTTTTCTGAAACTGGCTCCCTGTATTTGGCTTGAATTTGGCACCCCAAAGGCTGCTTTTGTGTATAGATCATATAACTTAAAAAGAAAGGCTTCACAAAAGAAAGAAATTGGTTTGAAACAGTGACTTTGTCATGAACAAAGTATCTCACAAAGAGTTCCATATTGCCCAGTTTAAAAGAAACCCTTTAAAAGATCCATATAGGTGCAAATTCTAATACATAGGGCACACAAGTAATAGACTGTTTCATGAATGCTGCATGTCCCCGGAGGCTGTGGGGGTACGGCAAGCTCCTGCAGGCAATGTCAGCTGTGTCAGTGGTGGGAGCATGGCGGTGGAAAGTGGAGAGCTCCCGCAGGCAGCTGTGGCACTGTTGGGGGATGTGGTAAGCGGGTGATGGCCAGCAGCAATGGTGGACCACCCACTAACACCACCGGTGGTTTTGGTGGGGGGGGAGGGGGTGGTGAGTGGTGACTGCCCACAGGCGCTGCTGGCACTGTCAGCTGCACCTTTTCACAGGGGGTGCACCACCACACTCAGGGGGTACACATGCACCCATGTGCACCCCCTACACATCACCAATGGACAGTTTAAAATTCATGGAGATGATTGCATCTGCAAGAGGTAGGTACAACTGCATATACACAAGGGGAAGCTGCCACTTGAAGAATCTGAATAGACATGGGACTTCAAATGGAACAGATAAAATAGTAATATCTTTATGTGCATATTTAGCATAAGTTCAAGCAGTGGCCATTTACTCTTGAAAAAATGATATTTCCCATCTGCTCATGAACATATAATAAATGCAAACAGCAGAGTCCCCAAATGTCCATTTTAATGTGACTTTGCATGGAAGCTGACTTCTATGCATAAAGCATAAAGTGACTTGCTATACCATAGGATGAAATATCACTTCTTTACCTGCAGTACATAAAGAAGATTATTAGTACAGACTTTTCACTTAAAATTAAATCTGCATCTAAAAATATTGCTGCTGATGGTGTCCGTTCTATGTAACTACTTAACTACTCTTTAGTTAAATAAGTACTTCTCAAGCTCTCTCTTTGCCACCTCTCCTGTCACGGGAGAAGGAAGAATAGCATTAGCAGCATGGTTCAACTGATTCTAGCACTCTCTTTTAATCTCTTCAAGCAATGAAGCAGGTCTGTCCTAAATCTCAAATACTTCGACTACCAGAGTGCCGTAATAAGTGGCATTTCACAGATCAACTTTTGATGAAGATCCCATCAGAATAAACAACTTAGGGCACAGACTGAAGTGCAGCTCCCTCTGTAACTCAGAACACCTTGCAAAAAGTGTTCTGGGTTACAACGAACCCCTGGACCAAACAGAAGTTCACTGTAGGTTACTGAGGAGAGGGGAATCTAGCTTCTGGCTGGGAGCTTGTAACTGATTTCCCCTAGCAACAGTCCCTCCTCTCTCGCAGCCTGTCTCTGTTTCAGAGCGGGAGGGGGAAAAGGAGAAAAGGCAGCACTGGAAGGCAGGGTGGGTAAATTGCAGCCCCCTTACCTTGGGAGGGCTCCAATACACTTGCCCCACCATCCAGCAGAGGCTGAAAAAATAAACTGAACTTCCTCTGCTCCCTTTCCCCCTTCCCATTCTGAAAACAGCTTGAGGCTGGGAGGCAGTGCAGGCGCAAGTTACAGAAGACGATCTATTTTGAAACATAGTCATCTGACCTCTCATGCATTAAAGGTTCAGATTTTCACCCAATCAGCCATTTTTAAGTGGTCTGCAGTTGGGCACTTGTGTTTGGTCATGGTTATAGATTGCTTTCTATGACCAGATCACGCAAAAATTGTCACTTCTGTCTGTGCCCTTAGTCTAAATAAGAGATGAGAATGAGTAGTAAAATCTTGTAGAAAAGCACTTAGTTCAGGAAAACATATCAGACAAAAGCTATGAGTACCTTATCTGAAAACAAACAAACAAATAAAAAATCAGTCACATTAGGAGACATGATATTAAGAGCACTAAAGTGCTACACACAATAACTACATCTACTTTGAGCAGGAGGTCTATGTTACAAGTTGAAGAATGCCTGTGTTGAAGCCAAATGTTTGGGTTTTTCTAATAAAGCAATAGCGTTTTTCAGCATGTTCATTTAGCTGTAGCTTACTGAAGTAACCAAGTCACATTTCAGCTCAAAGGTGCCAGATTCAGTGCAATTGTGAAAGTCTTCACAATATCAGGAGAAGGTTTTCAATTCAAACACACCAGCTTCTATGTACTTGTGAGATTAAAGAGTGATTTAAAATAATTACAGCAACCTTCACAAAAAAATCTCTCTCTTTGGATACTCTGACCCCTCCCCCCCCTTTAATCCTTAGGGATAATCTTGGAGCAATATGTGCTATGGGCATTTAAGAAGTGATCAGTACTCAGTGCTGGACATATCTACACAAAATGTTTCCTGCACAGTTGACTAATTAGCTGTGCAGTGTATCATGACATCTACACGTGCACCTCTGTTAGACTGGAATAAGCTAATCTACTCCACAGACGGATAGTACTTGTATATAATAAATGCAAGTACTATGCTGCTGCAAAATAAAAAACTGCAGCAGCACACATGTAGACACTGGAGGGACTGGCTGGGACATGAAGATGTGGGAGCTAGCTGCTGGCTAGCCCTGTACTGAAGCTCCCTTGTGCCAGAGGGAGCAGCCCTGGGCTGACAAGTTGACCCTCAGGGTCCCCTGCCAGCCGGGAATGCTCCAAGCTGGCTCCGTGTGCTGTGAATGAAGAAACTGCAGAGTTTGTTGCTTCAGAGTTAATTGCTCCCGGGTGTATGTTCCAACAGTGTTCCTGGAAGCAATTAGCTCTGGAGCAATAAGCACCACAGTTCATTTATGCACCATAATTTCACTTATAGCTGCCTCCACCAGCTCTCAAACTAGGCCCTTTACTTAATGGAGTAACACCATCAGTAGCACATTATCAGAATGCAAACTCCAACATCAGGAATACCTATAGAGTATATCCCCATGAGTGTGCACATGCAGAGGGGGTGTGCTTCCCATGTGACAAGTAGCAGTGGTACATATTTGTGCCACTGCTGTTTGTCCCTGGGCATGCACAGCAAAGAGACCTGGGTGGGGTAGGAGAGGCGAGGGGACCTGTGCTGGCCCCCAGCAGCCTTACGTGGGGTCCTGGGGGACTCTCGGGGCAGCAGCAGTATCTTGCCGGCTACTCAGTCACAGTGTGGCTCTAGCTGGCCAGGCTCCAATTTCTCGTGGCACATGCTGCTGCCACATGCACCACACCACTTTTTTCAGTGGCAGTTTTTTTTACACTGGGCTTTCCAGGTGTCAACCCCTCCCCCCCCCATTAGCAGCATAGCACACAGATGTATATGCTGTGGTCTGTAGTGCCACAAATGGCTTTGAGGTGCTGCAAACTACACATGCACACTCATGGAGATGCACCCATAGAGAGGAAAAATAAATGCTTTCACATGTTAGGAAATGAGTATGATTTGATTTATCAGCTCTGGTTTGGCAACTAATTTTTTTGTGTGGGGGTAGTGTTAAGAAATTGACAACTGTAAAACTCTTTTCTATTTCTATTTCAAAATGGGACACCCCCCACACACAAACAAATACTATTTTTTTTCTGCAAATAAAATTGTGATCTTTGTCTCATATCAAAATGTTTCATTTCAATAAACTTGAATTCATAAAAACCAGCATACAGAATAGGGAACCAACTAGAGCTAGCCAAAAAAGGAAATGCTAAGGAGTGGTCTGTGTGTGAAATCACTGAGGCTTAGATTTCTTTACTAAGGACTACAGGGAAACACTTTACTCAAGATGAAAAGCTGTGAGCCTTCTCCTGAAGATACATACCTATGCTCACTATTTCAAAAACTGAAAAGGCATCACACTCTTAAAAAACTGTGATGGCAGCAGCTGCTGGTACCATCTTTGCTCCCCCTGCCCCCCTTTTTTTTTAACAATAACTTACTGGTTACATCAGTCAGCTGGTCTGTTGTACATTGAAGTCATTGGGGAAAATCAGTTAACATTTGTTGGAGTCTTGGACCATCGTTCTCTCCCTCTCTTCTTTGTCTCTGGCCCAATGACTCTTGAATTCTTTTCTTCACAGTTGAACAGCTACAACAGTACAGGTGGAGAGTGCCCCCCTTTTGCAAAATATGCAGTAGTTTGATGTTTAGGGCATTCTGGAGTGAGGGAATATCTTGTGCAAACAGAAAAGTGAATTGAACCAAGTTCCTGCTCTTCCTCCCTGCTCTTATCCTGAGTTCACTATATAGTGGGAAGGTGACCAACACTGACACTGCCAGGTCCTCCCCTCTAGTCAGCACAGCCTTTTGTCTGTAGTTTTATTCATGAGTGTGCTGTAAGAATGTCTACCGTACCAGGCCTCTAGAGAGATGGATAGGTAGAGGAATGCCTTGCTGGATCCAGAATGGATTTAAGGAAGAGCTACAGTCTGAGCTGCTCAGCCCTGTCAAGACTGAGCTGTTTCTGGGAATGCACAGAAGCAAAACTTTCTATGCCTGGGAAGTTTTTCTATATGAACCTGAGGTATTTATGGAATTTAACGCATCTTAGGACAGGCAACAGCTGGACAGTTTTGGATTCTACTTAACTCAGTTGCTTGGATTTGGCCCTGGACTACTTTTAAAAGATTTACTCCGAATGATGCTTTCTGGAACTTTTCAGAAATGTTATGACAGAACAATTTTCTGTTAGAAATAATTAATTTTCAGTGTGGGAAAGGGACATGTTTTGATAAAGTTGAAATGCTTCAGTTTTCTGATCTGAAATAACTTTCATTTTTTTAAAAATTTAATATGCTGTCCTGCAAAAACTTAAAAAAAAGGGAAATGTTTCAGTTACCAGGTGCCTAACTCTCTCCTTGCATTGGGTATGGAGCCTGAGCACCTAACACATAGTGCCAGATAAGGTGCTGAAAAGTTAGGGACTACAATACTGAGCACTGGAGCAGCTGTTTCACAGTTAGATCCAGCCCTAAGCAACTTATGAAACATAAATCCCAGCCTCAAAAGTAGCTTAGGCATTTAGAATTCTAAGTCCTATTGATTTTTAAATTGAAAATCCCACCCTTAGAGCTTATGAAAGGTGGCAGATTGAAAGCACTGAAGACTGTTGTCTTGTACCTATAAAACAAAAACATGTGAGTATCGCAGGAGCTCAGATTTAGAAACATTGTTCCAGACCTATTTCTAAAATCTTTTCTGAAATGTCACTTTCTAGGAGCGAAAATGCAGTGTGGTTTTCATTGTCTATTCGGTTCTTGGCATATTTCTGGAGACAGCCGGGAAATGTGCTGACTCCGCTTGTGGTGGCTGTCTTGTGAATCCCTGGTTTCTGGGAAGTAAATAGAAACTTATCAACTCATTTCATAGGTTGACCAGTAAGTTACCATTAATAAGTAACATCGAGTCACTGTGCTGTTCGATTACATTCTTTAAAAAAGAACAAACTCTTACCTGATTAGCAGTCCCTGGAGTTGTTCAGATCCATTTCTTTACTTCGATGAGATCAGGCAAATATTAATTTTAAGTGCAAGTTAATTACAAGATTGAGTATTTCTTTCTACCACAGATCATCTTTCTTTTTCAGTTGCCCCAAATATCCCAGGCTTGTTCTTCTATGCAGACAACAAAAACTTTCATTACTAACCTGACATTTATATAAACCATAATTGAATGAAATGCAAGATTCAATCCTACCATATGACAAAGTAGTACATATTCCAGTGCAGCTCAGACAATCAGGTATACTATAGCTATTATCTTATGATATGTCATCCCAAAAGAGGACATTAACATTACTGAAAGATTCTGAAAGCCTAAAAACACAAATGTGAATTTTTGAAGCAGTGTATAGGAAGGAGGTTTTACATCTAGAGTTTCTAAGTCAACCAGACATTGTTCCTTAGGTGACAGACAGAAGTGACGCTTTTCACATGATCTGACCCATGAAAGTGCTCTACAGCCATGGTCCAACACACGTGCATTGCTGCAAAGTGCTTCCAAAATGGCTGATGATGTGAAAAATTAACCCTCAGGTAACAGATTAAGGTGCTCTGCTTTAGAGTAACTTAGGGAACTTGTATTCCCTCAAGAGTTAATTTTTCATGCAGAAGTGGGGCTGGGCTGGTGCTGTCCCTGGAGCTATCATCAGAGAGGAAGTGAAGGGAGCAGCAGCAGTTGCCAGGATGCTATGCCCAGCCTGAGCTGAAGGAAGGTGGTGGGTGGAAAGGAGTCCCTTGTCTCATGGTCCCTGCCAGCTACCCTGACTGGGGTATTAGGAGGAGCCAGGCCATGCTCCTGTAGGAAGAAGGGTCTGTCCACCCCATTCTTTCCCAGCTCCAGCCAGGCTTGTCCAGCAGCTACTTCTGCTGCTTTTAAGAGACCCAACTGGAGGTAGGGGTGGGGGCAGGATGAAATGGAGCCCACTTACCTGCAAGCCAGGCCTGGCTTCCCCCAAAACCTCAGCCAGGTAGCTGCAGGGATGGGGGGCACAAAGTGAGGGGCTCCATTGTACCCTCCCCCAAGTTCAGGCCAGGTATAGCAGCCCTGCAGCTCCTGCTGCTTCCTTCACTCCCTCTCCACTGTGAGCCCTGGAGCTGGGAACATGGGGCAGGGCTGGGGAGAGGGGCAGTTCATCAGCCTCCTCAGCTGCTGGAGCACCACCAGCTACTGGCATGGAGGCAGGCTTGATTTCCTCCCTGACCCAACAAGCAAATGTCTGTTGGGTGGGGTGGGGGGCAGTGATCTAACTCATGGCACTTTATGTAAAGCACAGTGGGTTAGAACAGGGCCCTTAGTGACTAGAGGACTTTGGCTAATCACCTAACTGCCTATTGGGCCACTATTTATCCATCTCTAAAATGGTTATCATAATTAAAACTCTTTTTATTATTTTTTTAAAATTAAATTTAGGCAAATTTCACAATGAAACTTCATGTCAAAACAAAAGCCTGAAATGGTTTGTTCTGAAAATATTTCAAGTGTTATTTTTTTCCATGTTTTATGGCTTAAACAATTTTACAAATTCAACAGAAATTAACAAATAATTACAGTGAAACCAACCCTGCTGAGAAACTTTGTCCAGCCTTAAAGATAATATTGACCCGTCTCATAGTCTTTTGGGAATCTTAAGTGAGGATTGTGAAAAATATTCTGAGATTCTTATATTAAAGTTGCTATAGGAATGTTGGGGGGGGGGCGGGGAGAGGGTGTTAAGTAAATTTTAAAAGCCTCCATATTCCTGAACCTTTTTAACAGCATAAATTAGACCATGAACTCTTCATGTCAAGATTTAGCTATTCTAGAGAAGGAACGCTGTATGAAAAGTTTATACTTTTACCAAAGTTCCCATCAAAACCAGTTACTACATAGTCAAAAGGGGCCTCATTAACTAGGGACAGAATCATCTGGATGTTGCTCTCTTGTGCTTCACCAAAGTATGTCAGGAAAACTAAAGTTTTTATTTTTTAAAGGAAATACCCAAGGCAGGGTTTTAAATGATATGTTTTTAGACTTCTATAGACAAGTACTTTTGTGGGGGGCTAAGTATTTCTCCCCAGTACTTTTCCATCCACTCTTATTTAAATGATTTTATGTTGTTTTTACTGAACTCTTACTGTCAAAAAGCAGCTTTCATCACCCGACTGGGGCCCTCCGTTCAGCATTCTTAGAGCAGTCAGGGGTGAGGGTATGGAACTCCCATGCCCACATTAATAAACTGCAATTTGGCTCTACAGCACTATCCGTTGCTCCTTGTATAGCTACAGATCATAGATTGATAGTAAATCAGATCCAGTATGTTTTCTTAATTTTAGGTTTGGCCTAACTTAATCTATCTAATAGTAAAAACAGCTGGTCTAGTTGTGCTTTTATTCTGTTTTTTACAGCAGAAACCTCATCACCATGGGACCACTGGAGTCGCACAAGGTCAAGTTTTGTACCTGTACACAGTTAATGTGAAATATATGCCAATAATAAGGGACTGCTTTATATTTGTGTTATACAATATTTCTAGGAATAACATTAACAATAAAACATTGATATCACAATCAGATTTAAGCAATAAATTCCAGATCAGTGAAAAGCCTGTAACTTGATATATCCTGGATAAAATGATGCTGGGAATGTGATATTTTGATATAATATAGATCATCCACTGATAATAGTTTTGTAGAGACCCAAGGCATCCAACAATCACCCTGCAAACAATATGAGCTTTAAAACATTCAATGCCTTTGTTACATTTTTCTTTCAGAGACTACAATAAGGCACACAATACATGGAAGATTTTCTCATGTACCAGTATTACTGCTCTTGAAACATCACAGAAGAAGCAATAAAAACTTGTCATGTGAAGCTGCTTTGTTTTCTATACATAATTCAGTTGCTGAGACAAGAGAACATGGGAAAACAATTCCAACCCCATGAAATAGGCCAGTGAAGGTAGTTTTAATTTTACAATTTGTTAGGAACCTGGAACAGTTGAGAGACTTGCATTATTTTAGAGATGACCTGAAAGCTCTGTTATTGCTACCTTCTCATTTGATTAAATCACAATTTTCTTTTAAAGTATATTTGAATATTTTGGAGAATTTTCTCGTTACTCTGAGAGTTTTTTTTGAAAATGTTTGGAACTTCTTCAGCTGTCAGAGTAGCTGCTAATTCACTGCTTACTTTTCTGGCCTCTATAAATTAGATAGAAGTTTAGTGTCATTTTGAAGCAGCATGGGATAATATAGAAATAAACTTCATATAGCCTGGGGGCTAAGAAAAAGCCTTTCCCAAATCTACAGTATGTTAGGGGACTTCTGTTCCCTAAAGTAATGTTACTGTTTATGCTCTCCTGACTCAAAGTTCCTTTTAACTGGGCCTTAGGAGGAGTAAATAAACAGCAACATTACTTTAGTCAGCAGGAATTAATTATTGAAATCAATTATTGCTTCTTTCAGACTACTGCAGTCAGTCCGCAGTGAGTTGATGTAAAAAAAATACACGTCTTGTTTGCTGTCTTTGTGGTAGCAGAATGAAATAAATCAAAAAGAGCAGGTTTCTCGCACACGCTTTTTGGTCCAGTCTATCTCCATAGGTTTTCTTAGATTTACCCTATTGCCCTATTGATTCAGGGAAGAAACATATTTGGAGTTAGGTTCTGCTCTGCATTAAAAATATATATTAAAGTTGAAATGAATGCTTTTTCTGCCTAGAGTTTTATCAACAGTAAAGAGTTTGGACTCTAGAGCAAGAATAATGTTATAAAGCAAGAATTAGGACTGATCATTCTAGATTGATTAATACCAGCTCAGGTTCTAGTCTTTCATCTCTTAAACAGTTCGGTGAGTGGTATTTACTGTTTTTTTGTTGTGCTGGGAGGAATTCTGTATTATTTTCTTTTTCTTTAAGATTCTTTAGAATAAGAGTAGAAACATCTATCTTCCCAGCAGTATCTTCTAGCTCTTGGACACTGAGCTTGAACCGTAAACAGTTTTATTTTCAACAAAACTATTCTAATTGACATTTTAGTTATATTTTTAATCAAATACCTAGGTCTATTGGTGTAGACTACTTCCCTGCACACTGCTGGGAGCTGGTCCTTAAATACATGAAATATTTTGTAATTTTTTTAATTTCTGGGAAAGGTGACTTTATAATTGGAGACCTGTTTCCCAGAATGGGTACTGCCTGATTCCTGAGACTGAGTTGTCTGTAAGCAACAAATGGCTTCTTCAAAGATGTGTCATTGAGGGCAACAGCCAGAACTTCCTGCAGTGACCAAAATATTTCTGTGAGCACTACTGGTTCATGGCTTTTAGATTGCCCTAGAACTTGAACTTGACATAAGGGACAAGAGGTAACAACACACATGCTACCTCCTTGTAAAATTCATGAGAAGATCTGACCTTTCCTAACAGCTGTTCTCACAAACCCAGGATGCTGTGTGTTGATTTAAATGCTTTGACTTCACCAGACCTTGATGTTTTAGGAAGCCTATTACACACACATGCACGCGCGCACACACATACAACTATATATCACATTTTACTAAATTATTGGCAAAAGCAATTCTTTGATTTAATGTTATGGCCTAATGGGCTCAGAATACCGAAATCTTAAATTAATATGCATCTCTGTCCGTCTAATCTATACATATTTATATCTATGTATAGTCATCTAGATATATATACCGTCAATGCATTGAGAGAGATATTGATATATAGATGTTCTGGGTCATATCCTTAACTGGTTTATATTGGCATGGTTCCATTGGAGTTAACAGATCTATGCCAGATAACTACAACTGAATGTATGCCCTCCATATCTTAAATTGCATTCTTGACAGCTGTTATAACACATCTGCTACTTGTTTGATACATTATTTAAACCTGACTTATGCTGGCCATACCACTGCTTCCTGCTAGTCATGCTAAAGGTGCTAATTTAAACAAATACAATCAATCACCTCCAACAGTTCTTGGCCTATAACAAGCAAAGTGCTTTTTCAAAAGGGAAACAGGGTTGTTGTTATAAAACAGTGTGGCTGCTGTTTACAAGTGCTGAATATGCAAAACAACTACTTATGCTTAAAAATCAATGTTGTGATTGGTCTGTACAATGTCAGTGATGATTTCTGGCACTAGATAGACAGCTATGTTGTACTTATATTTTATATGTTGTGATATGCCATAGAATTCCTTTTCAGATTCAAGTCAATAGTAATATTTTCCCCCATGTTTCAACCAAAGATCTTGTCCTTGACTCTACTTTGTAGCCCTTTAGCAGTATAAAACTGCTGGATGGTAGTCCTAAAGGAGCAGTCAAAGATTCTCCTTAATAGAAGGGAATTCTCAGGTGGTGCAGAACCAGCATAGCTCTGCATCCCTTGTTGTCTCACACAGTATATTAAGTGAGTCATAATAGTTACTTATGTACAGAATACATGGGGCCCTATTTGCACCTACGTGGCATAGAGCTTCCAATGGGAGTGCTACATCTAATGTTACTTGGACCAGACTTCTATTTTACTCCTTTTTAACTAATATCTAATAGAGAACAAGTACATTTCATGGGTAAAACTGCCATTTCACAAAGTATATCTTTTCCTGTTGAGATTAATGTTGCATCCCATACTAACTTCTCTAGCATTCAAGAGGTTACCTGTCTGAATTAAATACTGGCATTTATCTCAGAGAGTCATGCAGCTTCATAATATAAACTTAAACACAACTAATATAAATAAATTAAATCTCTCTTTGCTTTTAGGGTGAATTCAATGTGGTGACAAATAGGTATTTAAGTAGTAGGACACCCCTTATCTAACTAATACATAAAACATGATGCTGGTTATCTGATACCAAAGCATGCCAGGAAACACTGATTGCTTATCTAACAGCTGCAAAACAGTTGGTTATTTATTGCTTCACTCAATACATAAAATGCATTATTAGTTTAATGAAAGAAGCAATGGTTGAAAAATACATGGTTGGCTAATTCTTGCTGAATGAAGAGATTGCTTTCTCTGTATTTTCTATATTCATGTCTACCTAAACAAAGGTTACACAGTTCCTGAGATCTACAAACAGCTATGGTTTGTACAGACGTACAAATCTGATTTAAGGAACATACTGGCATCACTGAGGGACAGAGTTATGGCTAGTCCTGCACGAGTCCACAAAATGGGGATCACACAACGTAATTTCATGTGAAACGTTTAGGAAATAATAATGCCCCCACGTCTTTATAGTTGTAGGGAACAGGATGAATTAGCAAAAAAGAAACAGAATGCCATTTTTAAAGAATGCAATGAGAAATTGTCTATCAAGATGAAAGTTGTGAAAGTCAGTTGAACCTCCCTGAGCTTGAGTATATAGCACAAAAATGGGTTTAACATACCTGGGGTAAGTAGGATGCTGAAGGAAAGTGTGCCAAAATCAACTCCTAATGAGCACAGACAACGCTTTCCCACAGAACCATGATTCAAGGTCCCACCCAATCCTACTGAAAGCAATAGGAATAGGAAAATACCTCTGGCAAATGTCCTTGAGGGGAGGCTGAGGCCTGCCAGACATTACACTTCATCTGTCTTAGTTTTTTGCAGCTTGTTTTCCTTTTTGCAATGTTGAATTGCAGATGTGCCCTTTTTGATTAGGTCATGGTGATGGAGGATGCACGGATACTTCCTAACCCATTTCCTCCTTGATCTCTTAGGATGAAGTTACATATTAGTTACATATCAGACTATATTAAAGCTGTGGAATGTTAAGCAATGTTAATGTTAGAACATGTTGTGAGCAGTTGCATGTTAAGGGTTAATACTTGCCTGATCAGCTTTGACTTGCCACTAGAGCAGTGTTTCTCAACCTGTGGGTTGCGACCTGAAAGCGTGTGGCAAGAATATTGCCAGAAAAATGTGCAAAAGCAGAGGTTTCCCCTTGCAGGCTGGCAACGTTCCAGCCTGCAGGTGGCTGCTGGGGGCGTGATCAGCACGCAGCCAGGCAGGGTTGTGGGAGATGCCCTAGCAGCCAGATGAAGTAAGTGTATGGGGAGCAGGGGTTGAGTTTGGATCACCAGGGCTTGGGGGCTGTCGGGGTGGTGGGGGGCAGTACACATGCATGCGTGTGCATGTGTCAAGAACATGGGTGTGTGGGGGGGAGGCCAGGCACTTGCTGGCACTGGGGGAAGGTGGCCAAGTGCCAAGGCTGTGGCAAGGGAGGGGGGCAGGGGACTGTGGGTCACACACCAGCAGGGCCAGGGGGTTTGAGCCAGTATGAGCCATTGATCTTGGCAAATGGGTCCAGGTAGGAAAAAGGTTGAGAACCGTCATACTAGAGGACTACTAAGTCGCAGGGTAGCTAGGGCAGGGGTGGGCAAAATGGTGGATCTGGCTAGTGGCCAGACTCCATTTCTCAGCAGCCCCTGCCTGCATGGTTGGGGCCAGTTTCAATGGAGCCCCCAGTAGCAGCCACACTGTGATAGTATGAGGCTGGGTTTCCTTGGAGACCAGCCCCAGCAGTGCTGGCAGGGCATATGGCAGGGTGCAGAGCTCCTGGAGCCTGGCTGGGATCTTGCAGTGGTGGCAGTGTGGACCGGAGCTGGGGCACAGCTGAGATCTGCAGCCTGAACACCCCTGCCCGGAGCATACAGGCTGCAAATTGTGGCTTGGGACCATGCTATCACAGCTGCAAGATCCCAGCTGGGCTCCGGAGCAGCTCTGGGCCCTACCACACACCCTGCCAGCAGGGGTAGAGCTGAGGCGATTTGGGGGGGAATATAGCTGCTCCAAAATTCCCCATAGCCACCCCTTCCAACAGTGCTGCTGCCGCCACTGCCTGCCCACACAGGCAGTGGCACCTGAGCCCATCCCTCTGCCACCCACAGCACAGCCCCTCCTCAGCCCCTTCCCCCACCACCAGGAAGGCGCTGGTACTGCTGCTGCCTGCTAGCACTGCTGGGGTCAGTCTCCACGGAAACCCCGGCCCAGTGCTATCACAGCATGGCTGCTGCTGACCTCTGGTGGAAAGACGCCTCAGCCGCACAGGCAGGGGCTGCTGGGAAATGGAGTTCAGTGCTGGCCAGATCTGACTCACAGGCCAGACTGTGCCTGCCCCTGGGCTAGGGTCAGGATACCTGGACTCTGGATGGGGGGTGGGGCTGGGAGTGGTGCATCCTAGGATGCTGGAAGACTGCACATTCCTCATTTTATCTCTGTGGAGCTGACTGAAGTTACCCTAACACAAATTAGGTAGTTGTCCCAGAGTTAACCCACACCTCCAATGGTATAACTTTGAGATGCTCAGAGAGCACTTAGCATGAGTTACTGAACCTTAATGTGCAAGCACTCACATTTTAAGTGCCCTTAGTATGGTTTAAGTGTAATATGTAACTTCACCCATGCACTGCCTCAGAGTCTTCAGGTTTCATTCAAAACATTCAAAAAAACCCACAGAATGTTAATGGCATTTACGTTTTAACCAATGCCACAGTATCTACTTTTAGAAGCTCTCAGACCCTATTTAACTCTTAAAGGAGTTAAACAATTCCCCACATTGTCCATCTGTTTGGGTTTTTTAATGTTTTCATTTTTTTGTCCTTCCTTTTTTGTGTCCGGCACCTGCTTCTTTATCAACATTAGCCACAAGGGAAATGAATAACTCTAGAAAGATTTCAATAACTCTGGAATCCGTGTAGTTCATTTCCAAGAGTAGAGGATTACATTTTCTTTTGGAGTACAAATGTACAGTACATTTTATATCTTACCAAAAAGAATCCCAAATTTTGCAACTGTATTCAGACTTTATCTGTTTTTTCATATATTATTTATTTCTTCTGCCTCTAGTGAGGACCTATTAACAACAACTGGCTCTATCTGTGACAAGATGTAAAGATCTTGTCTCGCAATAAATGAGCCAAGAAAGAAATAGGCAATGACATTTCCAACTTACGTCCAATAAACTTCAACTATGAGTAAGTTCCAACTCAAAGAACCATGGATTGTACCTGTAAGGAGAGAATTTAAATGCAAAGTCACTATTTATTTTCTTTATCATCAGTGATCCTGATGCTAGTGTATTAATGGTCTTTGCAATTCGTGAAGTAACTGGCCTCCAAATCAATAAGCATGCTTAGCTACTTGCCATTAAAATTGATCAGTACTACCCTTCCGATTGACGTCACATCCAACTGTAAATATCATCAAGTAAACTGTCACCTCATTTTCATTATCTGTGTTTTTCCTTTAAGAAGATAGATTTCTTCTGTAAGACAAAATAGAAGAATTCTTCTTAATTATTTCTGACATTTCCCCAATTGAATCATGATCTTTCTTAGAGGAAAAGACATGGTTAGCTAATATCCTTAAGAAGTAAAAATAAAGGCCAGTATTAGAAATGATGGCTTGGTGGCCATTAATGCTGTAAAATTAACATTATAGAAAAATTATACAATATAAAGAAGAATGAGTACAGAAATAAATTGGGATAACAACTGGTCCTTTAATTAGTACAAAGCCAAAATCTTAATACCCAGATTTTGAAACCGAATGGTCAGTTTTGCACAGTCCTGACTTGCATGTCTTCAGGCTGGGTTTGTTCATGCTTATGGAATTCAGTTCACAAATCCCCAACTTCCTTGTATATGAGAGAAATTCTGCTTCTACTTATGTCAATTAATTCCATTAATTTAAGTGGAAATGGTATTTAGCTGTATAGAGAGCCATTCATTGCTTACACCTATAAGAAAAGGTGATTAAAACCATAGATACTAAAATCAATAGTACATTTTGTCATCTACCTTGTACTTAGAGCAGGGTAAAGTACCCTCATGAAAACTTATGTCCTGGGCTGATACTTTTTCTGACCTTTACAATTTCCTGAACTGTGGCAGTCAGCTCTGAGGTCTGTGCTGGAATATAGCTGACAAAGATTCTTATTCCTGTCTCCCTGCTCTAAGCAATTTTTTGCTATCACTGGCTAGATTCTTGCCAGTGGAGCAAATCAGGCAGGGATTGTGTCCAAATCCATGCCAGATTGCTTTAGTTCTTACCTAGTGTCATTGGAGATATATATAGCTCTACTTTGTGTTTTAGACTTGACAAAGTTTTGATGAATGCAATTTTGAAATGCATTCATGTCACACTGTAATAGGGACTGTATACTCTGCTTGTTTTTTGCACTTTGAGCAAACTCAGAGTTTAAATAAGATGTCAGAAATATTTAAAGAAGATGCAGTTTACCCCAGTAGCAAAAGTACAGCTCATCTATTATTTATTACCTCCATCAGAAGTCTACAGGGGGATCTTGACTAAATGAAATAGAATGATTTATAATTGGATTTTATTTAACACTTAGGGGTACATTTGGATTTCATTAAATTACTATTTGACTGACATTTCCATAGCATCTTTCCTCCAAAGATGCCAAAATACTTGACAAACTTTACAAATTGGTTGCAAACAGTATACATTGTGATTGCTTCATTCATCATTGAAAGGCAACCACCTCTGTGATGGCACGCAGCAGCCTTTAAAGAGTGCCCTATGCAATTCCCTTGTGACTCAAAACTGAAAATAAATATCTTATCCAACTGGAAGTGCATGAGAATCTTGGAATTTGGCCATGACAACTTGGTTAACACTTCAGCTCTTACAGAAATTGCTTTGAAATTTTTTTTTTCAAACTAACCACAAGAGGCTTTTGGATCTCACCAAAAAAAAAGAAGGTATTTCTAGCAGTGTAGTAGCACCTCCTTCCACAATTCTGGAAGACTGATATAGTACTGACACAGAAAATAGATGGCCAGTCACTGAATCACTAATCCACTAATTACTGGAGCACCCCAAGTTTTTCAAGTATTTATGTGCTGGGCATTTTCAAGTTGCATATAATTAATTTGAAATATGGCTCTCACTTAAATTTGATATTGATATTTTTCTATTAGACATAATGGTGCTGGGAGATCTGCAGTTGTAAAGCTCTGTGTATCCAGGTGTTTTTTAATCACACAGTAGACTGTTCACTTTTTATGTTTTTTTATTAAACAGTGTGTGTCAGTGCCAACTGCAAGTATCACTACTGTTATTGTATGCCTAGGCTTGTCTGTAAAGTTTCCAAGCAGGGACAAATGACTTGATTAAAGATATCACAGTTTTTTTCCAGATAGATTTCACATGCTATCTTCAGTCCCACACTGGACTTACTTTCCTAGAAGCTCCTGAAAGATTGCAGCAACAGAATGTCTTTTGCTGAAAGCTACAAGTTTTTGGTCCAGAAAGTGATGCTTCTGAATTGTCACACAGTAGCATACTATTACTACTAATAATTTCCTCTTCTTTCTACACCTTTCTCCTCAGTTCCACTGTACTAGTTTTGATCTTCATCACAGAACAGCTCCATTGTTACCATATTTTTTAAATTTTTGTTGTCTGGCCCTTCTTTTCCTCTAGTTTTTGGAAACAGCTCCTTCAAAAAGAAGAAAGAAAACCCAAGAAAGAAAACCCATATCAAATGTTTTAGAACTAGTAAGTCTTGTCACTTAGTACAGGTGTAGTTTTGTAGGTTCCATGTACTGCTGATAGAACAGAAAAGTTTGGGATGTTTATTAGAAGTACCTGGATGTGTGGTATTGGCAAAACAGGGTGTCACTCTCATGAGCGTAGGCCCTCTGGCAAGACTTCTGCTGCTTTTTGCTTCTGGTCACACCAAAATTTTTGCAAGAATGACTTCTTTGTAGACTTTTGTCACTACTATTTCCAGTCTCAGCAATAACCAAGAAATATAAGGACAGGATAAATTGGAAAAGAACAAAAACAAAATTTGGGGGTTTACTGTATGATCCAGATGTCACATCAAATATACTTTAAGCAAACTTTAATAGGTAATTCAAATCAATATGCATTTTTGGTAGAGTACTACACACCTGAGCAATCATTCATGTGCTTTACAGGAGACGTTAAGTACCAATGCCTATATATTTCAATAACTTCTGAAGATTTTTCACTATATAGTTCAACATTTAAGAGCAATATGTCCCATTCTGTCACCTTACAGGAACAGAAAAGGAATTGTTCTTTCACAGGCTACATTTACAATGATGCGACCAGCATTTGTCAGTGACCCAAACTCTGATTCCATCATCCATAAACTCACTATG
Organism: Crocodylus porosus; assembly: GCF_001723895.1. Taxonomy (NCBI): domain Eukaryota; kingdom Metazoa; phylum Chordata; order Crocodylia; family Crocodylidae; genus Crocodylus; species Crocodylus porosus. Next base: position 62,152,031 of record NW_017728947.1, on the reverse strand, counting down.
TTCACATTCTTGCTATTCCCTTAAGTCTAGTAGTTACAAAGACATTTATTGATTCATCCTGCTCTTGAGTTACTTGTCTAAACACACATGCTTCAAAGGGTGTATTTTTCTCTGCCTTAAAATATTCACTAAGTCTTGTCATAAACCCTTTGAAATCTCCAGAATGACCTAACATTTCAAAGGCATTTTTACTTAATTTTTGCTACAGACAAAGGTACGGTACCAGTAAAGTAGGGTTAGTGCTCATTACATTAGCAAAGCAGCCCATTTCAAAACAGTTGTTTCTTTAACCACTCAAAGAGAAAAGCTACATCCCTGGTGTTTTGGAATATCTGCTGAGACTTAAATTTCATCATGCTCAGATTAACTTATGAAGGCCATGGTAAACAACCTGTCCTCTAGGGGCACATCAAGCATGTTGTGCTGTCCTGGGAAGCCTGGCTCCCTAGCAAGAAAGAATGTTGTCGTGTTTGGGAGATGTCACAAGTGAGTTGATCAGCAATGTCATGATCAATGACACGTGTACACTTCATGAAGTCAGTATAAGAATTTCCAGGCTATCAACAATTTGCAAATGGTTTACACAAAAGCTATTGTTCGGAAATCTGTTCCTGCACTGAAGTTGAGTATACTTATTTAAGAGATTTTGTCCACCAAAATTCCTCAAAGAAACAAAGAATTTTCCATGTTCCAAAGCCACTAGTCCCCCACTCTCCTGCATTTCAGATCAACATTAGCATTTCACCGAATAAACTCAGTTTTATGATTAATGGCCCAATTCTATTCTTAGTAAGACTTGTACAGTCCTCACAGATTGTAAATGAGAAAAGTATTTGGGCCATAATTAGGTTCATGTTTCCCTCTAGAGACCAAGTTATATGAATAAAAATCATTATTTAGGTTGCACATTGGGTCCCATTCATCCCTGGGGCAGCTCCATTCAGACAATTTGGCCCAATATGTTTAAAAATGAACATTCTGATTCAATTGTTTGTTTTTTTTAATTTACTTCTCATTGAGCCATCAGTTAGCTATGTTAGCACATGCTGGAAATCTCTGTTCAGCCCATTATGTTAAATTCAATGAACAGTAAGTATCCTGTGAAAAAGATGATGGCTGTTCATGCTAACTGAGCAGTTTCTCCACTTCAGAGTTATACTGGGCCTTCCAGGCCTGATTGAGTTTGCTTTCTAGCTGAGCTATCATGAAAGGGAAATACACTATTTTAATTTGTAATCATTATTATTAAGTACCCACACTAAAGAATATATGTTTATAGGCTTTCAGAGCATATTGAACATTCTACACTTTCCTGTTTTCCACATCTTTTATTTTTGATTAAATTGTTTAATCTTATTTAGTTTATTACCTGTATAATAATTGCTTTGCTTTTTCAATCACAATAGGTATGCTGTTTTAATGTGTTGTTTAATTTTCTTCAGTGTTGATAAATGTTGTAAGATGCTTTTCCATTCTGTTTCATGGATATTTTTTCAATACTGCATGCTTTTTCTTGGTTTGCATTGATTCACTTTCAATTAATTTATTAATTTGTAATTAATTAATTAATTAATTAATTAATCCTCTTTTGACAACTGCTTTAAAGGTATCACAACTCATATTAATGGTGGACTGCCCATTCTAATTAAAATCAATATGTAGGCCCTAATGCATTTACTTCTATCCCTACCAGCAATACTGGATTACTAGGCAGGGAAAATTGAGTCACTGAAATGGAGAGATATCTTTCTAATCTTGCAATTTCATAGCTTGTAGAAGCATGGAAAGAATAAACTTTTTTTCATTTTACAAGCTGACTGGGTACTTTTATAGGGCAAGCAGTGCACATTTTAGAGACAAAATCTTTAATGTGATATAAAAATGGTTGTAACCTTCTTACACAGGGACCTGGATCCAAAGCTCTCTGAAGTTAATTGTGACTAGCTATATGAACTTTGCCACGAGTTCTGTGTATCTCAGTTTTTCCATCTGTACTTAACTTACTAACTAAGTATGGTTTTTGTTTTTTGCAGGCAGTAGAGTTATTACTCAATGACAACAAGTAGGTCGTTATACAGAACATGCCATATTTTAAATTTAGTTTTATCTGCATGCTATTATGGTAGCATTATATAATCAGGATATAATTAGAGTTAAAAGAGACTGGATCTCATGATTCAGCTATTTTTCTTTGACATCCTTTTGCCACTTTAACATGACATGAAAGCTTTTTTTGTTCCAATTCCTTTTCTTTGCAAATGCCATTGTCCTTTGTGGGCTTTCCTCTATAACTTCAGATATTCTTACTATCTTCCCATACATACTTCTTATAATTTCCCTTCCTTCCTTCTGACTTTTTTTTTTATTTTTTGCGAACTCCATTCATTTTTAAAGTAAAAGATCTTGGCAATCCAATCTTCAGAGGCAAGATAGCACAAGACAGACCCAGCATAGTAACTAGTTCTATAATGCACCTGCATGATAGAATTTAGTATATTTCTCCCTGGAGATCCACTGGATATGCTTTAGGGGAACCAAGGGGTTAACCTAAAGAAGATGTTTCTTCTCATTAATGCCAAGACTATTACTCATTTGAAACTATGTGAGAAATAATGCACCTGGTAAATCTATAGACCAATGTCATATGTGCTTTCAATGAGATATACCATCGTAAGAAATCAGCTTTTTAGGTTTAGGAGCCTCCTGAGCTTTCTCTTTTTAATCAGATTATTGATTTTCCACCAATGTTCATTGTCTAAAATTTGATCACTGACACAGTTTTCACTTTTATACAATGGAAGTCCCAATAAAATATCTTGAGGCAGATAGACTGTCTGTTGAACATACAAATCTGGCATTATTTTTCTGTAATGGAAAAAAAATATACCCAGCCCCACAGGAAAACTATGGGAACTGCAAAATACAGTGCTCTGGTTGCAGCTGCAGTTGCTCCTACAGCCCAGGGATCTAACCATTTAAAATGCTTGGTTACTTTGTTTCTATCATGCTATGTTAAGAGGCATAATATATGATGTTTCATAAATCCTAGCACTGTGGAGTATATTCTGTACATGAATAACTTCTCTTTCATGACAGTGGTCTTCAGCATTGCTCTCAGGAAATCATTCCTGGTCTTGCAGGAGGTCTACAAAACTGCAGAATTATGAACAATGGTAAATCATCATCAGTATAGTCTAGTAAAGCTTGACAGAGAAGGAAAGGTTCAAACCCTGGATTCAGAGAAATTTCACAAAAAATATTTTAGCTAAATTATTTAATTTATTTACACATCTGGATTTCTGAGAAACGTGAATACCTAGATGGATACTCATTGTTTCTTGTGTCACTAATTTGATATATTGCTCATGAAGTCATCTACAAGTATGAACTTCGCTTGCTTTAGTCTCTGCTTCCCATCTTGCCCCTGATGTCTCATGATCTTTATTTTCTGTTGGTGCATCTACTGTTAAGATAGATACTGTCAAGATCACTGCTATGCTAACCACAAGCAGCTGTAGAACTCAGTACTTTAAATGCGTTCTTCAGCTCTGGAAGCTTTCAGGAGATACCATTCCGAGTCCTTTTGCAGAACTTAAGTATACTTTAAAACCCACATTTCAACAAAAATGAAGAAAGAATACAAGGGGGGGAATGCCGTTATAAGAAACATTATAGTTTTGCAGCAACTCTTTTTCTCCGTCCCATACTATACCTTTTTTTTCCAATAGTTCTATTGTGTTTCTTCACCTACTGTATTTGGTAAAAAAGCAAACAAAACCAAGTATATGTCTCAAACTAGAGAAAAACATTAGGGGGTCCTTTTGGCCCCCTGGATGTCATACTTCAGCGGCTAATTTTCATTTGAAAAAAATATAAACCTTTTTAGAAGAAAAGCCTGAGGCAAACAGAATCAGCTATTCTTGGAAAATTTTAAAATATGTATGCAACTAGAAGGAATTCTAGTTTATATGGTAGAGACATGTTGTTCAATCCATGTGCTGTAGTTAAGATTAGTCTGATACAATCACTTAGTCTAAAAGTAGGAGGTATTAATTAAGCAAAAATAATAGAGGTGAAGGGGATTTCCTGGGGATTAATGACCATCTGGGAGGAGCTGATGATCCAAGATGTAGCTAAAGGTAAACCCATAGTCCTATATCTTCAGGATACGTTCTATTCTGAAGCTATTAGTGCCGTTACAAGATGAAAACACAAAAATGCACTACTGACAGTAAAAAAAACTCAATGAATTAAACCTCATGATTGTCCTGAGCGGTAGAAAAATCTTATCCATTATCCACACTTTCCAGAGGACAAGCAACTAAATCTGGTCTATGTTTTCAAAAGTGGAATCTGATTTTTCTGTGCTTCAGTTTATTTGTGTCTGAATGGGTGGATCCTGATTTATTGAAATTTTTAGTTTGTTATGACTACCAAAAATTAGACCTGAAATCTATGTAAACTCTGGGAACATAATTCAGTTTGCATGACTCGTGGTTCTTTCACTTTACCTGTCTGATGTTAGATCCAACTAGACCTTTCTTCTATAATTATTGCCCTGTAACCAATTGCTTGAATCATTGATCAATATCCCAATAAGTATATAATAGTAACCAGCACAGACTTAGAGAGACGAACTTAAAAAAAAAAGCAAACGTAGAATGATTCAGATAACTACTGGCATGTAAGAGCCATTGAGACCATAAAGGTTACACAGAGTAAAGCTTTAATAAAGAAAAATATATATTTACATTTCTTTTGGGTACATGAGTTGGGCACCTTTATTATGAAGAAATGGAGAATCACTGGATGGTAATGAGATTCCTAGAAGACAGAAAGTGCCAATTTACAGGCGGGAAAGAGGCAGATGAAAGGAAGATGTAGTCTATTGAAAAAAATACACGTACATTAAAAATAAAAGATACAGTGGGACTGTCAGCCTGCACTGATCAGCTTAGACAGATAGAAATTAATTATATTTTGTTTAAGAAGCTGCCTCTGCAGCCTTGGTCAATTTTAAAAAGCACATTAGAAGATTTTTCAAACTGGCTTTCCAATTATCTTGGATGGCAGGCAAAGTGCTTTGAAACAAAATTCGTTTTAAATTGGTAAATGCAACCAATCCTGACTGACAGTATTTTCAAAATTCATAACATTGTATAAGTGGTCAAACTAATTTTGAAAGGGACATACTAAAAAGCACTATCTTTTATTAAGGAGAGCATGAAGGCAGGGAAATCAAGGCAAAAATTGGAAAAATATTATTTAAGACAGATTGAAGGAAAAAAAAATAGAATGGAAGAGAATACTTGGCCAAGAAAAGTTTTGGCAATCATAATATACTTCTAAAATGTACTATTTCCTTCCAATCACCTTCCCTGTGATGCACTAAGCATTAGAAAAAGTAGTAGTTGGATGGGTATTTTTACTGGGCTTCATGGTTTATTTGACACCCAAGAAGGGCAAATCAGCTGATCACATGCCAAGCAACAGATTCTTGACTAAGCGTGTCATGATCGTTTTTTTGATGATGTAATGATTTCATCGTATTGGCTTGGCCTCTCATCATTTTTCTTTCTGCAGGAGAGCTATGTAGGTGGCACTCTGGAAGGAACCGGGGTGTTTTAGCTTCAGCCACTTGTGTATTTTTACATTTAAGCAGTTGAATTGATTCTTAATTTGTTTTTCTCTAATTTGCCAAAATGATTAATATAATTAATAATTTTAAAAAGATTTTTTTATTATATGAACCTTTGACATTCAGAGTTTTTTTCTGAGAAATATTCAGCAGAAAACTCAGAAAAATGTAAGAATCATCAAAAGAAAATTCTTTAATACAATTTTAATTCAAGCTAAAACAACAACAACAAAAAAAAGATTGTAACATGATTTTTACAAAGCAAATTCTATCTATCTATCTAATACATATATTAAATACATACGGTCTGATTTGTTGCTAAGCTTTGTTGCTATCGCTACCGCCTCTTCCTGAACTTGAAGGGCAATAGCATTTTGTGGGAGGAGGCCATCTATCGTGTTTATGTCATATTAGACTCATCACATCTAATTTATTTTCTGTAGGAATAAAATGCATTGTAGTTTAAGTTTTACTTGGTATTGTTGTTATTATTGTTATTGCTATTAATGTTGTTTTAAGAAGTCAAAAGATGAAATCACAGAATTAAATGCCTGTATGCTGGAGCTTTTTGGCAATGTCCTAATGTATCCTAGTTCTCTAGTTGGGAAACTATGTTGCTGAGAGAACGAGTTGTGCGTAGGCAAAAGCTGTAATAATAAATGTTTAATAGATCTAAATGGCAAAACTCACTACTGGATTGTTGAACGAGTCTGTTGGGCAGGCAGAAGTACATCTTTGGTTTACCATTTATTCATCTGTAATTTCTCTTTATTATTTATGCTTAGTAGCCACTAAATAATAAGCTGCCCAGGAAAGTGGTGACATCTCCTTCTTTGGAGTAATTTTTTTGGATTGTTTAGGAATTTTGCATCCTACATTTAGATGATCTCCGAGATCTCTTCTCTACCTATTATAGAATCATAGAGTCATAAAAAACAGAGGACAAAGCTACAACATTAAAAAGCCAAGAGGCTACGGAAAATATCCAAACAGCCTCCTATGAAATGACCTTTGTCCGTCCTGATTGGTGAGGTTTAATGGCCATTTTGATAAATAAGATCATCAGTACCTCCTTTAAAAATCAAGGTCTTTGGTGTCTAAAGGGAGGTGTCCCTAGCCTTCATGGAAAAAAGAATCAAATTTCAAAGCAGTGTTCAGTAGAGAAATGGCACTGATAGAAAACATGGACTATCTATTATTTGCATGGCTATTGATAGCTACTAGATTTCCTTAGGATCTTTAGCACTTTGATAAAACACCACTCACATCAGTGAAGAGCTTTCTGAATAAATTCTAGGTAAGGACTTCAGGTTTTGCCCCAGTATAATATTGTATAAACAACTACAGGTGTCGTCTTAATCTCTAACAGAGGTGCTCCAATTTCACTTAACTCCTGAACTATGGGCAACTGCTCTCTCATGGTCTTGCCCAGGGGCAGCCAACCTAAAGCACATGTGCCACAAATAGCATGGGAAGCCTCTTTTTACCATGTGGCAGATTAGGGAGGTGACAAGCAGCACGGTAGCAAGTACAGCAGGAAGCAGAAAACGAATAGATCAGAAGATAAGACAGGGAGCACAGGGCAGGGAGCAGAAAACAGAGCAGCAGCTTGGACAGAGGAAGAAGATTGGAGTGGCATTCAGGGAGGGTACGGAGCTAATTTGTTGGACCCTGCTGGTCTTATTTGTCTCTCTCTGTCTCTTACTTGTACTCCCTCACCATATATCATTTGCCTGTTCCCACTTTTCTCATACTCATTTACCTAATTCTTCTCTTTTCCACTGCACCCCTCTCAACCTCCTACACCTACCTTCTGGTGCCTTTTTGGCCTTCTTCCTGAGTAGACTCATATTATTTTGTCCCTTTTCACTCTATGACACCATCATTTTCTTGAATTCTCCCGCAGCTTTCCTCTGCACACTCCTTTGTCTCCCTTCTGATTCCCATCTTTAATGTCTTCTCATAGCGCACCTATACAAAACACAGAGGCTGCTCTGATGCACTGCAATTCCAGTGTGTCAGAGCAGATTCAGTTACTCGAGTCTGCTGGAGCATAGCAATAGCTGCACTGCAGCAGCCTCCTGTATCTTGTGCATCAATGTCCCCATGCTTAAAAATGGCAGTGGGAGTGCTTAAGCTAACGCTTGTCAGACAAGCTTTAGTTCAAGCACTCTTGCCATCATTTTCAAGTACAGGGATACTGATACATGAGATGCAGCAGCACTTTAATCAGAGTTGCTCTTGGAGCAGCTCTAATTAAAGCGCTGCTCCCCCCCATTCTTAGAGCACATGTAAAAGTGCTTGTTATGTCCTGTTAATTTCCCAAGCCATAAGGTATAGGGATAAATATGTTCACCAACTGCTGTCTGATTTCTCCTCCCTACTCCCAGTTAAGGCAGTCAGAGACAAAAGCCATCTTTACTCCCACTTCCAAAATCAATAGGAAGATACCAAATATTATTAATAAGGACAGTCTGCCTTTCTTCCACTGAAAGAAAAAACAAGCAAACCAGGAAAACAAACCTCTGTTAGTAAGCCAGTATTTTTTAAATTTTATTTCACCAATGCAACAACATAGTATTCTTCAAGCCATAAGATTCATAGATTGTAAGGCTGGAAGGGACCTTGGAAGATCATCGGGTCCAGCCCCCTGCACCAAGCGGGAAAGATAACTGGGGGTCAGGTGACACCAGCGATGTGACTGTCTAGGGTCCTCAAGAAGATTTCCAGGCTAGGTGATTGCACCACCTCAGGAGAGAGCTTATTCCAGTCTGGACGCCCTGACTGTGAAGTTTTCCTTAATGTTGAGCTTGAATTGATCTTCCAGGAGTTTGTGGCCATTACTCCTGGTTTTACCCTTGGGTGCCCTGGTGAACAGTTGCTCACCAAGCCCTTGATGTACTCTCCTAGTGTAGCGATAAGCTGCTACCAGGTCCCCTCCCAGCCTTCTTTTCCTTAGGCTGAAGAGTCGAGATCCCTCAGCCTTTCCTCATATGGCTTGCCTTTTAAGACTCTGATCATACCGGTGGCTCTTCTTTGGACTCTTTCAAGCTTGTCCACGTCCTTGTTAAAGTGTGGTGCCCAGAACTGGATGCAGTACTCCAGCTGTGGTCTCACCCATGCTGAGTAGAGCAGAAGAATCGCCTCCTTGATTTTGCTGGAGATACATCAATTGATGCATGCCAGAGTATTATTTTCCCTGCTGGTTACAGCATCGCACTGCCGACTCATTCGTATTGTGGTCTATTATTACCCCCAGGTCCCTTTCATTCATAGTGCTGGTCATGCCCCAAAGCCTGTAGTTGTGTTGGGGGTTGCTCATCCTGAGGTAGAGCACTTTACATTTCTCAACAGTGAACTTCATCAGATTCTGTTCCACCCAACTTGGCAGCCTGTCTAGGTCCACCTGTATCTGTAGCCTATCTTCAAGTGTGACCACGCTTCCCCATAACTTGGTGTTGTCTGCAAACTTGGCCACTGAGCTCTTCACCCGCACATACAAATCATTAATAAAGATGTTGAAAAGTACTGGATTCTTCCAGATTCTTTTAACAGCATAATCCCTCACACTGTGTAAATCTAAAAAATATTCTACTTTGAGGACTGTCAGAGAAGGATGGCAACTCATGATCCCTAGGCAAATATTTAAGAATGACTATATCAAAATAGCCAAAGGGAAGCATTAAAATTCCTTTACTTGAGTCATTAAAAATTACGTAAGACAGTTCTGTGAGGCAGATCAAATATGTAATATGGAACACTTTGGCACTCACAGAAAGATGGACTGAATGATCTGGCAGGCCTTTCCTCAGCTCTAGTATTTCTGTTTCAAAGCATGATTGTTTCTACAATGCTATTGTACTTTCACAACTGTACTTTCATAAGAGCAGTCTATTTGAAAATATGGTCAGAGTCCATCTGAAAATATGACTACGGTTAGAGCCTTGTTACACTTTATGCTGTAAGCTGCACAAGTGTTGATTGGTGTTGGTGCTAGCTCAAGTTTTGAGCAGTTGCACTTCAGGCCAGCAGGGGCCTGGGGGACTGAGAGGCAAGAATTGAGTCTTCAATTCCATTTTCCAATTTCAGATTTCCATCCTGCCCAATGCCGTCTTGCCCCTCAGGGTTCCCCCAGCCGATTGGTGGCTGCCCATGCTGTCTGTCCCAGGGAGCAGGAAGGGAAAGGTTAACCTGCCTGCCCAGCTACTGCCACTGCTGCCAGGCTGCTGTTCTTCACACTGAGTCCAGCCCAAGAAGCAAAGATGATGGTGGGGAATTTGACCAGGCAGGTTAACCCTTCTCTGCTGGCTCCCTGGGACAGACAGCACAGGAGGGGACGGGATGGGAGGGCTGGGGAGCTACACCTTAGTGCAACACAAAATGGATAACATAGATCAGAGATAATTCTGCTGGGAATGGTTTAACTTTGAGCTGCCTAACGAATGCTTAAAACTGCTCTTGGTTGTTAATGTGTGGACAATCCAGATGTTAAGAGCTCCAGGAGCCTCCCCAAATTACCATGTAACAAGGCCCTTAAATTAGCAAAGTTAATGAGGGCTATAGCGATCTGTGTAAAACCTGGCTTTGTAAGCTAAAATGTTGATTGATTGATGGTAAAGTCTGTAACTAGTTCAACTACTCTGTTGCACAAAGAAAACCCATAATTTAGTTCTGTCTGTGTACCTTGAAAATCACACATGGAGATATCAGATATGAGGTGCATCTAACCCCTGTGTCTGATGGACTTGTCTCTTACTATGAGACAATAGTGCACATTGTGAGAATTTGAAGAAAAATACTAGGAATTTCACAAAGAAAACAGAAATAAATGTAAAAAGCATAAATTTCCTGCCTTCTGTGAACCCAAAATAGTGCTTATTTCCATTATAAATGGCAGACTTTCCAAAGTGAAAATTGAGCATCCACAGAGCTAGATACACTTTACAGGATTATGGTTTATCATCCCATGGTATAAAAACTACCAATTTGCCACTCACATCAATGCCACTGAATAAAATGAGCAGAAGTGGGGTAATTAGAAAGGAAACAGTTAGTATAAAATATCTGAGGCATCATTAAAGGAAATAAGGAAAATGTGCAAGAGAGAAATGGAAGAATGATAAAATATTGATTTTTTAAAAAAGTTTGCTGGAGTACGCTGAGTAGTTCTGTAAAGTGAAATAATTTATACTCACAGAGTTTTGTAACTGTTATGAAAATGTGAAATCCACAAAACATTTCACTAAATACAGCAGCTCATTCAAAAACAGTGCCTCCCACAGTACTAAATATAGGCACAGAACTTGGTAAATAAAGGAACTTTTTGATAAGAAAACTAGGTTTAGTTTTTTATTTTTCCAGACTTAGGCATAGCCATTTCTCATTTGTCAGATAATTAAAGTACTATGTACATTTAGGATTAGTTATATGGTTTGAACCTTCCAACTTCAAAGGGGGGCTACTTTCTTTTCATAAATTTGCTTGTCTCCTTATGCTTTGCAAGTATAGGTTGTTTCATTGTTTCTATAAATGCAGAACCAACATTTCTTTACTACTTTTGTAATTTCAAAAGTTAACATTTTTTTACTTCAAAGACAGCATGGGCAGGGCACTACATATAAAACAGTTATTATTCCCTGAGGAGACATTGGCCTCACACCATGACTGAGCCACTCATTTAATCCTAGGGGGTGCGTCCAGATGAGCCTGTCCGTGCCTCTTGCTGTGTCTCACAGCAGTTTGAGCTGTGGCAGGGTGCATGCTAGAAACAAAAAAAACTTTCCTAGTGGGGCATAGTTGCAACATGGGCTTAAAAATTGATACCTGGATATCCAGGAATCAAACACAAAACAAAACAAAACAAAAACCAACCAAACCCCCAAATCCCCCAATAAAAAAGCAGGGCAGGGCACTGTCCAGAACTGTGGCCTGAGGCAACTGGAGGCTCTGGTCGCTCTATGCTTGCCCTTTGCCCTGATGTTGCAGCATGCTGCCTGCCCATGCAGGGCAAACTCTTCTTGCCCAAGCAGGCCAATGCAGACTGCAAAGAACTAGACCCAGGTTCCATTGCAGGTAAGTAGGGGGTGGGCTGTGAGGGTGCAGGGGGCCATAGTGGGGCAGCTCAGGGGGTTGGGTCCCCCACACACCCTGGCCCACATTCCCCTCTGTATGGCTTTCTCCCCTGCCCCCCTGCATAGCCCACAGCTCACCTTCAGCAGCAGCCATTGGGGGGCACAGGGTCTCCTGACATAGCCCCCCACCCATGTGGCATGGGGCAGCATGGCTCAGCCTTGCCTGCCTGACATCCAGCTCTGCCTGTGCCATATTGTGTGGACCAGGCTCAGCTTGGTGTGGGGCTGTGCACCTTTGGGCAGCTCTAGGCTGCTCAGGCAGTCACCTAGGGGCCCACACCACTCACAGGGACTGCATGTCACTCTGGGCTAGGTCCTGCATGCATGGTATCAGCCTGACCCAATGGTGCAAGGGGCCGGTGCATGCAGGACCCAGCCGAACATGACAGGCAGTCCCTGTGACTGATGTGGGGCTCAGGGTGATGGCCCAAGTGGCCCAGAGCTGCCCAAAGGTGCATGGGGGCCCTGCAGGGGGAGGGAGGTGTGGCCCGGGGGGTGCAGTCCATGTGCTGTGTGGAGGGACTGTACCCTGTGCAGCCCCTCCACACTCCCCCCACATCCATAGTCTCCCCACACACCCCATGCCCTCCCACATCCCCCTGACACACCCCATATCTCCCCACACCCATTCCCACCCTGCTCCTGCAAACCCCACATCCCCCCCATCATACACTCATCATACCCAGCTGCTAGACAGGAAGAGACCTGCTGGAAGGATCTGTGGCTGCAGAGGCAGCTGTCCCCACATCCTCATTAGTGAAGGGGTCAGGGGGAGCTAACTGTTCTGTGAAAAGAAAACCAAAAGCAAACATCAAAACACATAGATATTTAGAATATATTTTATCATGATGATAGAGACACTGGTAAGCTTCCAAATTGCTTTAAAATTATAAATATATCAATAAAATTGCCCAACTGATCAATCTTTCTCTCTCTCTCCCTCCATATATATAGATAGATAGATAGATAGATAGATAGATAGATAGATAGATATATAGTGGTCTTTTGTTTTAATTGTGGAAGAACATGGATTTTGGGGTATTTTAAAGAGTGAATTTGGGATTTTTTTTTATCAGAGATTTTGTAGTTTTTAAATAAGGAACACCAGAATTCTTGCTAGTGAGGCAAGTGGCAGGACCCAGGCAGAGAAGCCTGCTCAGGACTGGCACCCAGGACACAGCTGGAGGTGGCTGACCTCTTGGCCACTTGGGGCCAGGAGGACATGCTTTAACAGTTCAAAGCAGGCCACCACACTGCGAGCAACTTCTGGGCAATAGCTTCTCAGATCACAGAGTGGCAGCACATATGACAGTAGTGCTACACAAAGCCCAACTGTGTAGCCACAGCCCATTGGCAGCTGACACAGAGGTACAGATGCCTCTGTTATGGGTGCAGTCCCCATCTGGGTCTGGCAGGCATGTTGCCTTGGGGCTGCATGGTGTTGCAGGTGGCAGCAGGTCATAGCTAGGCAGCAGCCCCCACTGCCAGACTGCTGCAGTATGTAGAGGATGTAGGGAACTCTTGGTTAGGGCTGCTTCAGCAGTCCAGCTGGCACAAGGGGCTAGTGTCCCCAGATGCTAATTGGCTGGGCCCCAGAAGCTCCTGTCTATTTGTTTCATTCAATTACCATGGGCCTTAAGGTCCACTTAAGTCCCGGTAAAACTCTGCAGTCAGTCCGTCAATGCCTGGTGCCTTGTTGCCAGGCATCAGGCAGAGGGCAGCCAAAACTTTGCTAGGGTAAGAGGAGCCTCCAGCCGATTTTGGTTGCCCACGTTGACTTGCAGGAGTCCCTCCCACAGGGTCCAACAGGCTTCGGCATTGGTCGGATCCAGGAAGAAGAGTACTTTTTAGAAGGCTCATGAATTTCACCTGGATCCATGAGTGGGGTGCTGTCACTTGTCAGAAGGCAGACAATGTACTTCTTGGCTTCCTGCCTCCTCTCCAGGGCATATAAGCAGAAGCCATGGTCCATCTCCTGAAGGAGCTGGATGCATGAGCAGAGAAACACACCGTGAGTGCGGTGGTCATCCAGAGCACAACGCTCTTCCCATCTCTCCCTACTCTCTCCTCAGAGGGACAGGTTGGTTGGGTTGGCACCCAAGCACCTCTCCAGCTCCAGTTTTCCCACTCAAGCTGCTCCTGGACTGCTTCCCTCTGCTGGGTGTGCTCCCAAGTGTAGTTGTGGGAAGAAAGCCAGATTCACATCTTCCCCATGTCCCACCATCTCTGACCTGAGGGGCAAGCTGCCCATTGCTCCCACCAGGCCAGCCAGAACTCCTTTGAAGACCTGCCTGAAGCCCACAGCCCCAAGCAGGCTGGCATTAAAATGCCAGTAGGCTGACCTCAGATGCCCAAGCCCTAGTGTGCCAGGTCCCTGAGTGTATAGAACAGCCTCAACAGGGTCCCTTGAAAAGGAATCATAAGCTACCCCTCAGCCTCCAGCTGTACTCCTACTGCCAGCTGAATCATGACCTGATAGCAGTAGGAGTGCATGTGGCGGAGGCTGGCATCTCAGCACCCCAGTGAGAGGGCCAACACCGGGGGCTCCCCAGGTTTTGGAGCTGGGGGAGCAGGGCCCAATTAGGGATATAGGGTGGGACAGAGCTGAGGACCACCCAGGTCCCTAGCTTTTCTAGGGGATCGAGGGGGGTGTACTCGCCCTCCACCATGATGCCCCTTTCCACCACCTTTTGTGCAGCAGCCAAGGCAAGGAAAAAACCCTTCTTGCTATGGAAGCAGGAGCCCACCACAATCTTGGTGGGTCCCCACCACCCAAGCCAGCGACTGCACCCAGGTCTCAAAGTGCAGGTTCTCCCACTTGGGTAGTTGGCACTTCACCCCTTGCCTGTGGCTGAGTGCTGGAAAGGGGTTCCCAGCTCCTAAGTTGGAAGGTCCAGGCCCCACAGCTGTGGGTCACCCTGCAGCCACCTGGTCATAACTGAGGTTCCCCACTGGGGGGTTGCCTTGGTGGGGCCAGGGCTAGGGACAGGGACAAGATGAGTGGGTGTGCTGGCTGGTGTAGTGCACCTGATCCCCTCAGGTGCTAGTGGTCTAGGCTTGAGGGCAGGGCCCTTGCCCTTGCCCTTCCCATCACCAGCTGTGGAGGAGGCTGGAGACAAGTGCTTCCCACTGCCTTTGCCCTGTGTCCCTGATGGTGGAAGGGGGGCTTGGGAAACTCTCTGTGGGAGCCCTGGCCAGGGGAGACCCCTTGGCCCCACTGGCTCTCTACTAGAGTTGTGCTTGTCCCCACAGCAGGAGCTGTAGGCTTGTCTACCTCCAGAGAGGGGAGGTTGGACTTTGCCGCCAGGGCATTTTGTAGGGACATGCAGCCCCTCTGTTACCTGTCAGCTCCATGTTCTTGGGGAACCCTGACACAGGACACAGACTCTCTGACTCACAAAGAATCGCACCCCCCTTCCTCTACCTAAACAGAAATTGATTAAGATGCAGTGAGAGACGCACCTAAAACCCTCCAGATAAGGGTGACAAAAGTGAAACAACTGCCCCAGGTCTCATTTGCATCAGAGATGGGACCAGATGACCATTCATTTACATGAGAGATGGAGAACAGAAAGCCTGAAGCAGAGACTGCAGTGAATTCTGGGATCAGCAAAGCAGGGGAGCACTGCATCATGGGGAAGCTGTGTTCCAAATGCTAATCAACCCCCACACCCAGCTCAGCATTTAGCAGACCAGTTCTAATCTGGATTTACAAAGGACTTTTCCTCCCCCCGCCCCACACACCTCTAAGCAAAAGTAAATTTACTCCCACTATGAGAGGCCTATGTAAACTTAATTGGCTAAAACTCAGTTGCCGGGTTAGGGAATGCTGAGGCAATAGACCGAGTCAGAGGGGGTATGGGCAACATTTGAACAATTGTACGGGCTTCATCACAGCATCCAGCCTGTTGGGGCC
>NW_017728947.1:62092572-62133980 GCF_001723895.1 Crocodylus porosus | reverse complement strand
TATGCTTGGGGGGGGTGAAGGTGGGGGAGGGAGACACACACACATACACAGAAGGGCTGGGGAGATTTGAGCTGGCTTACTCAGCCACACAGCAGACACCAGGACAGCAGGAATGGACCACAAGACTTACCACACAGGGGAGGCTGCTTAGGCAGGTGTAAAAAGATGGCTGGAGCAGTGGAGGGGCTTTGTTTGTTGAAGCTCAGTCCAGGAGCCCCTCAGGCCTCCAGCCAGACACTCAGGAGCAGGAAACAGAGCACAGGATCAGATTTGGTGAGACAGCTGTGAAGGAGCGCAGAGGCAATCAATTAGGAAAGTAATCCAGTGCAGGTGCAGTGCAGGGTGGTGAGGTAGGGAATCCCTGGCCCCTCTCCTGAAGGGGGACAATGGCAGGACAGGTGGCAGCAGGAAAAGGAACAGCAGCAGCAGCAGCTGCTATCTGGGGCAGCCACCCAAGGTGTATTTTAGGTGAAGGTGGGGGGTGGCCTACCAAGGCAGCTGGACTAGGTGGCAGTTAGGGGAAAGGGCCTGAAGGCAGCGCAGGTCCCCTCCCCAGGCTGTCCCCCAGCCATGGCTTGGCAGTGGGTTGGGCAGCAGGGCAGAACAGAAGTGCAGAAGCTGGGGCGCAATGCAGTGTAATGGGGATATGTTGGGCCCCCCCAGGGGGGCAGTAGTGTGCAGGGCAGAGGCCACCACCCATGGCGGGTGGCAACAGTAGCAGCCACCTTGGGCAGGAAGGGAGATGGCCAATTTTCTCCCTCAGCAGCTCTTATCTGCCCTAGGAAGCAGCTTTTTATACTGCTGGGTACAGGTTCTGGCCCCAGATCCACGAGGAGCTGGGCAGGATGATTTTGCCTGAGGAGGCACAACTTGTCCCATACCAAAGTGCATATCTAGGCACATGTGCTGAGGTAAAAATCCCCAGCTCAAATTTGTGCCACTCCTATTTGAGCTGCTGCAAGCACACATGCCTGCATGTGTAAACATGCTCAGGGTGTTTTTGTTTCTGCTCCCATCCACTGTCCATATTTTTATCACCTCAAGTTTTAAACTATTTGGGATGTGAGCTCTCTCTGAGTAGGTGTTCACACTGAAGTACAACAGGGTTCTAGTCTTACTTGACATCCCTATGGGTTGGGTTAGAAACAAACACCCATCAGCCTTAACAAGGTCTATAATAGCTTGCAAATCAAGGACGTGTTTGAAAGCAGCCATGACCACCTTTCCACCTGCCTCTAATCAGCTGTTGTTTCAGCACAAATGAATTCGCATTTTCCATTGGGAAGGAAAATAAACTAATGTTATTCATAGATGTATACAAAGGGTAGCAGAGGTACTGTGTCCTCCAGCAACAGTTATACTAGTTTTACCTTGCCTTTTCAAAAGGAAGTTGACTTGTTTTCATTAGAAACACATATCTAACATGTACTTGGCATAGTTATATGCAGCTATGTCATGAAGGTGTTGAACCTAAGTAGGAAGAGAGAGAGTATAATGCCTCTGGATATAACACTGCTAAAACCATTGCAGCAATAGTGTGAAAAGCAAGGTTTGTTTGGTAATATCTTTTATTGGACCTACCGTATAACTGTGAGAAATGTTAGACAGCTGCAAAGGCACTCTGACCTTGCTATCAGAATACTGTATTCAGTTTTGGTATCCACAGAACAATTCAGAGAACATCCACAATACTGGTTAAAGGATTAAAAACCATGCTGTACACTAGAAGACTCCAGGGCTCAATCAATTAAGCAAGAAGTTGATTAAGGGGAGAAATGTTGATGACTCAGTTTATAGGTACTACCTGAATGAGGAAGAGAAATTTTATAATATAGGATTCTTCATGCTAGCAGATAAAAGGTACTAAATGATCCAATGAGTAGAACCTGAAGTTAAGCAAATTCAGACTTTTTTTTAAAGTTCACATTTTATTAGGATACAGTTGGAACAGTTTGGCAAATGTACACTGGATTCCCATCCATAAAATTTTAAGTCAATAGAGGATTTTTTCGTAAACCTTTAGCTGTAGATCATACACAGTTTAACGCAGGAGGACAAACTAGATGATCACAGTGTCTCCTTTTGGCCACAGTTTTATGAATCTTGCTTTTGAAAAATTATTTTGGAGCAGCAGAGTATTAATCCTCTAGCAATAACTACATGGATTTGCCTTTGAAATGGTCTTTTGCTTTTTTGAGGAATGCATGGTTTCATTTTCATTAGAAACACATATCTAACATGTATATTAGTAGCCGTCTGGCCTAAAAACATACTGCCTTTAAATTGCTTAAGTGATAGATTGAGATTGCAAAAGAATAAACAAAATGATTCTTTGTTGCTTTTATAACACAAATGAAGATTATAATGTACTGAGTTATTGCTTGATGCCAGGCATAGTCAAATAGGCCAAGTGCAAGGGAAATAAGCATTCTCCTTTGTTGTTAGCTTTTTCCTTATGTCCTTAGTAAGAAACCAAACAAACAATAAACAAAAAAAGGTTCTTTCCCCACTTTCTTTTTCTTTGTCCCAAGTTCCCAAGACAGATCCCTCTTTATGATTAATCACCAAATACATTCACTTAGTTAATTCTCTTATTTTCCTTCTCTCTGCAGTAGCTCAAATCCTGAAGCCCAACACCATGCCAGAAGGAAATCGAGAAGCAACACTTTCCTTTTCTTGTTTTTACTCAGGCCATTATAATGAAGCACTTGGTGTTAATTGATCTCAGCAGATTTTCTAATTTCAGGGTATCCTCCCATTCTTCTTGTGCTCCAATTCTTAACAGTTGAGACAATAGGTATTAAGAATGCAGCTTTGATGTCATTAATCCAGGGAAAGATTTTAACTCTTTTCCTCACACAATGCAACACACACACTTAACAGATTTATGATTTTCAACAAAAACTCTGGCCTGTGCAGGTATCCTGATCATTTAATTGTTCACATGCTCCACAGTTTCTCTAAAAAATTCCTGGGCTCCTCTGATGTGTGCAAGAATTGAAGAAAGCACTTAATCTAATAAAACTGCCAGACCCACGAACACCTTATGCCTCCTGAGGCTGGGGGACATGGTGACCACTTGCAGTAGGTGGCAGTGGTGGCGGCAGTAGGGGCATGGTGGCAGAGAGTGGGGATCACCCTCAAGCAGCTGCAGCAGTGTCTGCAGATGGGGGTGGGTGGTGAGTCTTGATCGATGACTGCCTGCAGATGCTGCCGGCAACGGCCAATGTCAGGCTGCATGTGCACCCGCATGCACCCCCTACTCATCACCAGTGGCCAGACCACTTGACAATTAGCCATGACAGATTTTGTAGCAGTATATCAACAAAGGTATTAGATCATTTTTGGAATGAGACGAAGGAAAGTATCATAGGGTGTGGATGGTTGGGAATGACCAGGATTTATCAGAGAAGAACTGAAAGAGAGAATGAAAAAAAAAGGTAGGGAAAGAGAAGGTTAGACTATGATTTGAGAGATTCATAGATTTAAGAGCCCAAAGGTATCATTATCTCTCACACAATCAGACCTTTTGTATAAAACCAGCCATGACATTTTATGTGGTTGCTCTTGTACTTGTATTTGACTAAAGTATATTTTCCACAAAGGCATCCAATCTAGATTTAAAGACATCAAGAGACAGAGATTTCACCATTTCCTTTGCAAGCTTTTCATTATTAAAATGTGTGCTTTATTTCTAATTTGAATCAGACATTGGGCGTGTCCAGATGAGCATGCATGTGCCTGTTGCTGCATCTCAAGAGGCATGCTAAGAATGAAGAATGTTCCCTGCACTGCATATTTGCAGTGCAGACTCTAAATTTGATCCTGGGAAATCCCAGTACCAAAATAAATAAATAAATAAAGTGCAGAAAAAAATGGCACAGGACATGCTCCAGGAGCATGCCCTGAGGCAACTGGAGGCTGAGTCCTCCAGAAGGATGCTCTGGCATCCAGCCAGAGCATTTCTATGGTGCCCTTGCTGCCCCAGCATTCTGCCTCAATGTGCTGGGCAAATCAGGGCAGGGTAAGGCTGCAGTGGTGACCTGAATCCAGGCACTGTCCCAGATAAACAGGGACATGGGGGTCAGTAAGGGGACTGTGTGGTTTCTGGAGGGGTGGAGGTGGGGTTTGTGGGGTGGTTTGAGGGGGGGACACCACACGTCTGACTCTCCCACCTCCTGTGGCACAGAGCCCCCAACACTGGCAGCAGCAGCCAGCTGGGCCATCAGGGTCATGGCCCACTGCAGGCACAGAGCCCCATGGTGGCGCAGTGTACCTGGCCTGGGTCTGCATATGGCAAACAGACCTAGTTTGGCCAGCCCCTCCCCACTAGTGCACACATTTGCACAGAACCAGGACAGCTCCTGCCACCACTGACAGCTCCTGTCCAAAGGCGCGTGCTAGCAGAGCAGGCTGGGCCAGGTCCAGTCCAACTGCAGATCCTATGTCAGGTGGCACTGCGCTGCTGGGGGGCTATGCATGCAGTGGGCCATGGCCTTAGTTGCCCAGCTAGATGCTGCTGCCAGCTCCAGGGGCTGTGCACTGAAGGGGATGGGTGGGGGAGGCAGGCATGTGGCATCCCCCCACAAACCCCATATACCCACCCACAAACTTTGCCACCCACATCACATTCTTCTCACATCCCCCACCTCCCCATACTCACACCCGCCCACCCACAAATGCCCCATACACTCCATACCCATCCCCCATGCCCCTTCCCACCCTCCTCCTGCAAATCCCGCATTCCCCTCACATCTCACACCCTGCCTGCCCAGCTGCCAGACAGGATGGGAACTGCTGGTGGGAGCTGTGGCTGCAGGGGCAGCTGTCCACAGATCCTGATTAGTGAAGGGTTCAGGGTGAATTCTGATTTTTCTATGACAAAAAAGAAAACTAAAAGAAAACACCAAACCATATAGAAATATATAATTTATCTTATTATGAAGAAAGGGGCACTGGTGGGCTTCCAAATAGCTTAAAAATTGTAAATATATCAACAAAACATTGCCCAACTGATCAATCTCTCGCTATATATATACAATGGCATTTCATTTTAATCACTGAAAAACACAAAATTTTGGGTTATTTTAAAGAATGAATTTTAGGATTTTTGAATCAAAGAATTTGCAATTTTTAAACAGGGAACACCAGGACCTCCTAACCTGGAGGAAGAGCTTGACCATGGATTCTCTAGCGAACTAACATAGGCTGCACACTCTCAGTGCATGGTTGTCATGGGTGATTTCAACCTCCATGACATCTCATGGGAGGAGCATTCAGCCAAATCTGATTGGTCGTGTAGCTTTCTGACCTGCATTGATGAGCTCTATCTGACTTAAGAAGCCCATGGGCCAACAAGGGGTGAGGCACTGCTAAATCTGTTTCTGGCCAGTAGGGATGATCTAGTGAGTGACCTGAGGATTGAAGGGAAGCTCAGTAACATTGATCATGAGTTGATCACCTTCCTCATCCATCACAAAGCTGGCAAATCAGTCAGCAATGCAGAAAACCTCAACTTCAGGAAAATGACTTTCACAAGCTCAGAAGGCTGGTTGTCAAGGCCCTGAAATACTATGATCTGACAAGGATTACTTTGTGTCAGTTTTTCACCAGCCCAAGGGGATCCCCCTGCCTGACAGGATACAGGATTATGAGGGTACAGGTGACCATATGCTTGCATTTGACAAAGACCTTGTGAGGGAACACCTTGGGAGGCTGGACATCCATAAGTCAGCAGGCCCTGATGAAATGCACCAAGAGTGCTAAAGGAGTTGGCTGACATGTTAGCTCGGCCATTGGCAAGGATATTTGAGAACTCGTGGCACTCAGGAGAGGTTCCCAAAGGCTGGAGGAGGGCCAATGTGGTGCCTGTTATCAAGAAAGGGAAGAGGGAAGATCCAGGGAACTACAAGCCAATCAGTTTGACCTCAATCCCTGGGAATATCTTGGAGAAAATTATCAAAGAATTCATCAATAACAGGTTGACAGAAGGTACCATTTTGAGAGACAGCCAACATGGCTTCATTATGGGTAGGTCATGCCTGACCAACCTCATCTCCTTCTATGGCCAAGTGATGCATCACCTGGAAGGGGGTGGGGGGAATAGGTTGATGTAATTGACTTGCATTTCAAGAAAGCTTTTGACTTGGTATCCCATGATGTCCTCATGGCAAAATTGGGGAACTGTGGCCTTGACAACCTCATGGTCTGATGGCTGGGGAACTGGCTCTGTGGTCTGACTCAGAGAATGATAGTCAATGGAACCAAGTCAACATGGTGCATGGTGACCAGTGGCATCCCCCAGGGTTCATTACTCGGACCAGTACTTTTTAACATATTCTTTAATGATCTGGATTCCAGTGTCAGAAGTGGACTGGCTAAGTCTGAGGATGACACCAAACTGTGGGGAAGCGTGGTTACACTGGAGGATAGGCTGAGGATTCAGGCTGACTTGGACAGGCTCACAAGGTGGGTGGACATAAACCTGATGACCTTCAATATAGAGAAATGCAAGGTGCACCTTGGGAGAAAGAACCCACACCATACCTATAGGCTTGGCAGTGCTTCACTCTCTAGCACTACATTTGAAAGAGACTTGGGGGTCATGATTGACCACAAGATGTATACGAACCACCAATGCAATGCTGCAGCTGGAAAAACAAATAAAACCCTGGCTTGTGTCTCAAACAAGACCCTTGTTGTCATTCTCCTGCTTTACTTGGCCTTGGTGAGGCCTCAGTGGAGTACTGTGTCCATTCTGGGCTCCACATTTTAAAAAGAATGTAAAGAAGCTTGAGAGAGTCCAGAGGAGAGCCAAACATATGATCAGAGATCAAGAGAGCAGGCTTTATGAGAAGGGGCTGAGAGGCACAGGACTCTTCAGCTTGAAAAAGCATAGGCTCAGAGGGGACTTGGTGGCAGCCTATAAGTATATCTGGGGTGTACATCAGAATCTGGGAAAATGTCTGTTCACTAGGGAAGACAAGGTCCAACAGCCACAAACTGCTGCAAGACCATTTTAGACTGGACATAAGGAAAATCTTCTTACAATCCAAGTCTCCGGAGTCTAGAGCAGACTTCCCCCAGAAGTGGTACAAGCACCTACTCTGGACACATTCAAGTTGTGTTTGGATGCTTATTTGCTCCTGGCCATTTGAGGCCAGAAGGACATGTTTTGACAGCTCGAGGCAGGCCACCACAATGAGCACATCTTCCAGATGATAGCTGCCCAGATGTCAGGGCAGGGGCACACTTGGCAGCAGTGCCACAAAAAGGCCATATGTGTTACCACAGTCCACTGGCAGCTCGCCTAGAGGTGCAGATGGCTCTGCTGCAATGCCCTTTGTACAGCCCAGGTGGCCATGCAGTCCCCATCCAGGTCTGACAGGCGTGCAGCTGCAGCGTGGCTCTGGGTAGCCTGGCTCTACTTTTAAACAGTGCATGCTGCCTGGGTGTGCGCTGCTTTGTCCCCCCTGTGGTTCTTTTTTACCCCTGCAGGGGGGAAAGAAAATGGAGCAGCGCACGCTCAGGCAGCGTGCCCTTGCAGCATGGAGCACACCGGACTGTGCAGTAGGTGGTGCTGCAAATGTGTTTGCAGTGCTACATACCACATAACTGCGCTCATCTGGACATGAGCGTTGACTTCAAGAAAGTCTGGATTTGACCCCCTCAGTTTAATATGCAGGGAAGAGGAGGGTGATAAATGAAAGATTCTGAAGTGAGAGAGAAAAATCAACCACTTTTCAACTGAGCATCAGTGTTTAAGAGCCATAGATATATCCAACTAGGATATGTTTTTTTAAGGTTTCTTGATAATTAATTCATGGCCCATGTCAGATTGCTGTGCCAAATGATTTTGGCCAGTTTTATCTTCCATTTCCCTTGAACGTAATAACTGCCATTTACTGGGTTAAACCATAGGTCCACCTCACCCAATGTCCTGTGTTACAAAGTGGCACCCAACACTTTTGAAGGTGAGTAATCAAAATTGAGGTATACCAAACCAGTGGCCATTTTTGAAAGCTTGGATGCAAGTATTTATTGCCATCTGAATATCAGCCAGCTTCTGAAAATGGGTCAGTGTCTCATGCATCCAGTAGAGAGGGGACATAGCCATTCTCCCTTGGTCTATGACTAAATTCAACCACTTAAATTTTTGAATAAACAAAAAAATGTGTAGGTTTAAGAAAGTTTAACTTTTTCAGTGATACATATAACTGCTTTTTAATTACCTGGGTTTCAGCAGTTAAAATGACTCAACAAAACAACTGTTTTTCTATACTGTAAATTAAAGGAGAATTAAGGTCAACTCTATTTTATATAATTGTCTGTGCCATAAAAAAAAATCTTTCTTCATTAATCAAAAACATCCAGACCTGGTTTTCCCTTATTAATACAGGTATATATTAAATGACTAAAATTTGTAACCAATCACTGACTTCTCTAATGGATATCTGGAGCCGTTATTGATTTGGGTAAATTTGCTTCTGCTAAGGTCAATAATGATAAATGACTCATGTTCTGCATGAAGTGACTCAGTATTTTGAATTAAATGATTGTAATTATCTGTAGTTATTCTCTAACTCAGTGGTTTTCAACCTGTGGCCAAGCCCCCTGGGGGGCCGCTGACTATATCAAAGTGTCTGCTCAATCAAAAGTATATGAATACCTACACTTAAAGGGACCCACACTTCCACTGAAAATATTTTAGGGCTCCATAAATGAAAAAAAGGTTAAAAACTACTGCTCTAACTGCAACACTTACCACCACCGACAGAAAGCCTGTATAATTGTGAGTGGCCATATTTTTCTTCAAAAATTGCTGAATTAATTTAGGACTTTTGTTTCAAAATGATCTGGCCAAGAAGGTGTTTAAACCCAGCTCTACCAGTTTTCCTTCATATTAATCTGCAACATCTTTGTTAAGTCAGCCCATAGCTTCTCCTGAACAAAGGCTATGAATCACGGACAAAGAGTTCTAGTAGTAGGAGACTATCATCTCATTTTCACTTGTGATCTAAACCAGGACACAAATTTAGGTTTCCGGCTGTAAAGGTTTATCAGACCACTCTGTCTTCCAAGTCCCTTAATTCCATTTTGGAATTCTGTTTTTTTCCATTTGCACCATAAATAAATTCAAAGGACATTTCCAAATGTAAGCTGTTAACATACACGAGCTATTCATAAGCAGCAAGGAGACACTAATTTCTCACAGCTTTTACCATGCTTACAGCTGCAATGGTACTTCAAAATGAATAATCTCTATCCCGACCAATGCAGCTCCAGCAATAAATGGATTTTTAAAAACCTGGGGCTTTGGTGAGCAGTGCACAAGTGTCAAACAGTAGTGAACAGATATTCCAGGTTTGCACTCTTTTGTAATGTGACATGAAGAGCACTGTTACTGCTTAACAATGAGCATGTCATAAATCTCAGTGAGAAACTCAGCCTCGTTATGTACTGACATCATTTTAAATGTTTGCATCATTTCCAGTGGAATCATAAATACTTTTTAATTACTTTGAACTCAGCCCCAATTTGGATAAGTGTTTATATATTTTCCCCATTAATTTAGTAAACCTGGCCCAAATCCTATAAGAGTTGGATACCTGATAGTACAGGTGCTCCATCCTGTTTAGTTGCCTAGTCACCCTCAGGGAAATAGGCTGTAAGTTGGTACTTGGTTATTCACTTTAGGCAGTCAAAGGTGGCTGGCCCTGATGCAATGTCACTCCCTCGTGTAGCATTGGCTACAGAAACCAGGGCACTTTACTGTGCCAGCCCTATGGACCAATTAAGGCCTGGTGGACCTTTGACCTTTTTTGATATGGCCTTTGCATTTTAAGGGTTTGATCAAAAATCTACAGGAGCCAAGTGAGTTTTGTCACTGATTTCAAACAAATTTGAATCAGGAAGGAAAGATCTATTATATACAGATAATTTAGTTGGGGTACTCTAATTATATGGTATATTTTCTGTACTACATATAGCTTCCACCTCAAACCTCATCCCCTACCAGTGTTCAAATACAAATGAATGACAATATAGTTATACGAACTGGCTCTGTTCAATCTATGCTTCAACAACTTCCAGTAAAACAACATCCTGTATCACTCCTAGAATTAGTAGGCATATTATGTTGGGTTTGGGCTTTTGTTAAACTTCATCCTCCACATTAAATAACAGGCTGATGTCGATCAGAAAGCTATGGCTGTTTGATATAATTTTGTTTAAAGGTACCTTTGTGTGGCTAGATCTGGGTAGGCAGTCTTTGAATGTGACAATGTGGCTTTTTTGAGGGGCAAGTGGTGAAGAGGGGCTGTAGTATGTATACTCTATGTTATGGTTTTTATATCTAGATATAAATCATATATTGTAGCATTACAGAAGTGAATTGAGCACATGCTTTTCATATCCAGTCAAACTTGAAGAAAATGAAATATGCTTACTAGTATCAATTCACTCCAGTAGACAGTAATCCACATCACAAGAAACAACTTAATTGAGCCCATTTGGCAATCTCTGCTCAGCAGGGGCCTTGTAATGAAATAACATGTAATAACATACCTCTCATCCCTAGAGAGGGTGTCCCTTGAGGTCAAAGTTGGGGTCATTGGAAGGGCAAGGTCAAGAAGCTTATGTTCTAGAGGTTGTTGCCACATCAAATTGTATCTAGGTTTTTTCTTAAATGGAGAAAATTAATTTCATAGGCTATTTTTTAACCTTTTACTCTTTCAAAAGCTTGCTTGTCCTCTCTCTTCATAAATTTAGGAGACGAAGAGCAAAATCTTTATACAAATGAGAACAGGATATTACTACTGCAGATGAAATGTTTCATGAAAATGTCTCAGTTTTACATATTCATGTGGTTTGTTGCAGTTTACTTTGAAACTAGCCTTACTGGATTAACTTGTGATTCCTTTTCAGTTGATGCACAATGACTTTTCCTGTCAACGTAAGAGAATTGCTATAAATCAAGCCATTTGGGTCCCATCCTGTTGAACACCTCACAAGACATGCTGAGCACCTTGCAGAATTTAGACGGTGTGTAACCAAGGTATTTCCTTGCATATGAAGAGAAAATGATGAATTCAACCGAACATTATGGTTATATTACAATAATAACATCCCCATAGCTAAATAAGTAATTGGTGAGAAAAACGAGTTTTATAACTGGTTCTGGTCAAATAAAACTAAATAAGATAATTTAATCTTATCCTACTTTAAGAAAATGCATTACAAACAGCAGCAATCTAAATTTACTGAATTTCTGCCTTTTGCAATAATATAACCATATATTGGCCACAATTCTACAATCAGATATGCATGGGTGACTAATTGCAAAGGGTCAGTAAGATTTTATGTATCCAGAAGGGTCCATCAATGTCAATCCAAGTAGAGAATCAGCAATTAAACCTGTGATGGAACTGTAAAAACATTGGCTCTTATCTCTGAGGTAAATCAAGCCAGAGTTTCCTGCTTTGTTGGATTATAAAATTATAGAAACATAAGCATCATCTGATTTAAGACCATTTCTCCTATTTTTCCTTGTAACACTTAGGTGAAAAATTGCGATAGCCATTCCCTGTAATGAAACACACAGATGAAAATGAAAATCACATTAAGTACTATTTGACTCCATGTGTACTACATCATTACACTACAGAGAATGTTGCTTTAATGAGACAGAACATATGGGGGTCCTTACATCATGAACTACAATGAGGTACATTAAAAATATAGATGACTTTAATTTTTATATATTTAATTGTTTTTTTACTGTATTCAAGACAGTTTCATCTGAATGACTTCCAGCAATGATATGCATTTCTGCTGTACCAAAGACCAGTTCCTCAGCTGGTATAATCAGTTTAGTTTCATTAAAGCCTGTGAAACTGTGTGGATTTCCACCTGCTAATGATTTGGTCTTATCCTGTTAAGTTACTTGAAATTTCTGAAATTATGCTGTGACTTTTCTTACTAAAAGAAATAAATAATCATTCTTTCAAAACTTGAAGACTGGGTATATCATTCTTTCCTTAAAGGAACTCATGATACTGCATACTGCGCAAATATAGGACTGTCTGCCTGGATAGCTATGAATTAGAAGGTTATGACTTTCTTGCCTGAAGTAATAAGGAGCAAGAATGCAGGAGACTATGCTAGTTAGAATTATTGAGTGACTCTTGAGTAATAACTGGAGTAGACTCATGACTGGGTTTATCAAGGTATCATTACCCATCCTCTGTGGCAGACAGAAGGCCCTGTAGTGGTTGAAAAGAGAAGAAGAGGAGAGGTCTCGATATCCATAAGTGAAATTAAATGTTAAAATTTATAACATGCAAGAAATTAAAATTAAAACACAATTAATGCTCTTTGGGATTTTCCAAGTGATGTGTATCTATTTATCAATAATAAATCATCAAATAATAATAATCAACCATTTACAATGAGTAATTAATGAGTCTTGAAAACACTCTTACACATAAATATTAATGTTTCCATATGTTGGGAAACTGAGGCACAGAAAATTTATAAAATAGATTGAACATTTAAGCTCAGCATTGAGCAAGGGGAATGGTGTGATCACGTCACACCAGAAATTACTGGAAAGAGTTGCGAGTAAGATATCAAAAAACTTTATTGCTTAGGTGGTTGTGTGTGCATCATTGAGGATTAGAAGCTGAAAGTAAAATGATGATCTCACTTATGTGCAAAATCTTCTATATTTAAACTTAAAGTGTGGGTCTCATGTGGATTTACTTTTCTGGCTTAAATTGAATAAAAAAACTGTTTAAACTTGATAGAAACAAGCCATTCTTATACTTGACAGAAAAAGGCCATTCTTAAAATAAGTCATTCTTAAGCCAAAATAAGTATATGCCTATACATGCCACAATACAATTTTGTGGTAGACAATACACCAATTGCCATAGTTCTCAAAATGGGGTTCCTTCCACCAAGCCAAATGTTTGGTGTTGTTTCAGTCTATTATTTGAGAAGGATAATCTAGCTCTATTGGATATGTCTGGAGTTAGTTACAGGCTCTCACTGAAAGACTTGCTTTTTCCTTTCACAACCATACAAAAACTACTGCTCTTAACTTTTAAACTAATGTGGAGGTTGCAGCCAGAAACCTTGGATGCTTTGGCAGATTGTTTTGTTTGTTTGCAAAGTATGATATGCAGGCATCTGTGTTCTACTGCTCTGTCAGCAAAAATTTCAAAAGACATTATTTAGCACTACTGGTAGTAGTGAATTCCTGGACCAGTTGACTGGGGCATGACAAGATTTGATAAGTTACAGCAATAGTTCACTCAGGAAAATCTGAAACAATTTAGGGAAACTAGCCAAAAAAGGAACAATAAATATGTTCAAGAGGTGACAAATTCTGCTTGTGTGAACAAATGGACACTCAGTTTTGTTTTGGGTATAAATAAAATAAAATAGCCTGACCTGGACATTCACCTTTCTTGAAAATGTAATAATATGGTAAATGTTTTCAAACAGAAGCCTCATGGCATAAACATCCTAGATAAAAGGGAATGTGAATTTAATTTAAATGTGCTCTCACCATTAATGGGAAGCATCCAAAGAGGCACAGAGGCACTGGCATCAGATATAAAACAGATGGACTTGGTCAGATATCTACCCATACCAAAACTGTTTTCAGAATTAAGTTTAAAATATTAACATTTCTGTTGCGATGATGTGTTTGCCATAGATGAAAATGGTCAGTAACACTGAGTTTACTACTAACAGAAGTCCCGTTCTTGCTATTTCCTTCCATTTTAGCTAAAAACTGTAAGTAACCTAGCTATACTTTAGAATAATTTTGTTTAAACCAGGATCCACCTCAATTTATAGAAATAATTAGATCAAGTTAGACCTGAGGAAGTTTAGTTTAAAACAATGCTTAATTAATGTGCATTTTCAGTAGAAATTGGAAAAAGTAATTCAGCACTTCATTATATCATGATTTAGCATCAGACACCATCAGTGCTGTAAGTCAGCAAACATGGAAAAGCAAAGTGGATGTTAACGTTCTGTGACTCAAGGCCATATAAGATCATATTGTAGAGGTCTTGGAAAAAAAAATAGTTTTCTGATAACTGAGGGAATGTCCTTAGTCTATATTTTCATAGTCCAAAAATATATTAGAAATACCACTTGCTTGGCTCCAAAATACATGATTAAGTTTCTTTAACAAACCTCCATGGTAAAGTACTTTCAGCATGATTATTACTTTTTCCATGTAATTGAAACATGCATATAATTTACTACTAATACTGAAAAACCTATTGTGGGAAATTTAACTCAGTCACTTTAAAAAAATGTCTAATTATAATTCATTCTATTGGTATTTGAAATTTCATTAATCATTATGACTTAATTTGGGTTAATTTGAACATAATCTTGTAATTTGATAGGCATTTAGAACTAATTAATATCTAGCTTTTGTAAAGAGGTATTTATTGAACAAAAAGTCCTCTTTTCCTCTTCAGCTGCCTTACCACCGTGAGGTATCCACCATCACTAAAAGAATGCAAGAATCACAGGTGATACTCATCGTTAAATGTAAGGCCACAGTGGATGCATCTACACTTGGGCTTTACTGCAGAGTTGACTTATTAGGTCTGCAGTAAAGTGTCACCATGTACCATTAGGGTGCAGTAAATTAATTAACTCTGCTGTAGAATACTACTGTTCAGGATAAGTACTATCCTATGGCAGAGTTATCTGGTGTGCCAAAGTAGACACTGACTGGGGCTAGCTGGGGCATGAGGGTGCTACAGTTGAGGGGCTATCTGCTGGCTAGCCCTTGTGCCCCAGCCATCTCCTTTGCAACACAGTGAGCCAGGGAAGAGCAGCATGCTATACTCCCAGGCCCACACATAAATGTTGCATCCGGGAGCAATAAACTCCAGTGCAAACTGCACCAGCATTTATTGCTATGTGCTAATTGCACATGTAGATGCAACTGTAGTGTGTAGAAGTCCCAGTGCTCACTACTACTCCACACAGTCTGTGGCTAATTGAATTGCATTGTCCCATGAAAGTAATGGCAGTAAGCATTGTTGAGTGAGGTCTTCTACCAATGGTATTTCAAGAACCCTTGACATGAGCGTAATCTATAATGCAATCAGGAGTAACACAGAGAGGAGAGAGGAACTGGCAAGAGTACCTGGGGAGGGTGGTGAGAAGGAGAGAGAGGGAAAGAGTGGAAGAAGAGAGAAGAGGAGAAGGCAGAGGTATGGAATTAGTGGAAAGAAAAAGGCCAGAAGATAACAAAAGGAAGGGGGAATGGAGAAAATGCCATTGACAGGCATTATATTTCTAGTGAGAAATATGCTCTTTGAGCATTGCAAACAGCAAGTATACACACATTCAAGCAGTTTTTCTTGGACAAATCATGGGGGTTTCACGAAGAAATGTTAACTCTTTGTAACAGCAGCTTCCTGGCAAAGCAACAAGTAATGCCACATGTAATACCTATCCAGTTAGACCAAGTGCCACAGGGCATGCCTTCGTCCTCCAGCATTCCAGAAGGATGTACTCCTCACTTCTTCCCACCAGGGCTCCAGGAAATCTTCCTGGCACCCTGAATGCTTCTACCCCAGAGAGGCAAGGTGGGTTCACAGGTCTCCATGCAGTTGCACTGCTCAACTTTGCCTTTCTTTGTGAACAAGACCAAGTTCATCCTGTCTAAGGATCAGGGTAGGAATTTACTTCCCAGACCTTCGTGCCCTGCCAAAAAATATTTCTTCTTGTTTCATCTGCCTTCCTGGCATTACCAGCATGGAGGAAGGGCACCAAGCAGGGGAAAACGTTTCTGCCTAGTTTGAACCTTTGTGAGGCCAACATGAAAGTGGCTTCACTGCAAAAAGCAAAGGTACTGCAGAAAGTAAGGTCACCACTCAAGAACCTGTGTGTGTTTCAGCTCATGTCTGGGTACTTCAAAATTTGTCTGCTGGCTTCTACAAGCAGAAAAATGCCATTCAGAAGTGAATGGGGGACTCATCTGAGCCTCTCCAGAAGTGGAAGCAATATCAGAGCTCTGTACGATGGTTGCACAGCCAGGAACTGTGCATATGTTTGGTGTGGAGACTGGCTGCTCTATTTCATAAAAGGCATGGCTAGGATGAAGAGTAAATCTTGCAGCTCCTCTTTTTGAAGTGGAGCCAGTGTCAGGGCCCTCCCACCAACAAATGACCTCTCATGGGACGGTGAGGTGGGTGAATCATAGTGCCAGTGCCCATTGCACAGCCAGGAGCACCTCATATACTGCCTGTCCCACTATGGACTTGAATATGCTGAGCAGGGCCTTGGTCCTGTCTGCATGGCTGCACATGGCACTATGGAGGAGCCCATGCAGGAGCTGAATGAGCTCTTGGAAAAGCAGTGGCAAGTTTGACTTTATTTAGGAATAAAGTACACACTGGTCTTATCATAGAATCATAGAAAATTAGGATTGGAAGGGACCTCTAAAGGTTACCTCATCTAACCTCATGCTCGAAGCAGGACTATCCCTAACTTAAATTCCAGGTCTTCTCCGAGTTGGTTTCCCTGAACTCCTCTTCCTTGGCTTCATTAACTAGTTCCTTAGTTTGTCAAAATTTGTCCTATGAAATAAATACATAAGTGAAAAAGCAACCTACTTTGTTTGTCCCTCCATTTAGAATTATCTGGATTGGGAGCTTCAGGGCACGTGGGCAGCAGAAATCCATTGCAGGCTAGAAGTGAACAGGTTCTGCATTCACCGCACAAGGTGGGTGAAGAGTCCCTGACGAGAGGGGTTCCCTCAGTGGCCAGCCAGTTGTCACTTCCTTTGGTGCTTGACCATCTTCTGGGACCTGTACACATACGGGCCCGCACAAAGCACTCTGGGATCTTTGCACACTGGCTGTGGAGCACCAGCAGTACATACTCCTGCCAGACACTACAGAAAACTGGGTACAAGAATGCCTGTACACTCATTTCTTGCCACAGTTTGTGGAGCTTCAGAAAATTTGCAGTGCTACAGATGAACACCTGACTATACCCAAAGAGGCAGATGAGGGAATTCAGAGATCAGACATCAACAGGAAATCCTTTTTTAGAGAGTAAAATGGCCAGATTATATATTTTTTCTATGCTGCAAAATGTAATACATTTTTAACACATTAAAAAGATTATCGGATCCTCTGATGTTAGTTGCTGCGATTCCTGTGAAATCATAAACTATCTAGGATCTACTTCAACATTAAAATCTTTTAAATAATATTTTCTCTGAAAGTTCATTTATTGTACCAGTCTGCACCATGAAATCAGATAATATGTGGGAAAAACCTCAAGTTTCCACTCTTGGAGTGAAATCTTGAGCTAATTTGATTTCAATAGAAAAACTCCTAGAGCACATTTAGATGAGCGGGAATGCTTGTTCCCCAGGGACACGTAGCACCAGTATAACTTATGCCACTGCTACTTGTGTCTGGAACACAGCGCCTGTACCATGCATGCTCTGGTGCATGGCAGCTTACCTTGGGTGGGGAAGGCTGTGGCCAGCAACTTTTGACTTCTTTCCATCTGTGAAACTTTCACTTAGGCCTCCTAAGTATTTTGTTTTCACAAACATCACTAGTATATTCCTACACTGGGAAGTACATCTTTTTGGTCACTAATAACCTCTGGTGATGCCAACTTTTATTTTTATTTTTAGAAGAAATCTTGACTGTTCATCATAAATATCCCCCAAATAATTTTATCTTCTGTATAAGAACCATCAGTTCCTCCCATTAATCCATAAATCATTAAATTGATCTTGTCTGAAATAATTTTATCATGTAGAAAATTTGATCCCAGGGCATTTCTGAATTATTTACTTTTTAAAACCGCTTCCTCCCAGATGCAAGGTTTGCTACTTTATTCAGTGAAGTTACCTTGTGGAACGCTGTCATTATAATCCAGAAGAAATAGCATCAAAGTTCTTGACTGTAGAAAAGAACTAAACCCAGTGGCTGTTCAAATGCAAACCCAATCCTTTGTTTCTGTCTTTTGTTTTTAATGGATTTTTAAATTACTGACTACGCATAATCTCTTCAGCACATACAAACCATTAGTGCATCCTTGATTTCAAAAGTAAAGCATTCAGTTACACTTGCTGAGTATCTCATGTGTGAGAAAGAGTATGAGAGAGAAATTATGGGACAATTTTTTTCACCTTTGCTCATATAACTAAACAAAAAGTTCAACTGACATCATTAGTCTGTTAATAGATGAAGTCACTGAGAATGAGCATCTACCCACTAGGAAAGTAATATTCAGAGTTCCTTTATTTTAATGATGGCGGACTCTTTAAATATCCATTTAGGCATTTGGGGGAATTGAGTAATGTCTACTACATTTAGAAGATTTACAAGTGATGTCCAGTTCAATTTCGTTAAGAAAAAACAGCTTAAAATTGGTTTCCTGCAGTTAAAATGAAACCATATGCAATGAAAACTATTTTCCTGATTTGACAGAGCTACTGAGAAACTTCAATATAATTGTTTAAATAAAGAAATATCATTAAATATATATTTACTATTGATCTAGATGTTTTTTAGAAATTGTAAGCAGAATTGACATTTATGATTTCCCCTGCAGACTATTTACAGAGGTATTCTGTGAAGTTACTTGGAGTCGAAATTCAACAGTTTAGCCCTTCAGGCACACAACCAAAGATAGATTCTTCTGATCAAAAAGTGCTCATACATAGAGTTATGGCACAGCCTGAGATCCTGTTTTGAGCTAAAGAGAGGATCTGGACTTCCCATACCAAATCCCACAACTCAACCAATACCTCTGAGAAAGCACACTAAATTCACTCCCTATAAGGGTGGTATTGTATAGCAGCTAGTTGCAGCATCTCATGGATTCACTGCCCCACATTTCAAAGTGGTGGTGGGCGCACTTTAACTAAAGCTCGTCGAACAAGCTTTAGTTAAAGTGCCCTGCCATCATTTTGAAATGTGGGATGCTGAATACATGACATATCGTACAGATTAATCAGAGCAGCTCCCAAAAAACACTATAATTAAAACACTTTCATTTCCCCTGTACCCTAGAGCACATGTATAGGCACCCTTGGTCTTGAAAATGATACCCTTTACATTGATACAGCAATATGACCTGAACAAACATTTTTAAAACTTTGGCTGATTAAACGAAATGCTGGGTCATTTCACACAAACTGAAAAAAGCAGTCAGCACAGCAGAACATGGTATAAAAACTAGGACTGTCCTCATAAAACTGAGATATATTGTCTTTTAAGCTGTGTATGGAAAATTAAACTAGGTTTATAGAGTTCACTCTCAGACA
This sequence comes from Crocodylus porosus, assembly GCF_001723895.1. Classification (NCBI taxonomy): domain Eukaryota; kingdom Metazoa; phylum Chordata; order Crocodylia; family Crocodylidae; genus Crocodylus; species Crocodylus porosus. Next base: position 62,114,641 of record NW_017728947.1, on the reverse strand, counting down.
TGATCAGAACTTTTGACAGCAGTGCAGCCTGCCACAGCCTCTATTCCAGGATCTAAGTGGAAGAAGCAGTTGTTTTCTCACACCTCTGTGGTTTGTTGACAGGATCTGCATCAGATTAAATCCCTAAACTATATCTAAGAGCTGCCTATGTGTCTGCCTACTTGGCAGCATTGGACAGGATCCCAGCTATGGAAGAAATAACTCTCTACACATGTGCTCAGCTTCATTACCTGTGGAGCTTCATCAAGTAATGTAAATTTTAATAAGGACTGTGTGTGGCTTCTCTGAAAAGGAATTCATTTAATCTTGAAAAAAACAGTAGCAAATAATCTAGATTTAGATAATCCTGCAATTTAGTATCATCAGCATCCTCACAACTCTACAGGTTTGGATACACACAGAAAAAAGTTATGCTGTTAAAATGTGTATTTTGTTCTTTCCGACTTCTTGTTAGTTATTTTGAATACATGCATATTTTTAAAGGTTCGTGTTTGCCTTAACATACAAGTATTTAAGTGCTTAATTTAATGGAATTAAATGCATTAATTACAGCCCACTAAAAATAAATATAATCCATAAATGATTGCTTTGATCCCAGCAACTGAAGAAATGTAAGAGTTTAGAGTGGGATTTTCCAAAACACCTAGGGTAATAGGCACCCAATTTTTATTATAGTTAAATTAAACTTGTTTTACAAGCCGCTTTATTCTCATTTGTGAGCATCAGTGATAGCATTATCTTAGGGCACACAAACAAGTTACCCTTCAGGTAAAGGAGGGGAAGCAGTTACAACACACCAGTAATTCTATGACAACTGCCTAGGTATGTACAAGTGCATCTACATGTTCATTAATGTGCAGTGCCTACTGCACATTAAAATTTAATAGTAGAATAATCAAGTACTAAATACAGGTGTAATAGGCTGCCATAATGTGCGCTAGTGTGATCACTTGCTTTTTGTGTAATGCTTAATGCACAATAGACTAATATTACTGTTCATTAGCATGGTTTTTACTGAGTGCAGTAATGTGCAGTACACTTAGCCTACTGCTCATTAAGCATCTCATGTAGACATGTCCTATAATTGTTACATTTAGATCGACTTAACTAAGCTTAGGCTGATCTAAATGCCTAGTCAGGCAAATGATCATAGGGTTTAAATCACCCCGCAAACAGCACACTAGACCTAAGTTCACCTCACAAGGGGTGCATCTACACAAGATGTTTTCTGTGGAACTGCCTAATTAGCTCTGTGGTAAAGCCTCAGCGTCTACACATGTCCCTATTAGGTTGAAGTAAACTAACTCTGTAGTAGAATTTTTTCGTGCATGGCAACACACACGTAGAGGCTAACAGGGCTGGCTGGGGCATGAGGGTGCTTCAGTGTGGGGACTGCCTACTAGCTAGCCCCATCCTGAAGCACCATTATGCTCCAGCCAGCCCCTCCACAGCACACTGACCCAGGTTGGAGCAGCTCTGGGCTGGCAGGTTAACTCCTTGGCCCCACTGCCACCTGGGGTGACTCTGTGGCATGCTGTGATCCTGGGTGCACATGAAGCTGCAATATGCACAGGAGTTTATTGCATTGCACTAATTTCATATGTAAACACATCCAAGGTCAACTAACTTTAGATTGATAAAGGTTATCCCAGTCTACAAGGGGTTAACCTGACCTAGTGAACAACTGCATGTATTCACAGCACAGCCCTGGAGCTGGAAAACCCCAGCCACTCACCCCAGCCCCAAGGCTGTGCTGTTCCTGTCTGCCCTGCCCCCTCCCATCCATTCTACCCCTCCGGATCTTGACCAGGCCATTTTTGCCGCCAGACTAGCTTCCTCCCTCAGACTGATCATCTCACCCTGCCCTCCACTGCCTCAAGTCTTCCCTGGACCTGCCAGCCCCCCTATGGACACAGCAGCAACCCCAATCCCACCAGCCCCTCCACCCCAGGTTACATACCTTAGGCTGGTTCAGCCACTCCCAGGAGCAGTCATTTGCTGCTGGCAGGTTAGGTTTAGGTAGCTTAAATTAAGTTGCCTAAACCTAAACCAGGTGTGGCAAATGCTTGTTCACACCTCTTATTCTGTGGTAGGTGACAGCTAAATCACAGTACTTTACTCCCTTACATTAAGTTTATGTAAAAACAGACACACAAAACAGCTGACATGCTACAATTTCCCACCCTCACTTATCTCCTGGTTACTTATTTGTGCACTCCTGTCCTCAAATTAAATTTCACCCTCTGTACAGAGGACCAGTACAAAACTTATGTTTTTAGGTGGGCATGGAATCCTTATGTACATCATGCTGAGTTTCATCCATGTTACTACAACCAAAATACACAGTGTTATGCTAAAATATATCATTCATTATTTTTTAAAATAATCTATGATATACTCCAATAAACCTGAAGAGTGAATTAGTACTACTGTGAGTTGTTTGAGAACATCACTATAGAAAAGAAGATGTTCTTTTAAAAAAGAGAATAGGAATCTGAAAATCTGTTCATTCAATATCTAGAATTATTACATTTTTTTTTCATTTAAATCAAGATGCGGGATTAGTTCAAAAACATAGGAGTTTAATTGGGAAGCTCAGGCACCTACTTTACAAGTCACATAACAGGTAATTGTTTTATAATGCAAAGTGGCAGTGCCATTGAGTGTGGATTACACAGAGCTGCCAACCTGAGCTGTTCTAAATAAGTGACAAATCATTAACAGCAACTTTCTGGATCTCTGTGCACAGGGTGGTTACTGCTGGAGGGAGGAAAGACCAGAAGAAGAACTGTAGAGATCTGAGTAGGCAGATACGGCTAGATTAATGACTGGCATTGTCAGCATTGAGCTGTGGGGATGACTGCAGTAGCTTCACAGACTCACCCCTACTAGTGGGTGTTGCTATGGGTACCATCTCAGAGGTGTCATATAAAAAAGGGACGGTGAAAAACTGATGAACAACAAAAGGAAATAAAGGATATGCATGCCATAACAATATGAAGACACATCCTTCCTACACAACAAAAATGTCTTACATTCTGTAACAGGGAAATATGAAAAAAGGGAGTGAGAAGAGAAATGTCAAAAGAGCAACAAATTATAAAAGGAAATGGAAGCACCTGAAAAAATTTAAAATATATTATGGGGTTTAAGCATTATTATTTATTATTGAATAAATATAGCCTTTAGATAGAATGAGCAATCAGCCCACTTTTTCCAGCATTATGCTAAGAAAGAATAAGGCGATGAATACATTCAGTATTAATAAGTTAATTATTAAATGGCATAGTGCACAACATACATGAAAGCCTATTTAACAAATATGTTTAAGTAAAATGCAGAGGTCATTATATTAAGGGGATATGTTACTGATACGTAACTTCTCCCAATGTTAGTGTTTGCTTAAAATTAGAATGGATTCAGGTACTTACTAAACTTGGCTTAATGAGGTAACAGAGCTGTCTTCAAGCGTAGCAAATGTAAAAGATAAGTGTAGGGAGGGCCTGTGTCTGGTAGAAATAGTCACAAACTCAGAGGCAGGTGCAGAAGCAATAGCCAGCCCAGTTACCCATCTATATTTCCATCTTTGATCACTGAAAGAAATCAAAATCCTCTTAATTGAAATGGTGCCTCACTATGCCTAGCACCATCCCTATCACTTTATTTGCATTAAGATCTGTCTTCACGCCTCAAATTTGTTAAGATGCTATTTCTTAAGGTTCGTCGGGGGATAGAGGCCAAAGTCCTGAGGTAAGTGGGGAAGTCGGTGACCTGGAGGAAGCATGAGCGGGGGTGTGGGGAGCATGGGGGGCCTCCTTGTTCCTGAGAAAATAGGGCAATCAGCTAGTTACCTCAGGTGTCTGTACATGCATGTATGGAGCCTGGGAAACAAGCAGGAGGACTGCAAGTCTTCACAAAATCCTGGAACTATGATGTGATTGGAATAACAGAGGCTACTGCAGACTTGGTAGGATGACAAGGTTCTTTGGCTAAATCTGATATCTTTTATTAGACCAACTAAATAGTTGGAAAATTTTTTCTTAGCAAGCTTTTGGGTTTAAAAACACTTCATCAGGCTGAGGAACCATCTGCAGGTGGTGTGTGCTCTTCCTGGATGGAATGAACAGTAAAGAAGCTAGAGGCTGGTATGCATGCAAGAAAGCCAGTCGGTGAAGACGTAAATTGAGGGATGAATATAGCAGATAAATAGCGGAGAGGTACCTGGGGAGTCAGATGTGAAGCAGGTTATAATGTGTCATAAATCCAATGTCTAAATTTAGTCCATGATTTTTTGTATCCAGGAGGTTGATGAAGTGAAGTCATAGGCTCGTCTGTGAAAAATGTTCATAAATTCCCCTTGAGGATTAGAATTAAGAGATTGGAGAGAGAGTGGTTTTCTTGTGAGAAATGTAATTGGGTATTCTTGTCTTTAATAGATTTCTGGTGTGTGTTCATTCTGGTGTGCAGTTGTTGTTCGGTCTCTCCTACATATTTTCCATCAGGGCATTTGGTGCACTGGATGATATATATCACATTTCTGGAGGTCTTACAGCTGTACCGCCAGGAAGGACAGGCAGGGGAGAAGAGGAGGAGGAGTTGCTCTTTATGTAAAAGAGCTGTACAATTGCTCAGAGCTCAGTATGAAACTGGAGATTGACCCTAACCCAGAGACTTTCAACAGGCCTGAGAGGAGAGCAACAAGAGTGATGTCATGGTGAGTGTCTGCTATAGACCACCAGACCAGGAGGGTAGTGGATGAGGCTGTCTTCCAATAGCTAGCAGAAGTTTCTCAATCACAGGCCCTGGTTCTTGTGGGGGACTTCAGTCCTCCTGACAGATGTCAGCAATACAGCAGTGCATAGGCAATCCAAGAAGTTTTTCAAGAGTGTTGGGAACAACTTCCTGGTGCAAGTTCTGGAGAGCAGGGAAGAATTGATTGGGTATGTAGTAATGGATGGCAACTTGGGCAAGAGCAACCACAAGATGATTGAGAAAAGGAAGGAAGGATAGTAGCAAAATAAAGGCCCCGAACTTCAGAAAAGCAGACTTTGACTCACGTAGGGAACTGATAGGCACAGTCCAACTCACTTAGGGAACTGGCCCTGGGAGGGCACAAGAAGGGTTTTTACAAGCATGTCAGCAACAAGAGGAAGGGAAACCAGATTAGGGAAAGTGTGGGTTCCTTACTGAATGGGGGAGACAACCTAGGGACAGAGGATGTAGAAAAGGCTGAATGAAGTGCTCAATGCCTTTTTCACCTCAGTCTTCACAGGTAAGGTCAGCTCCTGGACTACTACACCTGGCAGCATAGTCTGGAGAGGAAGTGAACAGCCAACTGTGGCAAAGGAACAAGATAGGGACTCTTTAGAAGAGCTGGATGTGTACATGTCCATGGAGTCGGCCAACATGACTGCAGAGCCACTAGCCATCACCTTTGAAAGCTCTTGGTAATCACAAGAAGTCCAAAATGACTGGAAAAGGGCAACTATAATGTCCAGCTTTAAGAAAGGGAAGAAGGAGGATCCAGGGGACTACAGACCAGTCATCTGGCCTCGTTTCCTGGAAAAATCATGGAGCAGATCCTCAAGGAATCCATTTCTAAGCACTTGGAGAAGGTGATTAGGAACTGGCAGCATGGATTCACTAAGGGCAAGTCATGCCTGACCAACCTGACTGCCTTCTATGATAAGAAGACTGGCTGTGTGGATGGAGGGAGACAAGTGGATGTGATATACCTTGACTTTAGCAATGATACAGTCTCCTACAACATTCTCGCAAGTAAGCTAAGGAAGTATGGGTTAGATGAATGGACTGTAAGGTGGATAGAAAACTTTCTGGATCATGGGGCTCAGAGGGTAGTAGTCAATGGTGCAATGTCTAGTTGGCAGCCCACATCAAGTGGAGTGAACCGGGGGTGAGTTCTGGGTCCAGTTTTGTGCAATATTTTCATCGGTGACCTGGGAGATGGGATAGAGTACTCCTTCAGCAAGTTTGCAGAACCGTCAAGCTGAGGGGAGTAGTAGATACACTGCAGGGTGGGGCTGACATTCAGAGAGACCTCAGCAAATTAGAGGACTGGATCAAAGAAATCTCGTGAGATTCAATAAGGACAAGCGCGAAGTCCTGCACTTAGGATGGAACAATCCCATGCACCAGTACAGCCTTGGAGCTGACTGGTTAAGCAGCAGCTCCACAAAAAAGGACCTGGAGGTGGACAATAAACTGAATATGAGCCAACAGTGTGGACTAGTTGTGAAGAAGGCTAATGGTATATTCGGCTACATTAGTAGGAGCATTGCTAGCAGATCAAGGGAAGTGATTATTCCCTTCTACTTGGCACTGGTGAGGCCACATCTGGAGTAGTGTATCCATTTTGGAGCCCTTACTACATAAAGGATATAGATAAATTGAAGAGAGTCCAGCAGAGGGCCACAAAAATGGTCAGGGGACTGAGGCAAATAACTTATGAGGAGAGGCTGAGGGAACTGGGCTTATTTTGTTCGGAGAAGAGGATGAGAGGGGATTTAACAGCAACCTTCAACTACCTGCAGGGTGGTTAAAAGAGGATGGAGCTAGACTGTTCTCAGTGGTGACAGATAACAGAGCAAGGAGCAATGGTCTCAAGTTGAAGCAGGGGAAGTTTGGTTATATACAAGCAAAAATGTTCTCACTAGGAGGGTAGTAAAATTCTGGAACAGGATACCCAAAGAGATTGTGGATTCTCCATTGTTGGAGATTTTTGAGGCTTGGCTAGACAAAGCCTTGGTTGGGATGATATAGCTGGGACTTGTCATGCTTTGAGCAGGGGGTTGGAGTAGATGACCTCCTCAGTTCCCTTCCAAAACTAATTTTCTATGATTCTATGAAAGTAACTGTATTGTTCAGGTCCAGTGAAATAATAATATAACTCCTATGCTGCATGCCTTCAATATATTGACAACACCGTTAGGCACTTCACTGATACCATCTACCCCAGTAAATTTATATTAGGATATCACTCATGAAAACATAACTTTGCTCTTGGTATGTTGTTAGTGCACCAAAAAATTCTGGAAATCTATGTACATTCCACCTTGATCTTCCTGTGCACCAGGAATGCATTAGTTCTACTGCACTGTAAAATTATGCACCAGGCTAAGTGTCCTGAAGATCTAGTCTATAATACTTTAATAAGCTGGTGAAAGATTTGCATTTGTAACTTGAGTTAACAACTATGCTGAAGCCATAGCAAACACACCATAGCAACACCTGTGCAGCTACTGGAAAGGATCTGCAAGTAAGTAAATAATGAAAGCAATTTATATTCCAAGGGAAAGCAAGTGCCATATGCAAAAACATATATGCTTTGGAAAAGTACCATATAAACAACAGATGAAAACTCAGAGACCAGAAACCTTCTTGAAGAAAATTTACACAGTATTTATGAGAAAGAAATATAAATGTATTGCCCACTTCTAGAAACGTTCTTACCAGGTTTTGCTCCACTATGCAAAGGGAACAGAGGCAGACTCTAAATTCCTACTAAATTCTTGATATTTACTTCACACAGTAGCATAAAAAAGTGGAGACGGTGACTGAGGCACAAGCCCGAGGCACCACCCCTGCTGGGGTGCAAAAATACCACGAGCTGTGCTCTTGGTCCAGCTACTGCTGTGCTGTTAGCAGCACAGCCATTGATACCATCCCATTCCCAGCTGTTGCTCAAGCACCCAGTTGCACCTTTGACTGTACATCAGACTTCTGTTAGAATGTTTAATGTCCTACAGGGTTTTGATCTCTGGTGATTTTATTGCAAGTATCATGACAACAGGTGATTGACATTTTTTGAGAATCTCAGATTTTTGTTTTATTTAATTGTAGGCAAGGTTTCCAGCTTGCCTAGAGCTAAAAGCATAAGAGTATGAGTGCAATGTTTCTCAGAGGTCCCAAAAATGACAAATAAAATAAAGAAAAAGGAAAAAAATCACAAAACACATTATTATTTTTAAAAAGCAAGAGTTTTAGGGAAATCTTTTTTTTTTCCTTTTTTTTGTTTGTTTGTGGTAGGGAGGAGGCTTGACTCATTATTTTGGAACACTTGTGGTTAGCCATACCAGTAGTACATGGTACATCCCAGAACTCGGAAACATCAAAAAACCCTAACCCAAGGTTAGTCAGTAATGTTGTCAAAACAACAAAAAAATGTTATTTATTATTTCTATTCTGTTGCAGATGTGCAGGATGCTTTACATACATAAGTCCCTAGCCCTTGAAAGCTTACAATGTAGGGCCCTGATCTTGCACACTGTTTAACAGGATCAACTTCCTTCATGTGAGCAGCCCTGTACAAGTCAATTTAGCCTGCCTCCTGCTCATTCAACCTACTCAGTAGGCTCACTCCTTCAAGTATGGGGCCCACTGAGGAGGCAGGGATTGAGTCTGTATATGCTGCTGCATTCCTCCTCTGTGTAGCATTTCTTCCAACAGAAATCCATAACTAACATGTCATTGGTAAAAGGGGATGCTATGAAAATAGCTACTTTGATTTGGGGTTTGAATTGGTTTCCCTTTCTGCTTCTTATCATTAACATGTTCTGTAATATTTTTAAAAATATTGTAAAATATCATGTTTTATAAAACTACTTTTCATGAATCATTTTTGAAAATATCTTCACCTTTAATATGGGTGAGTCTAGACTTTGTATGACTATTTTTGTTTAACATAGCTTTAACTCTGATCCTGAACTACCTGACAGTGGGAACAGTCAGCCATCTTTTTCAGTGAGAAATGGTGGATTGAAAGTAATGCATTTAAACTGAGAGAGTGAGGAAAGGAGGACTAGTTCTGCGCTATGACTTCCTCCCATTCCAATCTGCACATATGATAGTAAATATGCCATTGCATATACTCTTTCTCTTCATTTCAGGTTATTTTATGAGATGGTACAATATGACCTACTGTTAAAGACATACACAGCCTATAATTTTTATAACAGCTTTATCTTGATTTGTGGATAGCAGAAATTTATTGTGGAGGAATAATTTGTTTCATCTACTGTAATTTACCAATGTTTGAGAGTAAGAGTTGGCTGCCAAGTTTTGACATAAGCACCACTGGCCCTGAAGAATGTTAAAGTGTTAAACAATTTTCTTTTATCAAAATAAAAATAATTCTTATTTAAATTAGCTAGATATATGACAAATCATACAACCTACAAGCAGGGGAAACCATACCATTTTTATTTGTGATTAAAATAAATTTGTTCCAAAGCACCTCTGTCTGTGTTCTGTAGTTAGCACAAAATTAAAATAGATCATGCATTCTAAACACACAGAGAAAGTCTATGACAGAGCTAAGATTAGACCCCAGATGTTCTGAGCCTAGACCAATTTTAACTGATAAATCATTTTCCTTTTAAGACAGATTCTGCCTTAAGTTGAAATTTTGTCATCAATTTCAAAATTTTCTACCATGTTGATCACTGTATCAGGTGCTTGAAAATCAGCAATAAAATAAAAAAATGACACAAAACAGGTTTTGTCAAAAGCTTTCAAACAGTTCTAATTGTACCTGATCTTGAACTGGAGTGGGAAAAAAAGCAGATCAAAAGCTCAAAAGGTATGTACACACATTCCTAGCCTTTGCTAAGAACAAATCTTAATCCTATTGAAGCAAACGATAAAACTTTCATTGACTTCAGGAGAGGCAGGAGTGCACTGAAAAATAGGTGGGAGCAGAGTATTTAACACAGGCAAATGAGAGACGGGAAGGGTTATGCCATAATTCTGTCCAATCTGTAACTAACAGTACAGCTGGTCCTGCATGGGTTATCAGGCTGCATCCTACAAAAATAAGTAACTGAGTCCACTTACCGATACCTCTGAAGAGAATGAATGTTTATGAGACTCTCTACCCATAAGAGCTCCTATTGAGGTAACACTTACACCAAGGTATAGCTACCTCTATAGAGCAGCTACCTCCAGGAACTGTGAATCTGAGTGATGATATTGTTCGAAATATGGTGAAAGGGATTGTTAGGTAGTAGAATGCCAACATTTGAATGAATCGCCTGTAGTATTACTGGTAGGCGTGCAGGCTAGCACACTCGCTGTATTACTTTCTATTATGGATCAATAGATGGTTTCAGTCTGCAGGGCTTTTAATCCAGCATCTTTCACCAATGGTAAATTTGCACACCCCATGCACAAAAGAGCAGAATGAGAGTAAGGTGAGGGAAAATGAAAGAAGCAGCTGGAATCCAAAGATGTCTGTATATTCATACACTAAATTAGACCTTTTGGATTATCTCCCTTTTAATAAGGTATTTTGAGTATTAATGAAGTGCAGATTTATCATATTGTAAAATACCGTATCAGTAGTACAATATACATTAACCACATAAAGAAGAACAAATGGATTACAGGGAAATGCATGGATGATAGCTTTCTGTGGCAGAATAACGGGTTATAAAACACACTAGTAGGAGGTTGAAGGAATTGTTTAAAAAATCAATTTGCTTATTAGATTCTCTAACTCCTTGAATAACTTCTATTATCTGGCAGATGGGGTCATCTACATATTCCCATGTCTTTTGACAGAGAATCAAAACATTTTTATTGTTGTCTCTTTTCAAAGTATTAGCATTTGCCCGTGTTTATGTACAATTGCTTTGATACACAGCCCAAATTAAGCCTACACTAGAAAACAGTCTGCACCTTTAAATATCACATGGCATTTCCAAGCATCACAGTAAAATGAGGGTGATAACAGACAAATCCCTCCGGCTATTGCATCTTCTCCTCCTCCTCCTTCCTCGACACAGAGACCATATGAGGGAACACAGCAGAACCACAAATTACTGTACTGCGCAGTTCCTACTTAATAATGACATCCCATAAGTTAGCAAAAAATCTGCCAACATCTGCAAGCTTCCTTACACTGCTGTGAGCCAAAGTTAAAAATCATGTGTGACAGTGCTGTGGAAAATACAATTGATTCCATTCTGATTGTGTCAGTTCCAAACACAGACAATATTGATGATGCTGTACAGTAATCTTATTGGGCTTGGGCCCAACTGAACATTGGTCTTTGTCAACTCATTATTCCTCTATCAGAGGGATCTCGGTAGATTGATCTTGCCAGAAGCTCTTGATGTGTCTCACAAATCACTGTTCTGCTGTTGGCAGGCAGATTCGAGTACTGCACGGTAATTGCTGTTTTTTTTTTCCTTCCCCCAGAAGGCAGTGACTACATATTGCAAGTCATTGTCATATGAGAGAATATAACTGTCCTAACAAGATAATGTAGTTAACTGTGCAGTACCCAATCATGCCAAGAGATGTGGTTATGCCACAGATGTTTCTGAAGTAGCAAAGTTAATTCAGAAGGTAAATTTGCTTCTTTCCTGTTTCCCCCAAAATAAGTATCTTAAACTTTTTTTTTCAGGGTGAAAATTTATTTCAACAAATGTTTTAGTTTTAAATTGGGGCTGAAAATTTGAAAAAATACGGATGTCTGCACTTCCTTAGAGACACACACATGCATTTGTATAGCCAGGAGCAAGTCACATTGGGCATTGCATATGAGAAACTCAATGGCAAATATTTGAAAATTTGAAGGTAAGTATTGGTTTAAAAGTGAGTATTTCCTAGTTTTTTCTTAACAATTTTAGCCAAAGGAAAAATGCTTGCTGCACTGAAAGCAGTTATGCCATTGCCTAAAAAATATCCAAGTAGATTGACTATATTTTTTTGACTAGGCATTTCTTCCTTTTTTATATAATCAACAAACTCTCTTGCTAATCATAATAGATATGAAAACAAAACAAAGTCAAATTCATTCAAGTCATTTGAGATATAACAAAGTGTGCGTTTAAGATTCCTCAGTCAAGTTTAGAAACATGCAGCTTTAAATGGCCAGACCATGGCACCCAGTTCTGTGCCCATGGTGAAAAGGGGATTGGAAACAGTCCTCAAAGGGCATTATTCTTATTCAGGGGAATCTCGGGTGGAAGGCTGAAAGCTTGACTAGTCAGATCTACATGATCTCTCCTCTCCTCTCTTTCATTCAGTATAAGCAGGCCTGGGAGTGGAGGTAGGGAGAGGGCATGGCTGAAATATTCTGTGCGCCAATGAAATGGTTTTTAAATGGCATAAATGAGAGCCATATGACAGAGCCATGCTGTGCTTCCTGTCAGCAAGAGAGGAGGAAAATTCAGCAAGGCTTTCACACAGTCGTCAGTAAAAGAATGTGACAGATGACAGCCTCCATACAACTAGTTGTATACAAATAAGGGGCATCTTTACATGTGCTCTGGGGATGGATGGGAGGGTGCTTTAATTAGAGCAACTCCAAGAGCCGCTCTAATTAAAGCTCCTGCAGCATCTTGTGTATTCACATCCCACACTTCAGAATGGTACCGGGGGTACTTTAACTAAAGCTCATTTGACAAGCTTTAGTTACAGTGCCCTCACCACCATTTGAAGCATGGGGATGTTGAATACATGAGATGCAGGGGCTGCTGGAGTGCACTAATTAGCAGGCTGCAGCAGACTCAATTGATTAATCGAGTCTGCTCTGACACACTGTAATTACAGTGTGTCAGAGCTGTGTCCCCACACATCTACAGGCACCCATGGAGCCCATGGAGCTACTGGAAATAGTGAGAGATAGATAGAGGTATTTTAGGAGATAAAAGGGAATGGGGTAGAGCATGCCCTTTCAGATCCTCAGTTGCAAATAGGATAAACAGCATCTCTAAAGTTGTTTTAAGTTATCTGCGGCCAAACCAAGAATCTGGATGGGGGGAAAGGTGGATTAAAGACATCTGTAATTGTCCTTCTCTTCACTTGCATCTATTACAACCCAGTACAGTTAAGACTGGAGTCCTGTGTTTATCTCTGTAGTACTTCACTATCATAATGATCTTCTGCCATGGGGATTGACTAAAGAAACAGAAAATAAGCAATAACATCCTATAGAAATGGGTTAGTTTATCTTAAAATTATACCAATAATTAACCAAAGAAATGACTGTATGTCAAAAAATGTTATATTAGATTTCCTTAGAGGTTCAATGATTTGCTTTGACAGGAGATGAAGATTTCTGAATTAGAGTAGGTGTAAAAAAATTCTGTCAAAACACATTTTCAATAAATTTAAATCAAAATCAGATGAACAACAGAGTATCATCTGCTAAAATATTTAAAATTCTTATTAGAGAAGCACTAAAAATTGCTACCATATGCAATTTGATGGCTGAGTAGCAGCATATGTGAAGAGCATTGATAATCTCTTGCTACCTGCCAGTGCAAAGTTCTCCATATCCTTTCCCCCAAAATAGTTAATAAGCACTATTAATGCTTAACTGCAATCCTGATCTGTGTTGGAGACAATATGCAAATATCTCTAAAACTACCATAGACAGCCACAAGTGAATCATCCCACCAATCATCCTAACACACCTATATTATCCTTTTCCTGCAGCTGTTGTAGGGACATGGCTAGAAGAAGGAAGTTATGGCCAGCAATGGTCCATAAACCAACAATCCTTGCCTGGCAAAATAGCCATGTAGGATGCCATTTTCTAGGGCTCAAGCACGTATGCTAGAGCTGCATATGGAGGAATGTCCACCTACTTAAGATACACAACTCAGAATCCATTCCTGAAGATTGAAACCTATGCCTTTTCTTTCAGAAACAAAGCAAGACCCCTCTTTTCTTTCAAGGTGTAAAAGTAGGGTGTTGTATCTTTCCTTTTTGTCCTACAGTTTTATAAGTAAATAATTCACCTGAGATGACCAAATCTGGGAGACCAGGTTTAATTTCTTTTTCTCCCAAGAGAGATTCAAACCTATACTTCCCACCTCTCTGGAAAGTGCCTAACCCACCCAACTAAGGTTGTCTGGTTTTGGAATTGTTCAATCTACAAAAAAGAACTCAAGATTCACTGGACCAGAGAAGGAGCACAAGATGCACTCTAGCCTAGTGATTAGGACAATCACCACGGAGAAAATTATGACGTGGGTGCCTGCCCATGGTCTAAGAACAGCAATGAATCTGAAGCATCCTGGTTCATCATACAGATACCAAAGTCATAGATTTCAAAAACATTAGTGCTGGAGGGGATCTTGAAAGATAATCGGGTCCATCCCCTTGCCCAAAAGGCAGGAAGTCAGCTGGGGCCAGTTGACCCCAACAAGATAAGCATCCAGGCATTTCTTGAAGGTATCCAAAGTAGGTGCTTGCACCACTTCTAGGGGGAGTCTATTCCAGACTCTGGAGACTTGGACAGTAAATAAGTTTTTCCTTATGTCTAATCTAAAATCGTCTCCCCGCAGTTTGTGACTATTAGCCCTTGTCTTCCCATGGGGTGCCCTGGTGAACAGACATTTTTCCAGTTCCCGATGCACACCCCTTATATACTTCTAGGCTGCCACCAAGTCCCCCCTGAGCCTTCTTTTCTCTAGGCTGAAGAGTTCAACTGATGTCAAAGTTACTGGGAAGAATAGCTTTGAGATACAAAATATGAAACTCAGAGGAATTAGGGCTTGATTTTCTAATCTGCTACAAGAGTTTTACTCCTTAGGTAGCTGCATAGGGATAAATCTTGTGTAATGGAGTGGAGAGTTGATCCCTTAATTTTTAAAACTGAATTCATAAGTTGTACTTTTTATTATAACAGTACAGAAGTTTCAAAATTGGAAAAATCAAGGTTAATGGCAATTAGACTTCATGTGACTCTCTCATGCTATGATGTTAGAAATATGATTTCAGTTATAGTTTTTCACAGATTTAGCACTCAAGTGATACATCTTCTGAGGAAAAAAAGAGACTTCACAAGACTTATAGGCTCATGACGTGGTATAACAAAGAATGGCAACTGCCTGTGAAACAGATTGCATGAAGATGGGAAAGAAATGTAAGATGGGAAAAGCTCCTGAAATGTAGACCTCTGACATATGTCCTTTCAAAAATAATATAATATTATGATTGATACTCTTTGGGTAGGTCAGCAATTAGAAGGAAAAGAGAATCTGAAACAATTAAACAGGTGTAATTTTCTAAAGGTAAATACTATATTGCAGTAATACATAGTAATATGAATTGCTCACTATAATTAAAATGGTGAACATTCAAAGGTACATTTGGAACAGGAACATTATTGACTGTTAGTAAGTCTCTCTTATAGTCATCTATCTAGTGGCATTTATTTGGAGTGGATAAATATGCATGCTAAATACTAGGGCTGTATGAAACAGCAGCATTCTCTTTTGACATCCATTTCGATGGAACAGGGTTTCATTTCAAGTTTTGTTTCGATTCAAAAACACTGTTCTGTTCTGATTCGTTGGAATGATTTTGCTGTTTTGAGGCTGTTTCACCATTTTGATTGGGTTGGGGAAGGGAACTCAGCCCAGCTGAGATGAGCTCCCTTACTCAGCCCAATCCTAGGGCTGGGGAGGGGAACTCAGCTGGACTGCTTCGAAACTCAAAACGTTTCAAAATTTTTCGACTGCCCTCATTTTGTTTCGAGGCTGTTTTGAAGCCCTTTGTTTCATTTTGATTTCACAGTTTCAAGCTCAAAATGAGTCAAAACAGTGTTAAAATGAAACAGCTGGTGAAATTTCGCACAGCCCTACTAAATACCCAACCTACTGCAGTGGGGGTGATAAAAATGAAAGATTAGAAGTTTTCAGCCCCTGTTCTCTCTTACATCAACTTCTTGTTTTTGTTAAGTAATATTATCATAATGTGAACATTTACTGTTTGCTAAAATTCACTGCCTCTGTCAGAAATAAACTTGCTAAATGAATCCATTACATTTGACCAAAAAACTAAAATGGATATTCACAGTGTGTATTTATGCAATGCCTGCTATATGACAAAGACAGTTAATGTCTTTATTAACTTTACATTCCCGCCATAGTGGTGCAGTAATTATAGATGTAATAAATTGTATAATCAGATTAACAGACTATTTTACTTCTTCACTTGTAGGCCAATTTATGCTCTTATAGACTTTCATACTTAAAAGGAAGCAGAACCTGATTTTTACTGCCTTCTGTAGAGCAGAAGAAAGAGGATAATGGTATAGCCTCTTTGGTTTTATAAACTATTTCTGAGTATCACTGGACTAGCCAGAAATAACAAGAAAACGACCACAAGTACATTCATATTTAGACAGTAAAGTAACTAAAGCTTTCTGAATGGTATGGTGTTTCCAGCACTTGATTCTGTATTATGGAAATAGACCATGCACTTTCCTTTACATTAACATCTATCAACACTGCTAGAAAACCCTAAGGGCCTGATATACTAAATATGCACAGCTCCCAGTGACTTAAAGTAAAGCTGTGAATACTCAGGATTCCTGAAAATCATGGACTATATTTGGTAACCCTGACTCATATGAGGTGATTTAGGCCAGAAAAAATGTTCAGTATCTTGTTTTTTTCTCATATATCTTACAAAGGACTTGAGATTATGCCAGGCTTTTTTTTGGTCTAGATGAGGGAG
The DNA here is from genome assembly GCF_001723895.1 of Crocodylus porosus. Taxonomy (NCBI): domain Eukaryota; kingdom Metazoa; phylum Chordata; order Crocodylia; family Crocodylidae; genus Crocodylus; species Crocodylus porosus. The sequence goes on along the minus strand of NW_017728947.1, from coordinate 62,098,144 downwards.
AAGGGGGTCCCTCGTGTTATGTATCTGCACATCCGTATAAGAGTTAGGCACAACTCCTATGTTGCTAATTTTATCACAAGTCTCCTAGTAATTGATGGTTCCCTAAAAGCCCTAGCTCCTCGAGTCATGTTAATCTATGAGAATACCAGAGGTTATATTTTTAGCTTCTAGTTAGTCCCCATTTTTTCCAAGAAAAGCATGAAACATAACTCAGCTTATACTGAAAGTCAGAGGCTAAATAAAGAAAACTCAGAGGCCTTATTTTTATATTTAAAAATGTCATGGTTTTTAAACTACTCACATAAATTTGAGGGACCAATTGATGACCTTTAGTAGTTGAAGGTTAGCAACACTGAATCCAACATTTGAGCTTTTATATTTAGGTGAAATAACTTCACTATGACAATTCCATATGAAATGTTTCTAAATTAGAGCAAGCATATCTAAAAGATATCTGATGGTTAGGAATATTAGTAAAGGAATGTAAATATATGAATCCTGCTATCTGATGAGAGAGCTAAGCTTCTTCGATGAACAGTTGCCTGAACTTCAATAAGAAGTGTTCTTTTAAACCCTTACATTATTAGTTTATCCAGCTGGGTCCCTGGCTGCAAGCATTCAGTATTAAAGGTGAGACTGAAAACTGGCAATGTCAGGTTTCATAGTGAAAACTAGTTTATCTTTTACTAACAATCTTAGCAATGTGCAGTGACCTGCCCTTGGAGTAGTGGTTTAACAACCTTTGCCCAAGCACTCTGTGGCTCTTCTTATATCTTTAATAGTTTACTTGATGGACTATGAAGAACTGCCAGATGACAGTTCTATTTCATTTTTGTCACTGCATGGCTCTCTGTTTTTCTCTCAGTCTTTTTCTCAAGGGCACAATTCTATAAGTCAATGTGGTAATGTTCAAGATGGGTATTGCTCTTTCAGCTACTGTATCTTGATGCAGGACGAACAAGTTACAGACATGACAAGCTTTCAGGCCTTCAGAAAAATATAATCATGGAACATTTTATAAATTTCATTCATCTTCCCACTGAAGGCAAACTGAAATTAAGATTTTGCATCATGTCTTATGGGTAAACATGAAGAAACAGCTTAAAAGTCTTATTCGATAGATCATATACTATCAGAATTACACAAACAATATTACTTTTTTCCCTGTGCTAGTTAATTATACAACAAATAGTATTTATATACTAGAAAAAACTATTTTCTCTGAGTTGCCATTTAGTACAAAGGAGAAGCGAACACATAAAAATAAAGTAGGTAAGAACACCCCAGAAAGATGTTAATATGTGGAACAGTACATATAAGACATTTTTTATCTCCTCTATAAATCCATAAGCTCTTCTATGGGTTATACTTATGTGTGCAAAAACCTATGTTCTCATTTTAAATGCAAATCTGCATGTCCACATTGGGTATTTAAAAGCAAAAGTGCGTGTCTGTATGTGTGAATTTCTGTTTGCATGTGCTCTGAGGTGCTCAAACAGCTTCAAGGGTATATCTTGCAGGAGAATTTACCTATTGCTTTCTCCATTTTATTTTGACATTTTGCTGATTACAACTCATCACAAGAGGTCTCAGACATTGGGAAGTGACTTCATGTCAACAAACATTTTACAACCACTTGGATCGTGGGAAGACATGACTTGATAGGAACAGGAACAGGGAGAAAAAATTATGTTTAACCAATTAAACGAAATTCATTACACATCTAGTTTGAAATTCTTCAAAAATTCAAACACATTAATGTGGTTCTCAGCTCTCATCCTGCACTATAAAACAACCCTTGTTTTTATTCAGTAACAGGGGAACATGGTTTATATGTATCTGTTTTTTGTTTTCTTTTCTTATTTTAGTAGTCTAGAAACAAGACTGGCCAAAATCTTGGAAGCCCTACAATATCTGCTCGGTTTTGTCTTCCTACTTTCATAAGGCCACTTGCCAGAATGGCAAGTGTCATGAGTCATGACCCACCTCAGGGACATAGCAGGTAGTGAGGAAAAATTGGCAGCAATGAGATGCCCCAGATAATATGCCCCATACAGGAATTTAACTCCTTTGGTAGTTGGGATTTAGCCACTACATTTTTCTCCCCTCTTGGTACCCAAATGCTTTTTTTAAGGTCAGAATAGTGCTCTTTTCAAAATGGTGGATCTTAGATTTAAGACATTGTTCACAGTCAATGCAAAAGTTCAGTTAATTTGCAGCTTCAGTCAGATATCAGTGCATGATTTATGTTAATATTTTCAAGCTTTTCTTGACAAGCGAGAAAGTTTGACATTTGTTGCAATCATATGAATCCAGGTCTTGCTGTGCTAGGCCCAAATTTCTTGTTCTGTCTTATTCTGGATCTGATGCAAAAGCTAATTTAGATAGCTTCCATTTATGTAGTTACAATCAAAAAACAGAATCATACATTTCTGGACAACGCATCTTGCCTTTTTTTCCTGATCCACTTACTAGTAGCATATCAGAGAGAGAGCCTTGCTTCTCCAGAGCATTTTACCATGAGCATTGAGGCAATGATCATCCAACATCAGCTTTGCTGGGCCAGCCACATCATCTTGATGTCCCACTCAGAACTTCCAAAGCAGGTTTTACTGTCTCAGCTCAGTCAAGGCATACACTTAAGAGGAGGGCACAGAAATCGCTTTAAGGACGTCCTCAAGGCCAACTTGAAAAAATGTAACATCAACATCAACTCATGGAACACTTGTCCAGGATCACCCCAAATGTAGAAAGAGTCTGCTGTACATATGTATATATACGCATACATACATACATACATATATATATATATATATAGATGTATATATATACACATACACACACACACACACACATATTCATATGTATGTGTATATATATTTGTGTATACACTAGTCTATGCAGTAAAATTCATATATGTACGTATGTATATATGTATGCATGTATGTATGCATATTTAACATTAATTCTACTTGGTGTTAAACAGCACTTATTGGCAAATTCAGGATGAACTATCACTACTGTAACTAATGTCAAAATAAAGAATAGCAATTGTTTGAGGTGTATATGTATCTGTTTTTTGTTTTCTTTTCTTATTTTAGTAGTCTAGAAACAAGACTGGCCAAAATCTTGGAAGCCCTACAATATCTGCTAGGTTTTGTCTTCTTACTTTCATAAAGCTTCAACACTATTCTGGGATTTCATGTCATTTGTTTGTAGAAACCCCCCCATGAATAACAAAGAGCTGAATGTATTGTTCAAAAAGATCATTGCAGGCAGAAAGACAAAACACAGGAATGCATCCTGTTTGTCGAATGTATTGTCATAATGCAAAAACAGAGGGTCATGTTTGAGAAGGGAGTCCATTTGTGTCTATATGGCAGCCCATTTGTGTCTTCTGGAAGGAACCTACTGAAGTTCTTATGAGCTGGAAAACAGCATCTAATTGTGTGGAAAAGGAATACTTGTAATTTTGGATGATAAATTAATGTTTTGTTTTGCTGACTTGGTGCAGTTTGCTTAACAAAGGGCATGTCTACACAAGATGTTTACTGCACAGTCCACTAATTAAATGCACAGTAAACTTTTCATCATCTATATCTACCCTGTTAGGATATAGGAAACTAATAAACTCCACAGCAAGTTAGGACTTATCTCAGAGTTTTTTCATGTGCAGCAGCACATGTGTAGACACTGCCCTGGATGGCTGGGGCAAAGGGTGCTTTAGTGCAGGGCTAGCCAGAAGGCTAACCAAAGCCCCTTCTATCTAGCCTTATGACGAAGTACCTTTGTGTCCCAGCCAGCCATTCCACAGCATGTGGAAGAGCCCCATCAAAGCAGCCCTGGGCTGGCAGGCTCACCTGCCTTTAGTTTGTTCCACTAAAAATATCTGAAATTCTAGTCATTATCTCTTTTGTAAAACTTTCAAAATATAGGTATACAATAACCTTAGTGGCAGAGACCCCTAACATTGGGACTATGGTCTACATCAAGTACTCCAGTGCTCATCTGTGTCTTTTTTATCACTTTGGTGCATGTGTAGGTTTTTAAAAACATAGTGCCCCCTCCCTGGGTGGCACCTGCCAACAGGCTCCCAACTCAGGTAGTCCTGGGGGGCATCCACCCCAGACACAGAGTGAAGCACTGACCCCTCGCTTAGCTCAGGCAGGCAGCCAGGCTCTGGGCAGAGGGGAAAGATTAGGTTCACCACTTTTTTTTCTTAGGTGGAGCCTGCTTTCTCAGGCTGCTGTCAGGCTGTCTGCACAGACTTCCTGCAGAGCCCCTGAGCTGCATGGAGCCTGGTGCTTCACTCCGCAGCTGTAGGGCAGCAAACTAAAACCTCTCAAAGGAGTTTTAGTTTGCTGCACCCCAAGTCATTTAAGGTGCATTATGCTGCCGAAATTACTACAGCAGCTGGAATTACTGGGCAATACGCTGCTGATGTGTGCAAACACGAACACCATTAAAGCGGTGCAAAAGCATTTAACCCACTTTAAAGTGCAGTGGGCATATGCCTTTCATTTCATCTACACACAGTCTTTAATATTAAAATCCTTTGAAGGACATCCTTAGGTATTTTCACAACACTGTAACTCATATAGAGGTAACATTCACAAAAGATGCAAACTAGTAACTAGTATTTTAGTGAGTCTTTTCTTTTTTTCTTACTGCATAGATTTGGAAGTGTGTATCTGGACAAGGCATTATTTATGGGCCACTGGCTAATTCGTTGCCCATAGTATGATTAGTACTGAAAAGAACTTAACTTCAGTACCTTTTTTTTTCTTTTTTTTAACTTTTTTGACCTGCAACTTGAAACATGAGCTTACCTGGGATTTGTGTGCATTTTTATCATTGCTGAGTTCCTTGGTACCTGTGAGTGAGTTAAATATCTCACCTTTTCTTGGTCAGAACTCTGCAGAACATAAAAATGTAGCACAGAGTTATCACTAGAGATAAATAACTTAAACTCTCATCTAAAGAACACAGCCAAATCAACATTTAAAAAATGTCCATTTGTGCTGGATTTTGCTCTCCGTCTGCAAGGATGACAGAAACAACAAGCGAAAATGTTCACAATGAGATGTCTCTGATACATAAGGTAATGCCATTAGCAGAAAGGCATTCCATGGTTAATAGCTTCTCTTGTTTCTATAGTTAAGTTAGATGCATTGGGGAGGAATCACAAAAACATGACTGAGGAGGAGCAACCAGGCCCACAGCCCTGGGCACTGCCTTTGGTGGGGGGAGGAGGTGTAATGCAAAAATAGCTGCTGTTGCAGTTGGTGGCTGGCTGTGCTGCTAGCTCTGGCAGCACAACAACTAGTGCTGATCTGTACACTGGCTAAGCCCACGGCATGGAGTTCCTCTGCTACACATCTGAGGCTTCATGTTTTCCGACGTTATACCATGCTGAACACAGCTCCCTCATTGTTAATTGGGACTTTGGGGTATTACCAAGATGACATGATTATTACTTATAGTTTCATAGTAGCTAGAGTCGGAAGGGACCTAGGTAGATCATCTAGTCCGACCCCCTGCCTTGGCAGGAAAGAGCACCGGCGTCAGATGA
>NW_017728947.1:62079118-62092561 GCF_001723895.1 Crocodylus porosus | reverse complement strand
CCTCCTTGATGTAGAGTGCTACTCCTCCACCTTTCCTTCCTATCCTGTCCCTCCTGTATAGCCTATAGCCCTTGACACTCACCGCCCAGTCATGCGATGAGTCCCACCACGTTTCTGTGATCCCCACTATGTCAGGGCTGGTGACATATATTATATTCTTACAACCTCTTTATATACAATGTATTTTTAATGAAAGAGGCCCTGTGATTTAAAAAAATGTGATTTTGGTTCTATTTAGGCACCTAACACCTGTGCATTCTTTAAGTATTATAACAACACTTAAAATATAAGGATTGTTGGCAGTAGACTTGCATCCATGCAGATTCCTTTTGATTTCAGTGCTATGTTAGGGTACAACAACAAAGGTCTGCTTTGGAAAATGGAGAAGATGCCTTCTAATGGGAATCTGTAAAACACTAAAAACAGTTTTCCAGGCTTGCAGTCAAGCTGGGGCTTTGGAAGATATAAAATATATAACATATCCACAGCTTTGATGTTGCCTTTCTATGTAGGTTTTGTAGGAGAACTAGAACATAGCTAAATACCAGTACAGTAACTATATGTATACTTTTTGTAGAATTTATTCCTGCAAGGATCTGCATCATTTGGTACTGGTCCAGCAAATCACTTTCAAAAACTTATTTTATTTCAAGAACAAGGGCAATCTGTTTGAAGACAGAAAGACTTCTCGCATGATTAAAGGTAATGATTGATACATAAAATGTATAACAATCTTATCAATGAACATGTACATATCATGATATATATACAGTATATTAAGCTCAGGATGTCCTACTTTCACCCCACTCTCACTGAAGGTGGTTAATAAAAATATCAAAGGAACCAAACAACCCCCAGCTCCCTCCCCCCCGACACCAAGCACAATAAAAAATGAAGAACCATATGCATGAGAAGTAGCAGCCCACTCATTATAAAAGAAGACAAAATGTATAAACATACATGAAAATCTTATTTCTTTCCTGAGCACACATATACATTCAGTCCTACAATCTGATCCATACTGTTGGGCCCATATGCCTCCCTGAAATAAACAGAACTGTGGATAGATACAAAACTTCTTCCAAACAAGTTGTGCTTTACATTGTCTGTTGCAATAATCTGAACACTGCACAGACAACTGCAAGCCTACAGTCTGTAAGTATTTTAGAGGAAAATTGGCATTGCATATTACAGTTGAAACCTCTCTTCTCTGCCACTCCATAAATGAATCTTTTTTGTTTATTATTATCATATTAGTGCCTAGAAGCCAGTAGAAAACCTTAGCACCTAACAAAAATGGAGTGGTAGGTAGGCTCCAGTCAGAGGAACCTCCAGTCTAAATAGTCAGGACAGAGAGGGGATGAAGGAAAGGAGCATAACATGTAAGTATGGTGGTGAACAGAGTAATAGAGTGAAAATATCATAGTTTTTAATAAATTTTAAAAGCAGATGGGACCATTATAATGATCTGCAAAACATAACAGTCACTCTCATGTTATGCCATGAGCCATGCTTTTTCATTTTGTTTATTTGCTATTTGGTCTGATTTTTTTTTGTCTCCTGTCTTAAATTGTAAGTTCTTTGAGACAGAGTTCATCTTTTTGTTCTGTGTTTGGATACCACCTCAGCTGTGGCACATCTATCATACAACATAACAAATATTAGTGTTACTTGTTGGAAATATATAACAGCAATACATTGCAAAATAAATATATCATGATGAATGGCCTTCCAAAGGATTTGAGCTTGGGTTTGGCTTGAATTAACAATACATAAACCCAAAGGTACACTCAAAGTTTATGCAGACTTTGGATTTGACAGCTGGGCTGGAAATCACATGGAAAAGTCTCTCTCAAGATATTTCACATATGTCCTGCTTCCAGTTTTTCTTGAAAGCTGACAACAACCTCTCAAACTTTTTTTTTTTTTTTTTTTTGGTTTTTGACTGTGCTATAAATATAAACAGGTCTGAATTTTAAAAGATGCCACCATTTCTTACAAGAGAAATTATCTCCAAAAGTCATCGTAAGAAAACCTAAAATGCTAAATGTAATAGGCTAATTCAAATACCCAGCCAGGTATATTTCTTTATAGGCCAGATACACAACTTATGTGAATTGCCACTGAAGTCAGTGGAAGTATGCCAATTTGCACCAGCAGAGAATCCATCCCTCTAATGCTAAAATCCCTAATGAAATGAGAGACAGAATAGAAGAAGTAAACTCTTTGACTTCAGTATCAAGCAGATCAAGAGGAATTAAGGAGTATGAAGGGTTGAATCTTTATATCAATGGGCTAAACACGGCTGTCCAAACGGTGGCCCATGGGCCACATCTGGTTAATTTATAGGCCCTACTGTCTTGCTGCTGCCATCAGTCTCTGGGTCCCTCCCCTCAGCTTCCACTGCCTCCCTCACTTCTGAGGGTAAGTCAGGGTAAGATGGCACAACATGCAACTGCCCACTACAAAATAGTGTGGCATGTCATGGGGGTACTTGCAATGCTGTCAGGAAGCTAATGTACAACATTATGCCCCAGCACACCTGCCAACCCTGGTCACTCAGAGGTTGGACTGCCCAGGCCTGGAACTTATTAGAAAGCCATTTGATGATCAACTGCTCTGTTATAATTTTGCTGTAATCAGTGGCACAATGGCTCTCGCAAAACATAACACATGACACCTGCCATGTAGATTGGCTGGGGGAGTTTCATGGGGGAGAACAAGAGAATATTAGCATGACATTCCTAATATGTATCTGACTTCAAAAATTTACAGCTAAAGTATATGGGTAATAGCTCACAGTCATTTGGTTTCACAACGTTTTACATATCCCCGGATGTTTGGAAGTTACAGACCCTCTAGAAATTAGTCTTTTAAATATATTTATCAGTTCCAAAACTGACATGGATGGGGCAACATTTAACATGTACAGTGTGAAAATGAATATTCATAATATGAAATACAGTTTATTCATGGCTGCAAGAACATGGCAGGTGAAAGATGGATGGAGGAGGTTAAGTGATGTTCTCATAGATTTGCTATGATCTGTAAGATAAAGAGACCCATTAAATTGTATATCTTATTTATAGGGATGGAGACGTAGACCCTATAGATTGTCAAATATCATATGAAATATCTCCAAGCATGGTAATGTGTTCTTGCTAATCTTTCCATTGTTTATCTGAGGCTCAGCAGCAAGATAGAGACCCAATAGATATTTAATGGTTTTGTACATTGTGAAGCAATTTTTTCTTAATTATTTTATAATTAAAATATTGAATTGTTTCATTATGTTTATCAGAGAATCAACCTACTTGATAAAATAGCTATTGTTTTATGCATAATTGCTTTTATGCTTTGATTTTTTAAAATTGAATTATCAAAACTTTGACTGTCATCTAGTTTATAGTAGACAAGTATCCAGAGCAAAGGGGACACCATCACATTTGGAAATGTTAGCACTTGTGTTTGAAACTTCAACAAAGCAATCAGCAGTCTGCCTATCAACAAAGCCAGTACTATATGCTCTTCTCTAAAATCAGTTCCCACATCTCAGGCTAGTGGACATCTAGTTGAGCCTTGTGAGGAAGCCCATGATGCCATTGCCTAGACCATACCAGTTGTGTGGAAAAAGAACTTTGCTTCTAGGGCTGTCAGTCTTATACACTCAAATGGAAAGAAAGACTGCGGTGTTAATAGGGCTACCCAGAAAAACAAGTCACTATACAATATAAGGTATAATTCATGATCAGATCAGGGATGAGTACCTTCCTTTTTATTATTTACTTATGATCCTTATTTTTGGTTTAGTGATAATTCAGATTTTCACATAAAAGACATTTTTTCTTGTTTTCAAGTAACCAGGAAGTTCATTGTAATATCCTGGATTTTCTTGCAGAACTAAGAAACTCACACTCCTGAGGTGAGAGAAAAATACTGTTTTAGATTAGAAGTTAACTAAGAAATGGTTAGTAGGAATAAATAATCAATTTTAACCAGGGCAAAAGGTTATCAGTACAATACCCCAAGGTTCTGTACAAGAGACAGTGTTCTTTAATATAAACTGACATATTTTATGGCATTAAAACAATCCCTGAGGGGGATTAAGAAGAGACTTCTTCTATGGATATGTTATTTTATAATTATATGCTTGTAAATGGGTTTCTTGATGCATATTATATAGTCTACTGTGGCACAGACTGTATAATAGTTTTTCTGTAGAGTAGAAAGACTACTACTGAAATGTTAAAACAATTCTATTTTCACTAACAGAAATAAGGCTTACTATTTATCACTATATTTCTATGTGCTTCTGGAATTCTCATGCAAAATGTGTTTGTGATATGTGTTGAGCAATAAAGCCCATGTACAGTGAAATACTGGGCTTGCTAGTACTTATTACATATTGAAATTTTATAGGCTAAGATCATGGGTTCTGATTAACAGCTGGCCCAAATCCCTGTGCCAAGTTATGGATAACTCACCTATCACTTTAGTTAAAAAGGTATGTGATCTGGATAGATGTTTTTGCATACGCAGCTCTTTAAGCAAAATGGACGCATCTACATGTTGCCACTTCCATGTAGTACTTCCAAAAGGTCCTACCATACTAAAGTATAGAACAGTAACTGCCCGTACTGCGCCATGCACATGGTGCATGGTTAGAATTCACCACTACATCTCCATAGTGGCATGCTAAAATGGGGAATCATACTGCTATGGCGATGTAGCTGCTGATCACATGTAGACCCCTGTAATAGCTACATTGCCATAGCACGTCGCATCATGATGGCACCCAATATGCCCACCAAGTTCACTTCAAAGCTACTCGGTCTTTAGGTTTAAAAAAACAAACGAAAAAACCACTTCAGTATTTTAGAATACTGCACTAATACCATTAGGCTCACAGATGCCACTTTTCATTAGCTTTCAACCTGTCTTATTTTTCGGAGATTTTGTTTTCATTAACCCATCAGCAAAGCATTAAGAGCATTTGTAACTCTAAAGAGCTGAGCTGTTCCCTTGAAATCCAGAAAATGCACAAACAGCAAATCAATGAGATTATCATTGCTAATATTGTGCAACACCCCACAGTACCCTTAAGAAGATTTCATTGCATCCCAGGTTGGTGTGGTACCCTAGTTGAGCATCACTACACTATAACTTTGGCTCTTGTGTTGCCTTGAAAATAGCCAACTTTGCGCTGGAGACAAAACACACTTTTCTGTGAAGTGTGAATAAAGCTGATCAAATTAATGTGTGATAAGGTTTCACCGGGCAGTGAGGCCTCAACAAAACCGAAAGTGCCACGGTGGGCACTTCCAGTTTCACTTTTACCTTACAAGCTGGCATGCTGGTTAATAGAGCATGCCGGCTTGTAAGGTGCCAGTTAAGGCAGCTGTTACTGTAGTATGATTTGAAATTTTGCATTATGTTGAATGCTTCATTGTTTCTCCTGTATGTCAAATGCTTCCAAATTCTGCAAGCAGCCATCCAGAAAACAAATTAAAAATAATATAAATGTATAATTTTGGGAGAAAATTGACCTCTAGTGGATTAGTACAGTTTAGATATGGTTTAAATATGATCAACAAAAGATTATTTTATTTTATTTTTGTTTTTTGTAAAAAGGAGGCCTGAAAATGAAGTATTTTTAAAAAATAAAAATAATAGAAATAATAAGGGTTGGGCTATCACTGACTATTCCCTTTCAGCACAGTTTACAAGAAAGATTTATTAAAATCCCACCAGTGACACCGCTGAGATGGCATGATGTATTTGCCCTCACTCAAAGATGTGCCAAAGTGTCACATTTTTATCTTAACTCTGATGTTAGATCTAACAACGTGTTTGCCAGTGCATTTAATATCATTTTGATTATGAACATTTCAGATTTTTTTCTTCTTTTATGAATGTGTGGTTCATCACAAAAATAAGATTTGCCTTCACGTCTAGTACTGCTGCAGTGTTTTTCAACCATGGTATCTGGACACATTTATTTTATGATTCAGCTTCCTGGCTTAGCTTTCTGTTGCTTTCCTTCTAGTTAAACATTTTTTCCTTTTGGACTATCTAGCTAATTTCTTTCTTGTGGTCAAATTAGAAAACATACATGTTCCTTGCAGTCCACTTTACTCCCTCTTGCCAAGCAGATCTTGGGGATGTGTTATTTAGGAAATTCATTTTAAAGAGTCACAGGGGTAAGATTTTAGTTGACACCACCAACCGTGTGGTATCCCCAAATATAAAAATAATTAAATTACTATTCTCAAAATGGTCAACATTGTTTCTAATGTGTTTCTAATTTGTTGTGTTCAAGTCTTTCTATGCCACAGTTTAGATTTTGGACCCAGAGAAAACTCTGGTAAATGCTGTACAGTTTCTTAATATGAAATTTAATCCTATTCTTTAAACCCACAGGAAAAGTAGGGAGAAGACTGCAGGGTAACAAGCAGAGAGAACAAAGAAACTTTGTGACTACATTCTCTATGGGAAAAAAAAATATAGCTGTTGATTCTCTTTTTGCTTATGCTGGGACAAATCATCCTACAGTGCAATTACATTGGTGTAAAACTCTAATAAGCGAGAGGAGAATAAGACTCACTTGTGTGTACATTATGTTTTTTAAACTTTATCCTGAAGTTCTGCAAGATTTCATTGAGTTAGGAAAGAATTACAGGGCCAGGGAGACTTTCAGGGAGGAATGTCTGATTGCTTTTTATACTACTTACTAGAGAAAACATTTTAATATTCTTATGTAAAGTAGAAACAAGCTGACCACTGTGAGTGGTGAATCCCAGCCAATGCTCCCATATTCAAAAATAGAACTCTTTGGAATGTGCTGATATATAATGGGATATCCCCAGTGAGCTGCTTACCACTTAAAAAATAGAAACAGAAAAGTTATTCTCTTCTGCCTCCTCTGTAGTTAAAATCTTCTAAAAATATTTCTGTATAGCTGCCACTTCAAGTTTTATTGCTTACATGGCGTCTGCTGGCATCTTGAAATGTAACTCTGGGACACCAGAGGGGAAGCAGACCTTGTGTAGTGTCTGAAAAGCAGCTCAAAATCCATGAGAAAACATCCCATTGTACACACAGAGTCCCTCAGGAGAAACACAACACCAAAAAAGAGACCTTCATGCTGGAAAATTTTGTGTTAAAATTTACAAGCCCGTCATTCTATCATTTGAAATAGTTTCTGTTTTTGGCCTAACGCTGTGAGCTTGATAGCTAAAGTTTTGGAAGGGAAGTGATTTGTTTCATTTTGCTTAAGCCTTTATGTAGCTGAATTATATTTTAGTAATCCCCAGTATCCATAGTTACAGTGTTTTCCCATTGACACAGCAACACTTCCTGGTGAAGTTTCCCTAGAACTCAGCCAACCAGCTTGTCTTAAATCCAGCGTATATTTCTTCAGTGAAAGCTAATTGCAGTAATATGGCCATCTTCTTTTCCATTTTCCCCTTTTCGTGGGGTGCATAATGTTGCCAAGAGAATTGATCTCTGCCAGGATGGAAAAAAAAGATTCAGTAAGTTAGTGCCAATTAACAAAACAAATAAGTTGTATCTTGATCAGAGTACAACAGCCCAAACCTGGTCCTACTCACTGGAAAGGTTTTATAAGAGTAAACAAATGGCAGCTCCTAACCACTGGCAGACTGGGAGGGCAAAATGTTTCTGCTGTGTTTCACTCATTAAGGCCATACACTCTCTCCCCTCTGTACCCCGCCCACAGTGCCTAATTAATTCACATCAATTTTGAAAGAATGCATGATTAGCTGTACTAAGGCTAAGCAGTAGCATATTGAGTCACACGCTAGAAGGCCTAGTTTGGGCATTGGCTCAGAATGGCAGGATCTATGCCAACTTGAGAAGCTAAATTGGTTGCAGGGCAGGGGGTGGGGGGAATTGCCAACTAACTGCCTAGTCTCATGGCACCATCTGCCAATTTGTAGACTGATGTTGGCATCAGATCTGAAGGAGCCACTTACCCATTTGTACAGCTATAGGCCACAAGAGTGAAAGAAGAAGCATTTGAAAACAAGAAAGAAGTTGACAAAAAAAAGCATCCTGTATAACCCGTTGCCTCTCAGTTTGGGTCTGTAATGCTGTGTGCTCAAGTAGGAGTGTTTCATACTTAACCAATCGTAGGAAATATGTTTATTTTTCATACCCACACATTACGGTGGTGTCTCAGATTCCAAAGAGCCCAGGAATAATGCATCTTATATAAAATAGATAGATGAAAAGAGCCGTTCATTTAAAATACATTGACACTTAGAGAACACATCATTTATTAGCACTATAGAAGTCTTATGCTGACACAAACTGGATGCTGTCCAAAATCTGGAGTGGATCCTTTGGTGCTGCTCTCTACTTAGGATTTCAAAAGTTTGGGAGCAGTTACGAGGTGTGTCTTTCCCAACTCTGAGTTATCTTCAAAGCTATTTCAAGGGTAGATTTATAGAATTACAGAAAAATCAGAAGGGACCTCCTTAGGTTATCTAGTTCAACCCCCTCAAGGCAGGATCATTCCTATATAAACCATTCCAGAGAAGAGTTTGTCTAACCTGCTCTTAAAAACTTCCATGGATGGAGATTCTACAATCTCTGGACGTCATCAATTCCAAATCTTAACCACCCTCATAGTCCTAATATCCAAACTAATTTTTTTTTACTGTAATTTAAGACTGCTATTTCATGTCCTGGCCCTTGCAGCCAAAAAGGTTTAGTCTGCCACCATCCTCTATATAACCACCCTTCAGGTATTTGAAGATTCTAATTACAACTCAGTAAATTATTTATCTTTTTGCAACAAGAACAAACTGTTGGCTCATATTCAATTTAAGGTCCACTATAATCCCATGATCCTTTTCTGAAACACTGAAGCATAGCCAGTATTTCCTCAATCTGTATTTATTCATTAGATTGTTCCATCCCAAATGCAGGGCTTTGCACTTCATTTTATTGACTCGAATTTGATTAAATTTAGACCATTTTCCCAGTTTATCAGGGTCATTCTGAAACCTAATTGTACCCTCCAAAGTGTCTGCAATTCCACCCATTTTGGTATCACTTGTGAATTTGCTAAATCCAATCTTACAAATCATTAATGATTATATTTAACAGTGTTGGACCCAGGGCAGACCCCTAGTGAACCCAGCTTGATACCCCCTCCAAATTAGACACTGTCTTTGAGTATGATGACACAACCAGTTATGCTGTTATAGTACCTTACTTCCTAGACTGAAGAGAATGCTATGGAAAATATTGCCAAAAGCTTTGCTGAAGTCATATTATATCACATTAACTCCTTTCCCTCTTCTACAAAGCCTCCGTCATAAAAGGAAATTAGGTTGGATTTTCTTTGTTGTAAAATGAAATCTGATTGGTCAAGCATGAATATCTCTTGACAGATCCATGTTGATTATATTAGTAACACCTAGGTGCTTAGAAACAGATTCCTGGACGACATGGTCCATAGTCCTTCCAGGTATTGAGGTCAATCTGTAATTTACTAGTTCATTCTTGTTTCCCTTTCTTAAAGATTCCCTTTACCAGTTCCTATCCCGTACCTTACTTGGTCTTCATAAGTATTCAACAATAGCTCTGCAAGTACCTCAGACAATACGTTGAGTACTCTAGGATATATATAATCCATCTATGCTGACATGACCACATACCTTTAAGTAACGCTATTCTCTTATTCTAAGCTAATTATTTTCTCTCTTATCCATACCATCAACTGTGTTCAATATCTGAAAGTTGACCTTATTCTTGAAGAATGAAGTAAAAAAAGGGATTAAAAACTCCAGTCATCTTCATATTATCTGTTTTTAGATTGCCTTCCTCATTCACTAAGGGGCCAATATCTTCTTGGTCTTCCCTTCTCTTACTTCTACCTTTTTGTTGCCTTTTACAGTACTTATTAGTTGCAGTTCAATTTGTTCCTTGGCCTTCCTGATTTTCTCTCTGTATACCTATGCAACTCTTGTATATTAATCCCTGGTAATGTTTACTTAGTTTCCATTTTTTGCAAGATTCCGAGCTTTAATTAATTGAAAAGTTTACTCTTTAGCCAGGCCATTCTCTTGCTGAATTTCCTAGCCTTTCTTCACACCAAGACATACTGCTCTTGCACCTCTAATATGAACTATTTAAGGTACAACCATGTCTCTGGAGAACTTTTCCTGTCATAATTTCCTTCCATGATATCCAGCTCACCAGCTCCCTGAGTCTTTGAAAGTATATTTTTCTGAAGTCTAGTGTCCTTATTCTGTCCTTATCTTGTTGCTTTCCTTTCTTTCTTCCTTTTCTTAGATTAATTTAGGCTAGGAACAGACATTACACATAAACTGGTCTAAATGACCAGAAACTGGTTTAAACCTGTAACAGAACATAATTTCAATGCACATAAACCAGTTTCAAAATGGCCAAAACTGGTTCGAGATAAACCTGGTTGAATGTAGTATCAGACTTAACCGATTGAACTCAAACCTGTTTCTGCAATGTCTATCCCAGACCCCTTCCTGGTTTAAGTTAAACCAGACTCTTCCAGCATCCCAGCATGCTCTCTGGGCTTGGTTCTCTGCTCCAGCAGAGCAGGACTGGCCTGACCCCTCTGCTCCCTAGTGAAAGGAGGAACAGGCAGGGACAGGCAAGGGCAAAGGTCTGGCCAGATGCTGGCCCCAGAAAGGAGCAGGAAAGAAGTTGATTTCCCCGCTCCCTCCCCTGTCCCACCAGCACAGACCTGCTGTTCTCCACTGGCTGCTACAGTGGCAGGGGCATGGCCAGCCCCATCAGTAGACTAGACTGAACTGGCCAGGGAGGGTTTGGACTGCGAGTGGACTCCGGGTTCTCGACCACCTGGGTGAAGTGATCATTGCCTACCCTAATTCACCCTCCAGCGCTGGGTGTCAAAGGCCTGCAGCAAGGCAACAGCCCTAGACTTCAGGATGGCAGATTTCAATGAGGTAAGGAGACTAGCTGGGGAGACACTGAGGTCCTGGAGGGGAGGGGAGTTGGGAGTCCAGGAAGAGTGGTTGTTCCTTAAGAAGCTGATCCTCCAAGCCCAAAGGGTGACAATCCCCATGCAAATCAAAGGAGGCTGAAGTGCTCAAAAGCCCCCATGGCTCACCAAAAGCATCCATGAACATCTCAAAGCTAAAAAGGAGGTGTACACCCAATGGAAGGGAGGGGCCATCACCAAGGAGAACTATACCTCCATTGCTCAAGACTGTAGCGGGGGCTGTTAGGAAGGCTAAGGTGGAGATGGAACTGGGACTAGTGACCCGGATCAAGGATAACAAGAAGCCCTTTTTTAAATACATAGTTGGTAAAAAGAAGGTACCGGGTAATGTAGGGCTTCTGCAGGATACGCTAGGAAATCTGGTGGTCACATCAGATGACAAGGCTAACCTCTTTAACAATTTCTTTGCCTCCATCTTTTTCAGCAAGGGTTGGGGCATCCCCCACACCGGGATCCCCTATGGTCCCAGGGGAGGTGCTGCCAAGCCCAGGGCCAGTGAGGACCTAGTCAGGGAACTTCTGGTAGGACTAGATGTGTTCAGATCAGCAGGTCCTGATGATCTCCACCCCAGAGTGCTAAGGGAATTAGCAAAGGTCATTGCAGCTTTAAGAGCACTCATGGTGTTCTGGTGAGTTGCTGGAGGACTGGAAAAGAGCCAATGTTGTCCCGATTTACAAAAAAGGGAGGAAGGAGAACCCAGGAAACTATAGGTCCATTATTCTTACCTCGGTCCTGGGGAGTTTTTTGAGAAAATTATCCAGGAGCACATCTGCGAGGCACCAGCAGGGAAGATCATGCTTAAGGGCAACCAACATGGGTTCATTCGAGGCAGGTCCTGTCAGACCAACCTGGTTGCCTTCTATGACCAGGTCATAAAATCCTTGGATTCAGGTGTTGCGGTGGGTGTAGTCTTTCTGGATTTTAGGAAGGTCTTCGACACTGTCTCTCACCCCATTCTCATTAAAAAAATTAGGCAACTGTGGCGTCGATGCCTACACAGTCAGATGGGTCACAAATTGGCTGGAGGGCCAGACCCAGAGAGTGGTGGTGGACAGGTCTTTTCGACCTGGAGGGATGTGGGCAGTGGGGTCCCCCAGGGCTTGGTCCTCGGGCCTGCACTGTTCAACATCTTCATCAGTGACTTGGATGAGGGGGTGAAAAGCACCTTGTTCAAATTCATGGATGACACTAAGATCTGGAGACAAGTGGCCATGCTAGAGGAGAGGAACAGGTTGCAACTAGATCTAGGCAGGTTATAGGGGTGGGAGGATGAGAATAGGATGGATTTCAATACTGACAAGTGCAAGGTATTGCACCTGGGGAGGAAGAACCAGCAGCATACCTACAGGCTGTGAAACTCCCTTCTCATCAGCACAGAGGCAGAAAAGGATCTTGGTGTCATTATAGATTTCATAATGAACATGGGCTGCCAATCCAGGGACATGGTCAGGAAGGCTAACCGCACCTTGTCATGCATTCATAGATAAATCATGAGCAGGTCCAAGGAGGTGATCCTCCCCTCCATGTAACACTGGTCAGACCGCAGTTGGAGTACTGTGTCCAGTTCTGGGCGCCGCACTTCAGGAGGGATGTGGCCAGCATCGAGAGGGTCCAGAGGAGGGCCACTCACATGACCAGGAGGCAGCAAGGCAGGCCATATGAGCAGAGGCTATAGGACCTGAACCTGTTCAGCCTCTACAAGAGAAGGGATCTGGTGGCCATCTACAAACTGGCCAAGAGGGACCAGAAGGCTATGGGAAAGTCCCTGTTCCCCTGAGCACTACTAGGAGTAACGAGGAATAATGGCCATAAGGTGACTGAGAGTAGATTTAGGCTAGATATCAGGAGGCACTACTTCACAGTCAGGGTGGCTAGGATCTGGAATCAACTTCCAAGGGAAATGGTGCTCACTCCTACCCTGGGGACTTCAAAAGGAGGCTAGATAATCACCTAGCCGGGGTCATTTGACCCCAGCATTCTTTCCTGCCCATGGCAGGGGATCGGACTTGATGATCTGCTCAGGTCCCTTCTGACACTACCAACTATGAAACTATGAAAACCCCCAGTTTTTCTTTTTTTATTTATTTTAAAATATATTCCCTCCCCTTCCCCAACCATTTCTGACTTTTTCTCTCCCTCTCTATTCCCTACAGATAAGTATAAGTAAGCTAAGATGTAGGATAGACTTTAACATTTTATTTTTGGTAGTAAGTTTTATTTTTCTCTCACTCTGCAAATAAGTGCCCTGCTATTTTGATATAGATATCCACTGTTTTATCAGTGATAACTACTGCCCCTGCTGGCCCGCTGAACGGCCCTTGCAAAGCCAGCGGACCAAGGCACTTAAAGGGGCACTTAAGGGAGCCCACCCCTGCCCCAGCCCTGACACAATCTGTGGGCAAGGCAAGAGC
>NW_017728947.1:61999580-62077784 GCF_001723895.1 Crocodylus porosus | reverse complement strand
TGTGTGTGTGTGTGTGTGTGTGTGTGTGTATGCACCTGATTGATTTGTGTGCTTGTATATGTGCAATTGTGTCACACCCTCCTGTCTAACAGCACAATATTGAGATCTTGACAGTTGGCTTGACCCCACAGGGCAACAAGAGGACTGCTACTCCTCCTTTTGGATGTTCACTTGCACATAGTTATTACTTAGAGTAGTTGAATCACTTAAAGTAACCTGTAATGTTTTGTATAGTATGTAATTAACTCATGGAACTCATTGCTGCAAGGTGTTTGGAGGCTGACTGTTCAAAATGGGACAGAACAAATTTCTGAAGAAAATTTCTAGGTATTCAACGTGGTAGACAGGGGTGCAGCCACTGAATCAGAAATCAGACCCAAACCTCTAAATGCTTCAAGATGTAGTAAATGCTTCTTTTTTTTCTAAGAGGAATAACTAGATGCAAACACACTACCCAAGTGCCTGGCATATTATGTAGGCTCTTCATTCATTTTTAGATATAATTCCAGATTGTAGCATTCATCTACATAGCTTTTTCCTGACTACCTGAGGCATCACTCCTTCTTTCATACACCATGAATAATATTATTAAAAACAGGGAGGGTGCAACAAATGGTACTCAGACAAAACCTACAGGAATGGAGGGAAATAATTTCTCAGAGAAAAATATCTCACTTTGGAACTTCTTGCTGCATAAGGTCAGGAAAAAAATGTGTTCCTCTTGACCTTTTTTATTACAATGCAAGGGTCATCCACTCATAGCAATGTAATGACTTTTAGGAGAGTTTTTTCCCCCTGGAAGAAAAAGCCCTAAGGAATATGATGTTATGAAAATGGCGCACAAAACAGTTTTTTCCCAGAAAATGTATGATTTTAAATTCTTAGTTTTGTTCACTAAATATCTTAATGATTACTACCTTATAAATTTATAAATAGACGTGCCTCTTCTCCCTTAGAGTGGGGATTCAGGAAGCTGCTTTAAAGTGGTAGCTCCAGTCACTGCAGGATTCTAGCAGCAAGAGCAAAACCTTGGCTCACGTAGAATTGCTGCAACAATTCTACACCACCCTTCCTGCTAGTGTTTAATGGAAGAGCTTGCTTATTCCTAGTTGATACCCATCTTATAAATTGGGCCCTTGGGGCTGTTGGCAACCATCTTAAATTAGAGCAGCCTAAAGCAAACTGCCTAAGGCTGCTCTAATTTATACCAGGAACTGGTCTGGCACTGGGAATGTCCCAGGATTAGAGAAGAACAAAGCCACCTTTGTGCCATTGTCACCCTGCATTGAGTGATGCACTGAGCACTCCACAATTACAGCTCAGGAGTCTGGGCAGTAGATAGCTAAAGAGATACCCAATATAATACATTAGTTAGGTCACTCTCTGTTTATTGCTGTTTTAACCAATAATTCAGCTGTAATAATACAGAAAAATTCCATGTGTCCTGGAAGCTTGAAACATTTGTCCTTCAGTGTGTTGCCTCACAATTTGTCTGTGACAAACTGTGGATCTCCTAGCATAAACAGACATTGTGTGTGTCATTAATTAATATTTTTCTATATTTTGCACAATATTTTCCCTATTTACATATACGCTATGTTGGTCACAGATCTAGCAGGTATCTTTAGTGCCCTAAGAGAACAGAGCTAATATTTTGTTTCCACATTACTACAATAGACCTATTAAATTATTTTTAAAAGACAGTCAGAAATGGGTGGTATAGATCAGGGTGGGAGAATGAAGGCAACCTGTTTAATATTAAATGATACATATTAATATTTAATGGAGTAAAAGACACATCTTGGTTTGTGTTACTGCTTACAGGAAAATGGGCAGTGTTAATCTGCAGTGAATTATCTAGAGGATAGTCAAAGTGGTGAAAAGAACAAAGCTGTGAAATGTTGCAGCTCAAATGTAACATGTACTAGGGAGACACTTACTACATCCGGTAAAACAAATTACAGAGTTTCTTTAGACTAAAAGAAAACAAAATACAGGTAATCCAGAAAAAAAATTATTGTTTGAACTTTGTGATTAATGCTGCCACTTATTATGGTGACAGGACTGAAAAAAAGGGGAGAAACAGAACGCCATTTAGACCTCTTTAGTTGAAAATGCCTACAGTTACAGGCTAAGAACTTTGATTACTTTGGCACCTTCAACTGATATTCAGACTGAAACAAACTGAAATCAACAGAATAAACCTAAAGTCAGTCAGAATAAAGAAAACGAAAGCAAACAAGTTATAGTAGCATGAAGGTGTTAATGCAACCCAGTAAGACCAAGAACATTCTCAATGTAAGCAGCCACAAAGCACCCTACACATAGCTCTTTATGCCTACCGATTGCAGCACATATGGTCCTCTAGCAGAGGGTCTCAGAACAGCGGGTTAGTTTACATACCATATGTATGCAATTGGTAGGCACAACGGGGTTGCGTTAAGGTTATTGCATCTGCCCTAATTCAGAATTCCCTTGTATTTGTAGGTTTATGTCGGACAGTAATGTTATTTTAACAGCTTTTGTGTTAAATTTCACATGTTTTTTTAAACAACATTATAGCTTCCTTTATTTTCTTTTTATTAATTTTGACTTTGTAATAGGGTCTCTAGAGATTTAAAATTGAAACACATTGTAGAATGGTGGTTGTTAGAACTTCCACATTCACAGCACTGATTATCAGCTAAAAAAACTTGCACTGTCTGATTATCGTATCTTTGTAACTGCTCTCAGTAACTATTTTATTTTTCCATTACTTTCCCCCTCTGTATGCATTCTGTTAAATCATTTGTCCAATAATTCCTGTAAATAATTTTTGATCTGTAGCTCATTCAGGAGGCTGTAATATTCTAAATATAAGTTGTTTTGATTAGACCTCTTGGTATAATACATGTTTCTACAACGCTTCTAAATTTATATAATTCACATAATTTCATATTGGAATAAGGGCAACCTTGTACGATGTACATTCTGAGGCTGTGAATACTAATGCTGTAGGAAGGTTAAAGAAATGAAAAAAGATTTGTTTTCCTTTGATATGTTCTTGGGCTAAGTGATTTTGGCTAGCCAAGATTCAGTTATTGCTGAAAATACTCACAATTAAAAATTTGAAATTACTTTCCAATATTCTGAACTCTTAAGCTATATTTCATTATTTTGGTAAATATTCCTGCCATAGTACTCACTTGGCATTCAGGAAGACAGCGTGCATCTACATGAGATGCTAAATGTGCAGTAGACTAATTCTATGGCACAATAGCATGTTGTGGTAAAAACCATGCTATTGTGCTAATGCACCGTAGAATTAGTTTACTGTATATTATCACCACTTAAAAGGCATGTGCCGGCACTACTGCACGGTAGTGCTAGTAGCTGTGCATTTAGTTAGTACCTGTTATTACAAGTACTAAACTTAAAGTGCCATAACCACGGTACATTAATGCATGTGTAGACATTCCCACGGACCACAATATAGGTATGGACATCATCTAAATAAATTGGTCTAAAACTTTGAAAAATGTTGTACAAGAATTTTTGCCATTTCACATAGTTTCAATTATAATGTATACAAATATGAGGTTCCTTCCAGCCCCTAACAACTATGCAACTAGGAAACAGGCTAGACAGGCTTTAGAGCCAATGTAATAGTAAGTTTTTGCTAACAATATATGTTATTTTTTTTTTTTTATCCAGTGAAGCATTGCAGCATTATCAACCACCACACAGAGAGACAAGTAGCACTCTAATCTGCAGATTTCAAAGAAAGGCATACCTCAAATAATAACTTGTATCAGTTACTGGAACAGTTTAGACATTGGTTTACCTCTAACTTCCTTGTGCCAGGATTAATTGTGTCTGGCAATTGCATCAATATGGTGAAAGCAACAGGGGAGGGCAGAGCACATTCATATAACACATTTCAAACATAGCTTAAACCGTCTTATAAATTACTTTTATGGTAGGCAAACATTGGAAAATTATTATACTTGCACTAAAAATTCATAGTTATTTCATCTTATTTCCAAAACCAGAGAATTCCTGCAAAGTTTAGAGCATGGCAATAGTTTACAGTTTAAAAAGCTAAAGTAAGAAGTAGCCAGACAGTGAAATTCCATCCCCTGCCATGATAAGCTAGAGAGCTACTGGAGTTGAGAAATATAGCGCAGGTGAAAAACATCCTGGAGAGCAGACTACAGTTTATGTGTATGTGGAAACCAATGGAACTTTATTGCTAATCTAGTCACATATCCCTTTGAGCCTCCAACCCATGCAAAGGAAGCCTTTCCTAGTGACATAATTTCTTGCAGTTTTACCTGGAGGAACTCAGATGGGATTTTTTTAAAATTATAGTGACAAAAGTAATTTATGAAAGGAACATTGATGCACCTAGATGCTTTACATTAACGGTATTTTTAGGAGGTAAGTTGTAATTTCCTGTAAAACCTGACAAGGTGAGCTAGTCCTCATACAGTCTGTGAAAGAAGATTCCCAAGAGTAGGCAAAACATCTCAAAATGTCAATGAGTAATATGTTTTAAGTGTTAATGGGAGCATCTCTAAGGTGTTTTTAGCATGGAAAGCAACAAGGTAAGGGTACTTTTGAACTCAAAGACTAAATTTAAAGTCTTATAAAATATTGGAGGCTACAAGGAATTGTGTTAGGTTTAAACCTGCTCCTCCAAATTTATGAGAGTTTTGCCTTCCATTTCAATAGAAGTATGAGCAGCCCATAAATTCAACCCCAAAAAGTCAAATGTACTACTTTTAGTTGTTTCAGATGAAAGCATGAAATGCAGGAATAGATAATCCTTTCCCATGATATAACCCATAGTGAAGATAACAGAACTAAGAATGTTTCATGCACTGCTTATCAGGTAATAAAACTCTTGGTTTGTAAAGCTAAATTTCCCTTTATTCCAAGTGCCATTTGAAGACATGTTACCACCATATGCATACAGACTGCCTTCCTGGTGTTTTCCCTAGACTCTTTCCTCTTCCTTTCAGAATTACACAAGTTATTAGAAAGAACAAGGAAGAATCCATTGCATTTTGTATAAGTGGATTCAGGTTGTTCCTCAAAATATTTCCTTGGGGTCCGATCCCCTGACACAGCAGTTCAGGGGGGATTTGGGCAAAGGCCTTGTTCTTTTAGATATGGCTTCAATAACGGAAGGGTGACCCTTTGGAGTTACATAAAGTTACAACCATAGAGGTAATTCCACAGGGAATTTCTGCAGGAAGTTGGGGGGCAAAAGGCTGAGATATCCTCTCCAGCTAGGGATAGTCATTCAAAAAGCCTGAGCCTGAATGGATTCAATCTTTGCAGGTTAGTCTAACCTGGATAGGCTAAATCAGTTTTGTAACTAGACAGATATCCCAGAAATGCAGACACATGCCTGCAGTGGCTCAGGCAGGAAGCCAGGGGGTGCAAGAGCAGCCCTCCCTGTCATGCACAGGGCTGAGCTGATGGGAAGTATGTCAGGACTCTATAATTAGCCCAGCAAGGTATTGAGAATAGTGTTTATCACCCCATTAGGAAAACAACAGACGGACATTATCAGCTACCTGTTGATTTTGCCTATTGATTCTAACTGTTGATTTAGCATGGACCGTAGCCAGCATGTGGTCTGCTAATAATACACAGAGCTCCTTAGCAAGGCAGAAGGGAGGAGGGAAATTCTTGCTTAGCAAGGAGTGGTGAGGGGATGAGGGGGAGTAGCTTGAAGTCCCTGCTGGAGCAGCAGCCAGGGAGCAGAGAGGAGGGGCCAGCCCTGCTGTGGAGCAGAGAGCCCCGCCCAGCCCAGAGAGCATGCTGGGATGCTGGGGGAGTCTGATTTATCTTAAACCAGCGAGGGGTTTGGGACAGACATTACATAAACTGGTTTGACCCAAATCAGTTAAGTCTGATACTACATCCAACCAAGTTTATCTCAAACCGGCTTCAGCTATTTTCAAACTAGTTTATGTGCAATGAACATCTGTTCTGCCACATGTTCAAACCAGTTTCTAATCACTTAAACCAATTATGCTTAATGTCTGTCCCTAGCCTTCTTCACTGATTCCAAGAAACAGAGAAGCATCCATTCCTTACTCTCACTCAGCAGAGTTAGTGCTCTTGAGCATTTTCACTTTCCAGATGCACATGTGGAAGAGAATCTTTAAAACATGGAACACAAGAAGTTCAGTATAGCCTTTTATTACCAACCCTTCACTTGGTGTTACTGTTGCCTGTCCTCCCTCATAATGACTCCCCTTCTGCCCTTCTGCCCACTGGGATTCATTAAGCCAGACTGGCAAAGAGATAGGTGTAAATCTGATGCACTGAAGTGTATTGATATGAAATGTTTACCCACAAAGAGAATTTCATGCCAGATTGTGGCTTTTGGATTATTTTAAAGAACTGAAGTATAGCCAGTCCCTGCCAAATGCAAGTTCTTGTTTAAAAAATGAAGTTGCTAATTCTTTTAGCAAATGTATCCTTCTAAATGAAAACTGGTGTTGCATGACACTAAACAGAGAAACAATAACTATGATAAATACTCAGGTTGCATTTATTCTTCCCAGTTCAAGGGCCCTATTTTTAAAATAGAAAGTGTAATATTCATGTTTCAAAACGCATGGATATTTACATGTGTATATGGCAGTGCAATCATTGCCATTGCAAAACAAATCAATTCATTTTTAGATACATAACTACCCGTTTCCTATAACAATCACAGATATTATCCATGGTACTTGGACCTGTAATGCTAAAAAAGGTGGCTATAACATCAACATTTTTAACTATTTTGTAACTGAATCCTTCTGCAAGAACATATATGTGACATATTTAGCCAGGCAGATGGATTATAGCTGTAGGAATCTGGCAGTGAGAGAAGAGGTTTCAGTTGGTTGGAAGATCTCTGTTCCTAGTGTCACAGAAAGATTTCAAAAGAGGAAATGAGACATTTTACATCAAGAAATGTACTGTAAAAAATAATGTACCATACAGCTTAGAAGCATCTTCGTATATATCATCACTAAAATTGATAAGGGAAATAGATTTGTTACAGTAACAATATTTTGCAGGGTTGCCTAAAATTAGTTAGGAAAGTCGACCATATTATTCAGTTCTCAGTAGTTTTTTCTTACCCTTCTCTTCGTGCAGCTGTCTTCTCATTTTTAATGATTAGACAAGCCGTATTCAGTCAGGCTGTAAATGAAACTTGGCAAAAAGTATCTTAATTTTGTCAGGATTGATTCAGTTGCCAATGTTTGTTCAAAATTATGTTTGAAATTCATACAAAGAGAAGGGTTCTGCACAAGACCCTCCACAGTACTTTAGCCCTAGGGTGGGTGGCCGAAGATAAACAGTGGGCCTCTATATGCTGCTCTGAATTGGCTGAGGTGGAGGGTCCCATGTGGATGGGCTTGGAGAGGGACCATCAGTTTCATTCTTATTTAGATCTCAGTACCCTGGAAACATTGCATAGATTAGTACCCCTATAGGGTTTAGTGCACTGCAGCATTATAGGCTGCTTGTGAGTTCTAGTGGGAGTGAATTCACTCTGCTTTCCTGTCTCCTATGAATTACCCCATAGAAAACCCCATTATGTGGGACTGCATGCACAGGAGTCAATTTCACCTAAGTTTATGTCCTGATCCAGAGGAGCATTGAAAGAAAGTTCACTACATGCATCAGTGAAACATAAGTATGTGCTTAAAGTTCAGCATGAGCTTAATTTCTTTGCAAAATAGAGGTACTAAAGGGAGTTTACAAGTCAGAAATGAATGGTAATAGTGGATAAATACTGCAAAACAATGTTCCCAAGTATAGAGCCATGGGAAAAAGTAGCTGTATTTTTTGGTAGTGATACTTGTTTTTAAGGAGTTTAGAGACATTTAAATCATAGAAGATGCACAGCAGGGCAGCCACAATGCCCAGGGAAGTGCAGGCTTCTGCAGTGCTGATGGCAGCAGAGCAATCAATGACTGCTGTGGCCATGGCTACTTTTGCTCTCCCTTGCCCCAAAAGTCAGAATCGGGGCTGCTGCCCCCATTGACCCTCTCAGTTATGCTACTGACTCACAGAAACAATTTTAAACAATACAAAACTAAATGTTGCATACAAAGGCAAAGTTCAAAATACCTTTGTATGTAATTATTTTTAAAATGTGTATCAGGTTGCTGCCTCAGGGCCTTTTGCACTATGCTTTTGCCCCTTCCACAAGCATCTCTCAGCTTCCGTTTAAACCTGCTGGGCTTTGCTACCTAGAGTGCCTCCCAGCCTGCCCCTGTCATGTACAATCTTTCCTCACATAACATAGGCAAACAAAAACCTTAGTGCATCAGATCTTGGGATGGGTCTCTTGTGGCCTCAGTCTTCCTTTCCCAGGCTTGCCCTACTCATAGCCCAGAAGCACCCCTGCTGCTTCTCTTCCAGCTCCCCCACTGGTTCTGCCTGCTGGGATTTTTGTTTCCAACTGAGCCACATCTTCATTAACCTTCCCCAGCTCAGCCTTTCAGTCTAACTAGCTGCCTTCTGTTAAGGGGACAGTGCACCTTGTTATACCATGGTTCGTCTCTAGATATTACAACCATTTAGAATCAAAGTAGGGCACAGCACAACCCATGTTGGATAACATGTATTCTTTGTATGTGAAAGGAGGCTTGAGCATACGTAGTTAACAAAACAATGCTCCATGCAATCCTAAATAAATGGCATTGGGTTATGCTTAGATCAGTGGTTCTTAACTTTGTTGGACTCGAGGTATTGTTGTTAGACTTGAGGCACTCCTTGGAAAACTCCAGCTCTTAGCTGTCTTTAATTTGTTGACTACAGAAAAGAAATAGAGCAAATCTTCCATTGCAAAGAACTCAAGAAAGACTACAACAGGTCAGAATGGTTTAGGCCCTAGGGATTCCCACCTGAAATCTCTGGTGTCATTGCATACTTCATAGTAAGATGATGTCTTGGCCCGTGATTAGGTTTCCTAAGCACTATTGCCACAACAACAACAAAAAGTAGCAATAATAACTAAATTCGGGAGCTATTTCCTGCAGAAGGTGAGGACCTTGTTTATCCTGGTGCAGCTAGATAAAAACATATTATAGAAAAGCTCTGAAGAGCTCTCATACTAGCTTCATTGTCATCTAGGTCTAGTCAACAACTATATGACTACCTTCCAGGACTTACAGTGTAGAGCCTCAGAGCATCCAACAATGGGTCACAGCACTGCACCTTATATAGCAGCCATAGTTTCTGACTCTCAGAACTCATTTCAGAACAGTTTCAGATACAAGCTTGGGTTTTACAAGCAAAAGCCCCACTCATACAGATGTCATTGCATTCATTGGACCAGATAATTCAGGAATGGGCAATTATTTCAGGTGGAGGGTCACTTACTGAGTTTTGGCAAACCATTGAGGGCTGCATGACAGGCAGCCAGGGATAGTTAAATATTAATTTTGCAAATTTTTCAGGAGCCCCATGGGCCGCATTTTGCCCACCCCTGATGATAATTCAATATAGACATTATGACAGGATGTTTTATTGCCACAGGAATACAATTAAAACATACCGAGTACTGGCACAAGATGACTGAAGTGAGGAAAGAATTACAACTTTTTACTAAATCGACACCTGTGACTGACAAACCAAGAGCTACAACATTACAGCACTTAGAAGAGAAAGTTCCTGTGTTATGACAAACTGGAAAATATCCCATACTTAACCACCCCAAAGACAGAGTTGGCCAAATGAAGGCAAGCCCTGGTGTGTATCACTGTAGCCTGGCAGTGTCTTTCCAAGTTGCAAAACACAGGACAATTGTAAAACAATTTATTCTGAATAAAATACAAGGAACATGAACAAGGAGAAAAGGTTTTCACCTGTTTTAATACAACATGAAGGAATCTATCAAGGAAAAGACTTTATATTCTAATTCTTCAGTGTGAAGGAGGGTGTATGAAAATAATAGATCTAATCAACTGCACGCTAACAATGCAGAGTGTGCTGACTAAGTATTTAAAGAACCCATATTGTTCCATGTAATAGGTTGGTATAAGACTGTGTAAGTTAGTAGGGATAAGATCAGTAAGTTACACAGTAGGTAGCAAATAAATTCAATCAATAAACTCTGGATGATAAAGAAAGACTACAAAAAAGACAATTATTAATGAAAAACATAAATGTCCTAACCTCATATTTTTATAATACCAGAACCACAGCTAGGACAGTTAAAAAAGAAGTTGATAATAAAAAAAAAGTCAAGATCTGATTAAATATTGCTATGACCATCAAGAGCAGTTCAATTAATTGGAGCAAGACTTGTTCTTTAGGTGCTGTATCTACCATTTTGATAGAACAAGCAGACAAGTAAACAAAAGAACAAAATAGCCCATTCAGTGTTGACCAAATAAGATTTTCCCCCAGGTGCTGTTAGCTTCAGAAAACAGAACATGCAAAGGAACAGCCCCCTTCTTATCTGAGCTCCTGCAGGATCCTGGGGTAAATGCCATCAGGTTCTGGTGATTTGCTACTTTTTAGTTATTCAGTTTCTTCTACGACATCATTTACTGAAACCTCATTTTGGGTCAGCTCCACTGACTTGTCCCTAGAGAAGAATGGAACTGGTGACAGAAGTTCCCTAACATTTTCCAGAGTGAATACAGATGAAAAGGATGCATGTAACTTCTTGATAGTGGCCCTGCCATCCTTTAGCACCTCTTTTATACCCTGACCATCCAAAGGTCCAACTGATTCCCTGGCAGGTCTTTGGCTTCTTATGAATTTAAAGCCATTTTTATTGTTACCTTTGATGTCTCCAGCAAGTTTTTCCTCAAATTCTTTCTTATCATGGTCTCCGATGATGCTCTTATAAAAAAACTGGAGGATTGTGGGCTCACAGAGGCCATGGTTAGCTGGGTTGGGAACTGGCTCAGGAGTCAAATCCAGAGCATGCCAGTGGATGGGTCTATGTTGTCTTGGAGGGAGGTGGCCAGTGGTTCAGTTCTTGACCCTGTGCTGTGCAACATCTTTATCAATGCTTTAGATGAGGATGTGGAAAGCATGCTGGTTAAGTTTGCAAATGATATTAAGTTATGGGGAAAAGTGGTCATGCTAGGGGACAGGATGTGGATTCAAGTGGACCTAGACAAACTGGAAAGGTGGATGGAGTGCAATCGGATACAGTTCAATAAGGATAAATGCAGAGTGCTTCATTTGTGGAGAAGTAACCAGCGACATGAATATAGGTTAGGAGGAAATGTCCTGGCCACTACAATGGCTGAAAGGGAACCAGGGTTGTGGTCAATCACAGGATGAACATGAGCCTCCAGTGTAATGCTGTAGTCAACAGCATACTGGGATGCATTAGCCGATGTGTCGTGAGCAGAGCAAAGGAAGTGATACTTCCTTTCTACCCAGCACTGGTGAGGCCCCAGCTGGAGCACTGTGTCCAGTTCTGGGTGCTGCACTTCAAAGAAGATATGGAGAATCTTGAAAGGGTCCGGAGAAGGGTCTCAAGAATGTTTAAGGGCCTGGAAGACAAACCAGATGAGGAGAGACTAAGGGATCTGGGACTGTTGAGCCTGGGGAAGAGAAGACTGAGGGGGGACATGGTGGCTGTCTATAAGTATGTAAGGGGTGAATATCAGGAGGTGGGAGAAAAACTGTTCACTAAGGGACTCATGGGAGGACAAGGAGCAATGGTCATAAGCTGTTAGAGGATTGCTTCAGGTTGGATGTAAGGAAGAACTTCTTTATGGTACGGGTGACCAGAATCTGGAATAGACTTCCCAAGGTGGTGGTGCCAACCCCAACCTTGGAAGTCTTCAGGAGGAGACTGGACAGACACCTGCCTGGTATCATTTGATCTCAACAGTATTCCTGCGTACAGCAGGGGGTTGGACTTAATGATCTTTTGAGGTCCTTTCCAGCCTTAATTTTTATGATTCTATAATTACAGTTTTACATTTGATTTGCAACATTTGTGCTCTTTTTTATTTTTCTCATTAGGATTTGACTTCCACTTGTTGAAAGAAGTCTTTTTTTCCTGCTTATTGCCTCTACAACTCTGGCATTAAACCATGCTGACTTTTTTGGGGGTCAACTTTCCTTTCTTTTTATTTGCAGTATGCATTTTGCTCTGTGCCTCCAGTATAGTGTTAAGTAGTTCCCATTATGCTTGCAAGTTCCTCACCTCCCTTTTAATTTCTAACTAGCTTCCTCATTTTCGTGTATCCTCCTGTTCTAAAGTTAAATGCTACTGTCTCCCCTTCTACATGGATGTCAAACCCAATTGTACTGTGGTCACATTTGCTGAGCAATTCAGGAACACTCACCCTTTGCACAAGATCCTGTGCACCACATAGGACTAGGTTAAGTGGTGCCTTTCCTGTTGTAGAAATCAAGACTAATTGATTCAGGAAGCAGTCTTTTATTATGTCAAGAAATCTGGTCTCTACATCCTGACCTGATGTTTGATTGACCCAGTCTATTTGTGAATAGCTGAAGTCCTCCATTATTACTGGGTTTCTGCTGTTGCAGCCTCTCTCAACACCCTTAGCATCTCTAGTTCTCTGCTGCTGTCCTGGTCTGGGGGTTGACAGTATATCCCTAGACATCTTTTTTTGGTTGAAACCTGAGATTTCTCTCCACAAAGATTCTATGCTCCCTTGCTTATCAGTTGAAAAATCTACCATATCGGATTTGATGCAGTCTTTGATGGAGAGTGCTACTCTCTCACCAGCATGATCTACTCTATCATTCCTGAATAACTGTATCCTGATATTAAGTCTCACTGATTTTCCTCATCCCACCATGTTTCAGAAATATCTACTATGTCAATATCATTATTTACTGCTAAGCATTCACATTTCCTCACTGTTGAACTTAGACTTCTAGCATAAGTATAAAAAGGTGCACCTTTTATTGTTGCCTAGTTGTCTTGTTCTGTGTAACCTTTTACTCATTAAAGGTATTTGCTTGTGCTTGTCTTAACCCTGTTTCTCATGCCCATTTTTTACTATTTCATCCCTATAGGCAAAACAGATCAGAAAGGAACTCTTTCAGCTTCATCAAAAGGGATCGTGTGGTTCTGCCTGTTGCTCAATGTACTGGACTAAATCTTGTGAGAATCTGGCTATGGTTATTATGCTCTTGACAAACAGAAGCCCATATTGCTGTGTCTATTTTATGTAGGCAAATTCAAACACTACTCCTTATGCAAATTCAACTGCAGAATATGGTGGAAGTTGTGAAACTCTGTCAGTTGCTCCTTCCCCATGGGCTTTTGGGTTGGACAACCATATCATAGTCCAATGGTTATATAAAACAAGTAGAAGCTTATGGGTGAAACAATTCACATAACTGGGCATGGAACATATATACAAATATTTGAGACTGAACCAACTTCTAGCGATCAAACATACTGAGTTGAAAAGAGCAGAAGTTTCTTAAATAGGCGGGGATATATCTTAAGGACTGAATTAAGCCCCAGAAACAAGTTTGTGAATAAATAGTTGAGTTATACCTGGGCTGTCTGAAATACTTAAATAATCCAAGACGAGTCCATACTGTGGACAGGAAGCTGAGAACTTTACAGAGTCATCACATGTACCATACAGACAGCTGTACTGAGAAGCAAACAACATGGCAGAAAGAGCCTCTTGAATCTTGAGCAGCTTTGCAACAGTCAAGTGAAAGCCTTGAAAAAATACTTATTCAGCAAAGACTTGTTCCACTGACAGTGATTAGGGATGATCAGGACATCACGGCCCTAACGTTAGGAAGAGAAGTGCCATAAGTGGAACTAAAGAGAACAGATTAGGAACAGAATAAGGAATGGTATCAGAAGTTGCTATATGACAGGTTTGCTTGCATGTTCTCCACAGACCAAGACAATTGCTAATAACTGATTTCTTGATTGATATGTGGAGAGCCTTGGTGAAATGGAGGGCTTTGTACACACTATCCAGAATCAGATTATTGCAATAATTATAACACATTTATACTGAAAAAAGATGTGCTTGACATGTGTAGACTACCTTTTCTCATTGGTGAAATGATCCAGTGTATCACAGCTAGGTTCCAGCTGTTGACTAAGACTGCACCAAACAGCAAAATATCATGGCCAAACTAACGCATTAGCCATACCTTAGTGACAAAAAAGGATCAGTGCCACCATTCTTAAAATAAATACAAGCTTCTACCAGTGCTAAAACCAAAATTTTTACCAGTGCTAAAATCAAAATTTTCTTGAGGACAACAACCATTACAAAATTTACTGTGCCACATAACTACAATGACAACATACTTGTTGCCAGATACAGCTACTTATTGACTTCCCATTAAATAAGAAAGTACAGCATGCCACTGGAGAAAAAAAAGCTAAGAAAGTACTCTGACTGGATTGCAGGAGCAAAGGCAATTTGGCAGATCAGGACGGTGAGTATGCACCTAGTAACTTAATTCATATGTGTACTTCTTGGACCTCTGCCTTGCTCCAGCCTTGCTCCTGCCTTGTTCCTGTTTGCTCCTGCCTGATCCCAGCATCACCACAGTCCCAACCCCTGCCTTGCTTGGATCCTCCAGGCTCTGATCTCCCATCCACTCTGACCACAATACTGCCTCAACCCTTGGCCTCACCACTCAGACAGCAACAGATATCTGGTGTGACCCCAGCCTGCCTATGGTAATGTGCTAAGTGGCCACCCATGGCCTGGTCAATCCCGATGCAAAAATACAAAGCATAGAAAAGACATGCAGTTTGAGAGATGTCAAATATTTGTCCCAGATTTAGGGCATGAACTGGTGTTCATTTCGAGCAGTGGAAGTTATGAGACATTTCTACCACTAGAAATCTTTCCAGGAGAGGAAATAGTACAGGTGTTCATCCTGCAGCCACCCTGCACACCTGCTCTCTGCATCTTCCCCAGATGGGAATATTGTGTGGAGCAGTGATTGCTTTACTCCTGCGAGTGCTGCAGGGGAACAGGACATCAGGGAAACACTCCCCAGCCATGTCCACATGTACAGGCACATGCAGTTTATGGCACCATAAATCTCTTTGTGGCATCACACACTATATATGTTACATGTTAAACCACGTGCAAGCACTGATAAATTACAGCGTGGGGGAAAAATTTGCTACCAGGATTTCTTGCACACATGGAGCTCATCCAGGAGCTGGGAGGAGCTAGGCATGGGTAGTTTGCCTGAAGTAGGACAATTTTTCCCTCAACAAAGTGCATGTGCAGGGGTGTGCACCAAGGCACAAAATAGCAGCACAAACTTGTGCCACTACTATTTGTGCCACTGCAAGCACATGCCCCTGCTCATCTGGATATGGTCTCCATGCCTTCTCCAGACAAGGGACCCCCCAGTCTGGAGAACAGGCAGGAAACAGCAAACTACTGCTCCTCTTCTCCACTCCCAGTCTTTGGAAGCAGAATGGAAGGAGCGTGGCAAAGCCACCCTGCCTGTTGTTCAGACTAAGCAGTCCCCATTTGGGGCAAGAGAAAGGGAGAAATGGTAGCTGCTCTACTCCCCTCCTGGACTGCTCTGGGTCAGTCCCTGGTCTGGGGAACAAGCAGGGAGTCTTGCCCCACTGGTCCACTCCCAGACCAGACTGGGAAGGTAGAAGATCAGGATACAGTATTCATTCTTATGAGAGAAATTGTCCCATAGAGGACATCTTCCAGGTGTTAACCTGAAAGAGCTTTCTCCCAGTGGGGGCATGTTTCTTCTGGGAGAAAATGAGTGAACACTTGTACATTCCTAGTTTCTACTGGTCTTAGTCTCCAGAAATGTAGGGTCCCCTCACATTTATGGCTGAAATGTGGAAATACCAAATCATGACAGTAAACTATTAGTTCAACTTAGAGACTGAATCTCACACCATTTAAGTTTCCATTTGTTAACATTTGGGGTGTCCTTTTTATTTTTGTCACATATCATGGCCTGCACTTGGACCTTGTCCTGTTGGGGGGGTATGTCTGTCAGGAAATGTAATTCTGATGAATACAAGACACGTCAAAAGGGGTAGGGCAGGAAAGAAGGTATAGGGGGAAAATACAGTAGAGACAAAGCAAAAATACCTTTTGTTTAGTGTTCCAGATCTTAAAAGATTTTCATTGGCTTTGAGGCATTAAAAAATAAAATTTGAGGATAACTTTTTCACAGCTCTTAGATCTGAAGCAGCCAAGACATTAACCCCTCAAATGAGTGTGATACAAAGCAAGGAATGTATAATGTACTAGCTTGTATAAACAGGGAGTGTATAATGTAGTAGCAGATCCTCCAGAATTAATATCCTTAGCGCCAGCAGACTCACTGATGGGAAAGTTAACATACTTATTTGAAAATATTTCTGTCTTTCTATTTCTTTTCTATGGTTTTTCATAATAAGTGCCCAAATGAAAAAAAAAAAATCCTCCTTTCCTCAGAATTCATCTGGTCCTGTTGCTGATTTCTCACCTAAGCGGACAATCTCTTTGTGAGACATCATCATAATTTCTATTTCAACCCAGATTCCCTGCTAAAGTAAAAGATTTTTGAAATGTAGACCCTGATTTCAGGCAAGATTCCTTTAGTATAAAGAAAACAAGAAAAGGAAACAAGAGATGGAATAGAATTGGTATTGTTTCTGCAGAGAATGTTTTTCAAAGTATGCCATGAGGTGTCAGCAGCTCTTTAATTTTCAGAAGCCTCTTCTGACATTAAGACCTCAGCATGATTTTTACAGCAAATTTGTAATATTCCTCTTTCATGTAGTTTTTTTATAATGTGGGTAATTATTAAAAATAAATATTTTTATTTTAAGAAGTCCTCTGATATGATAGGAGCAGTTAATACATATTCATTAGTCCAATACTTTTTAATATTAATCTGCAGGCAGGAAACTAGATTTATTTAAATTAATTGGATAATATTATTTTATTGTATCTTTCTACATCCAATTAGGTTACTTTTTAGTTATTGCCTGATTTATAGTTTCTATAGTACTTATAAGCTCATGCAAAAAAGGGTAGAAAAGTAAATATAAACATTGCTGTGAAAATGTGAGTACTAGTCTTATGCAAGTTAATACTGATATTCAGTGGGAATAGGAAACAGTGCTTATAAGCAACACGAACAACAAGCTGAACAAAAAAGTTCAATTAATTTTATAGCTAGTGTGTCAGAGTACTGTGCCTTTACATTTCCACAGGTGGCAATGTGGATTAAAGAATAGCAACCCGTTTCTGGAACTGCAGTTTCTTTCCATGCCTTTTTCCATATAAATATTTAGCTGCTGAATGTAATATTCCCTTCAGTTTAGAGTTACTATCAGAAGGAAAGGGAAGATGAAAATATGCTAAGGCAATAACTATGCACCTCAATTTAATGGGATTTCGGGAGTGGTAAACCTTTATCCAGACTTGAGAGAAATAAAATGAAGTCTCAACTTAGAGAAGATAATGTTTTAATGTAATCACAGGAACAGGTGAAAATAAAGGCTCCTGCCCTGATGATGTAATTTAAAAAAATACTGTCCTAAAATGTAAGTTTATTAGAGAGATAGAAACATATACATCAATGAACAGGACATTTTCCAGAATGAGCAAATGCCTTAAATCTTGGGATTTTATTCTCATCCTTTTGGGCTTGCTCTTCATTGCACTGTAATGCTAAATCTAACAAATGTCTGTTATGTTCAGTGGCAAGCCTTACAATAATATTGCACTACTGATCTAGCTGAAAATTCAAAATGCTCCACCAGCCAGAACCAATGGAGCTCATAATATTTAAGGTAATGTTCAGAACGGGATCACTGCCGCTTCACAGAATTGTTCATCTGAGCCCAGACATGGGGATTTTATTGAAAAGAATAAAAGGAAGAGGATGAGCCTTAGGCTGAATACCCACTTTTTTTATTCTGAATTTTTTTTTTTCCAGAAATGGGAGTGAAGACTTATAAAGCAGGCCAAAAATAGTA
Source organism: Crocodylus porosus (assembly GCF_001723895.1). NCBI lineage: Eukaryota > Metazoa > Chordata > Crocodylia > Crocodylidae > Crocodylus > Crocodylus porosus. The sequence goes on along the minus strand of NW_017728947.1, from coordinate 62,059,825 downwards.
CTTTAAACAGTAACATTTCCACTGCTTTGAATGCGAGTACAACCATATCTTTTCTAAAGACACCATCCTGGCAGTGCTGAGACATCTGGCCCCAGTGCAGCAAAGCAAATAAGCACATGCTTACTTTTAATCACCTGAGTAGTTCCTTTGCGTACTTCTACACATTGCCATATGGCAACGTTGTTATGGCGCCATGCTTTAGTACTTCCCCTTGGAAGTACTAAACCATGGTGCAGTACAGGCAGTTACTACACCTCATACATGGCACATGATTAGATTTTGCCCCTAGGTCATCATAGCATGGTATACTGGGGGAGCATGTTGCTACAGCAATGTAGCTAGTGATTACATTTAGACCCGCGTGATCACTACATCACCATAGGGTGGTGTGTAGATGCACCCTGTGTTAAAGTCAAGCGTGGGCTTAAGTGCTTGGTGCTGGAGATACCATTGGCTTACAGGACTGAGTCCTCAGTCAATACGCTGGACACTACAGCTTAACAGTAAGCTATAGTGTTTGTTTATGTTCCTGTTTGAGTCTTAAAGATAAAAGAGTGGCTGTTAAGTGCAAAGACTCTTTACTTCTTTGAGGAGACTGGAACATGGCTGGTGTCACAAAACTCCACCTTAGTAGAAGCAGGAGAGTTATGTCATTTGGTTGCCTGCAAATCCTCCCTTTCCCAAATAGTCCCTTAATGCCTTCCTAGGGCACTGAACATTGAGGTTGATATGTCTGGCAAATAGAAGCCTTGTCTTTAAGATTTTTCAATTTGCAGCTGCTTGAGGTGGTACTTTTCTACTTGGGACCAGACAGCCATAGTCTGATGTTCCACAATATACTGACATTTGAGTATTGGGCGTTGCGCTATGAAAAAAAGACTCTTTTGGTGTTCTTAATCCAGATGGAAGTTAACACCTACTCTCTCAAAAGACTGCCATTCCTTTTATGGATGCAATTTGTGTTTACCTAAAAAGACTTTGTATCCTCAGCTTGTGAGTTCAAGGCCCTCCCTACACATTACACTTAAGGTGTGATTAACCAGTTAATCATGTATACAGTTGTGACCCAGCTGCATGTTCAACCAGTTAATGGCACAATAAAACAAGTAATAAACTACATAGCTATTCCACAAAAAATGTGTGATAATTTTGTAGCTTGTTGTAATCATGCCGTTAATTGAATGGGTGGCCAAGTGCTCCTCTCTGGCTGGGAGCTCTATCAACCAAGGGGATCCCAGTCACACGGTTGCATCACCTGCTGCCAGCCCTGCTGCTGACAAGGCTCACAGTGGTGTAAGCATTTCCCAGTGCTGCCCCCCATTATGAGCCTTACCAACTGCAGCGCTTGCAGTGGGGAGATTGCTGCCCCTCCTTCCAAACCTCATTGACTATGGGGCTCACAGTGGGGGCACTGTTGTCTTCTGTGGGGCTTGCAGCAAGAGTAACAGGAAGAATGCTACCACTGCTATGAGCCTTCACAAGGCTCACAGTGGCAGCAGCATTTTCTCTGCAGCCCCCTCTGCAAGCCAATAAGGTTCACAGTGGGGGCAACATTTGGTACTGCTCCCCCTGTGAGCCCTATCAGCTGTGGGGCTCACAGTCATGGGAGCTGGTGCAGGGGGAGCCCAGGATAAGGATCCCGGTCTTCCCCTGCACTGGCAATAGGATGGCATGGCCAAAAGTGCTATTGTGTGGATTGCACATTAGATCCCATCACACCTTTACCTGCACATATATAAGGGTTCATAGCTTAGTATAGCTATGTATTATGTATATAGCTGTGTATTCAAACAGCTTAGTACTTAGATGGCTAGCAACCTGACCAAGACCATTACATCTTGTATTTCAGATAGAAGCCAAGCAGCTGAAAATAGACTAGCTACAGTATTTTGACAACAGGGCCTGCCACAAGATATTTGTGTAATATTGCATTCAGAAACAACTGACTATATCATCCATGGGTGACTGGTGCTGCCTTAGTCAAGGGGGCATGTGCCCCCCCCCCCCGTGACTAGTCCCACCGACCAGGGGGAGGGCCCTGTGACTGATCCTGCTGACTAGGGGGGTCTCCCACAGCCCTGCTGACTGGGGAGGAGGGATCCCTCCACAGCTGATCTCACTGCCCAGGGGGACCCCTGTGGCCGATTGCTGTGGCCAGCCACTGCAGCTGCTCCTGGGAGTGGCTGTGGCTGCTTCTGAAAGCAGCTGCAGACACTGGCCAGCACTTGCAGGGCGGGCACCAGCGCTCCCTCCTGCCCCCCCGCCCATCGCCTAAGCAGTGAGTACAACTGGTCAGGGGGTGCACCAGCACTCTCAGGGGGTGCACATGCTCCCTAGGCATCACCACTGATATCACAATTTGTACTTCAAATAATGTTCCTGTACCCACCATCCTCATAAGTTTTTGAAAGAAGAATTCTAAAACCAAGAGCCATACCAACCTACGAAATGAGACTAGTATGCTGTCTAAATCAGAAGTAAAATAACAGCTTTTAGAATTGTTTTTATCTTATTGATTCCATTCATTTTAAAGAAGTTTGTTCAGGATGATAAGAATAGCAAAGCTGGAAATCTTGTAAAAGGAGAAAAAGCATGTTAGAATAATACTATGGATACTATAGAAAATCACCTCAAATAAATTTGCCCTAAAATGTAAATGTATTTGAACCCTTTTTGACAGTGAAGAAAGTTCAGTAAACTTTCTCTTTGATTATTTTAATTATATGCCTGCTCTGTGATGAACATAATGAGGTGCTATGAGATAAACAAAAGTAGGAAATGGAAATCTTAGTGAAACCTGTTCCTGTAAGTGGTATAATTGTCCAGCCCAGTCTTCCAGATGCAGAAGGTTCATACTAGTTTTTAAATCTTTGTGTGTTTCTTGAAACAGAGCCTGAATTTCCCCAAGTTTGCTCATAAGTAATTGATCCAGTTCTGCATACATATTAGACTATAGGGCTATGCCCCAAGTTCATAAAGCATGCATTTTTAATCCAAATTATCACGTTATAAAAAGGATTCCCAAATTATAAAAACAAAATAGCTGCTGATACTTTTTACATTCATTTTTGAAAGTTGTGAAAGGTAGGAGTCAACTGCAGCGTAATGTAACTAGCTGAATCTATTCTGTGTGAAACTTCATTGTAGTCAGATGGGTTGCACTAGAGAAAGGAAATATGGTTTTGTGGTTGAGATACTAGACCTATTCTCAGGAGACTTGGGTTTAATTCCCAGGTCTTCCCTAGAACTTGAGCAAGCCAGTTTGTATTTCTGTGCCTCAGTTCCTCTGTGGATTAAGTTTCCTCGCTCCTGCCCTTTGTCTAGCTCAATTAGTATATGAAAGCAATTATATGACATGGTTACCTCTGATAACAGGGGACTGAACTCAGTGACCCAGGAGGACCCTATTTAGATTGTAACTCTGCAAGGCAAGGATCTTCTCTTAGTCTACATCTATACTTGTCACTACCTGTTCTTGGTCAGAGCACCGAAAGGTGCTACAATAATGCAGATGAATAATATCCAATCTAAAGAGGGGATGTAGTTCTAAAAAAAAAGTTATAGCAACTTCATCTTATTCTAGACATAAATGCTGAAAGGATGTGTTAACAGAGAGTTTGTACTTTTTGATCAACATGTAGGCATTCTTTGGCTTTATATCTGGCTACTCAGTCCTTCATAACTGTGTGAACAACAATGTATGTCTGTGTCTGAGACTGAGAACAATTCAGGGGTTATCAGACTTCAAGGATAAAGGCACTGTTGATTTGCATTATCTACTTCTTTGAGTCAAATAAAGATGGAATTTGTAAACTGATTCTGATTAACTTGATCTGACTGTATGGGAGTTTTTTCAGAACATTTCTTTTATTTTTCTTAAAAGAGGAGGCTTAAAGGATCTTTTACAGGGATCTTTTTCGTACTCTGTTTTTGTTTAGCTATCATCTGCTGTCAAAGGTGTTCACACAGGACTGAACTATGAGTGGTGGCACTCTGGTAAACTACCTCCTTTGGAAGATCTTTAGCAGCATTTCTTTGAAGATTTGGCCTTTAGCCTACAAGGGTCAAAACACATTTGGGAGCTTATATTATTTGTCACCAGGGACAGCCTAGGGTAAACCTAGAAGCATATCTCACTTTAAAATCCACATGATTAAAATTAAAATAATATGTTTGATATTTATACAGAAAATCATCTGGATTTCTTATGCATCGTCAAGCAGATCTAGTAGGCTATATTATGATTATCCAATTCAGAAATAATACATTATGGATGTATATCATAGCTGTACAAAACGTCTCTGCCAATATTTAGCAGCTTCTGTCAACATGATAGAACTCAGCAGTATAGATCTGTTGCGCTAGTTTAAATCACCTTGCGATTGTTCATGGAATTTGTAATGTCCATTGGAAATGATGATTCACAAATCCTACAAGAAATATTCTTGTCACAAGATATTGTTAGAGACCTGGGGATAAAATTCAGCACGTATATTACTAAAATACAAACTTCATATCCAGATCTCACTCTAAGCTTTCCCAAGTTTCACCAGTTTGTTCTCCAGAGCCTTTCCTGGGAGGATATTTTCCTCCTGAAGTGTCCCACAGTATGTCAATGATAGAAAATCACTGCGCTATAGCATTTTGCAATTTTCAGCTTGCCTGCCAGTTATCTTGGAAATTGCTGGTGCTCTCCACAGAAATTGCTTCGGTGAGGTATTTAGATCCTTGAGAATTTAACATTCCTGTGAAATAGAAATTCATGCATCATCAGGGATGTTGTAAATGTCAAGCTTATGCTGTAAATGCAAGTGAGGCTTCCCCTAGCATGAGGGAATCCTCAAGCGGTACAGTGCTGGCATGGGGGTTTTACACCATCCCTTTGACATCCCAGGCTAGTGGAAATTTCTGGGTGAAAATGCAATGGCTGGGGGATTCTTGTACTCTGGGAGGTCTCTGCTGCTGTTACCAACTGAGACAATTCAGAGCACCAGGCCTGACTCTCCACTACTTTGCACTACCTGTTATTTTCAAACATTTAATACCAGGGATGAGAACTGTATTTTAACAAGTAAACTTCTTGATGGGTGAATTAAATAAAAGTAGAATAGTTTCCTTCCATGGTTTTAAAAGGTTCTGTACATACATTTTTTTGTTTGTTTGTTGTTAAAAAAAAAAAAAGAAAGAGATATAGTTACACTCCAGAATGGTACATTATTCTGAAATTTGCAGAGTGAATGACATTTTTGACAGAGAAGGTTATATAGCATTGGCAACTTTTATATAAAAAGGAGACTGGACATGTAATGTTTAATAACAGCTGTTTAATAAATTGATCACTGGAAATAGTTTCTCTAAAACAAAGTAACAGAGACAAAAGTATCATTCCCTGACCCCTCCCTTCTTTCTTCCTTCAGAGAAGGCAAATCACAATTACACCTCCGGGAAAAAGGTCTAGTGTTCACACTTCATCAAAGGAGGATCAAACACTTTAAGCTGCTCTTTTTTAAGTTAATAGTTTCCAGATCATCATTAGTCATTTCTTATTTTTAAGTGAGAAAATATCACGGCATTGAAAATAAAAGCCATACCATAAAACCATAGCTATGCTGAAGGAAAAAAAAAAGAACTGTCATAGTTTGAGCTGAAACACCTGATTAATATGTGGGGGTGGGGTTGGCAGGGGGGAGGGGGAAGATTAAAAGCTTCTGCAGAATGCACATTAACATCCTTTTATACTCAATGCAAATTCTGTGATGCCTCTGTTGTGCTATTGCTAATACAATTCATAATACGTTGTAATATTCAGTTTGATGTTATTCTGTGCCTCAGTGTAGCACTCTTGAGCAGTGTTGTCCAATCTGGATTTAACAGACTATTGTGCACAGCTGTAAATAAGAGCAACTGCATGTTTAACATTTATTGAGAAGGGGCGTCTTTCATGCATTTCTTCCATTCCATGATGTTGCCAAGGTGATCATACAGCGATAAACAAGTTTAAAATATAATTATATCCTTAATATTTCAAACTCAGGTTGTCTACTAAGAAACATTTGAATTGTCTGACTTATACAAGTAATTCTACTTGGAAGATCCTGCAGTTTTACAAATCTTTTAAGGTAATGGTCTCATGGAAGACTATCCATCGAATTATATTTTTTCTTCCATAAATAGTTATGCAGCAATATGCTGTCATAAAAAAGGAACTATCAAAGAATGGAAATCTCATACCAGATTTCAGCAGATGTGACTTTGTGATATTTTCTGCTAATCTTTCTTAGAACAGACTGAAAATGTTTAACATACAGTTTTCAGACATGTTCATCTGACAACTGGAAACTGAACAACCTTGAAACATTCACTTTAGAATTTCTTTAGCCATTTTTTCCATTTTGCATGCAGCATACCAAAGCAAAATATTTTCTACACACACAAAAACTTTTACTCATGGTGGGCAAGTCATAAAGATTTCAGAGCTCAAAAACACCTTCTAAATTACCTAATCCAGCCCCTCCCATATTGTACTATTAGTGAAGGAGCAAATATCTAGAAGCACTGAAGACCTGAAAAAGAATGAATTGCATTTGAAAGCTTGTCTAGGACTATCCCAACCATGCAGCAGCTCCAACAAAAGATAAAACCAGCAAAAATCCTTGTTTCTCAAATAGAATCATTTCATCCATTTAAATGAAACAGAGGATTTCAAATTTTCATAGAGAATATAGCCTGTGCAAGTTTCAGGTCTCAAATGCTGCCAGATCTTTCCTAAGAGTTCAAATATTTCAAAATGTTATTGAAAACTGTAAGTATTGGGGGGGAAAATTTTCAAAAGTCTCTAAAAGTCAATATTTTGAAAATATTTACCTGACTAAAAATACAGTGATGCCTAGTGGGATATTTAGAAGTACTCCAAATGGGAAGAATGAATTGCAGGCACCTATCTGCATCTTTGAGTCAGATGAGTAACAGGGAAGTGCTTCATCCTACACCAATTCTGTGGAGTGGGGCAACAGCCAGAGCCAGATTTCTAGCCACAGCTTGGCAGCCTGGAAAGAGCAGCCATGATGGTTGCTATTTTTGTGCTTCGCCTTTGCCCCCCCCAAGTTGGTGCCCAAGGCTGGTGCATGAGTTGTTCCACCTTAATTATACTTCTGCTCTAGGCATGTAAAACACTTAGCTCTAAGTAACTTAGGAGTCTAAGTCACATTGTTGAAAGTGACTTAATCACTTGGGAATCTAGCGTAGCTACACATTGCCCTACGTCCCTGTAGCAAAGCACTACGCCTTTGTACAATGCACTTCAGAGACATAGTGATAGCGTGAGTCTACATGTGATTGGCAGCTACATTGCCATAATGGTGCACTCCCCGACCCTAGTGGACCGCTACGATGAAGTAGTGGCAAAAACTAACCATATGCCGTGTGCACAGCACAGTATGGGCGGTTACTGCTCTGTGCTTTAGTACTTCTAAAAGGAAGTACTAAAGCACAACGTTGGAACAATGTTGCTCTAGGGTGACATGTAGATGCACTCTAAGTCATATTTACTTTCTATGAGACATATCCACATAAGGGCATAAATTACTTCTGAAAATGGAACCCTGGGTCAGATTTTTAAGGTTGTGTGAGCTCCTAATTTGCACTGTCAGTGATTTCAGGTGCTTAGATTTAAAGTCACTTTAGGCACTTCAGAAAATTTGATCCAAATTGCTTAGTTGTGTCATTAAAGCAGAGCCCCATAGAGGGGGAAGTGCACCCCTACCGAGAGATTAATATATTTTAGCTTCCTAGCACAGGGACAAATAAAACATGTTCTGTGATGTATTTCCCATCAAGGTCTATTCAAGAGCATACAGGAGTGAGCATCATAGTCTCACATTCACATCATCAGTTCCCCCGTATGGGGGTCTTGCATACATCAGGGAGCATAAGCCTTACAGAGGTATAAGGAGGGTGACTCCCTCCATGCTCCTCCCATTGTGCACCACAGGGCAGCAAAGCACAGTCTGCCCTTAAATGAAGGAATTTAAATCAGAGTAAAATAAAAACCTGTTTAAATAAAGATGATAATTTCTGTGCCATGGAAACAACACTTAGATTTATTAAGTGAGCAGATTTCCTAGAACCAGATTACATAGATATGTTCTTTGCTCTGCATTTCCCCTTTTAGTATCCTGGCTTCTCAGCTCCTTAGGCATCTCTCACCCAATGCTTGCTCACTCAGTTGCGGGGAGGAGGGGGTGGGGGGAGGTTGCTTGTTTTTGTTTCTAGAACCCCTTTCAATAATTCTCCCCTATTCAAAAACATTTGTTGGAAAAAATGCAATAAAATTCACTAAACATTGCAGCATAGTTATCTCCACCTGAGCTGTTCTAATTTTGGCCTATAGATACTCAGGAACAGTTGATGAAAGTAGTGGCTCATGGTAATAGTCATAGAAGCAATGTAGGAGTTTCATGATATCTACTCTCTTACAGAGTTCATGTCCTATAGCTTTCACAGTATTTATCACATATGCAAATCACTGAACCAGTGCTGTCACACACCAGTTGCAGTGAGCAATGGTATAGAGGTCTGCTTGTGGGGGATGATTAAGTAGAAGGACAGGAAAGGTGGGAAGGAATACCCTGACACAAATTTTAGAACAAGGATTCACGCCGTGAAGCTGTCAAGCTAATTCATACCATAAGGTAGTGATCAAACTAACATTTTCATTCTGCATACAAGGTCCAATTCAGATTGGGTGTAAGTAGGCTTCATTGAAGTCAATGGTGCTGCACCTACTGGGTCTGAATTTAGCTCACAGTAGGACTTGCTGTGAAGTGTATTACACTACTGATAGCTATGGCAACATACTGTTTTTTCTGCATGACCTAGATGCATTTTCTGTTTACGCAAATGGATGCTATAGCACAGAAACAATGTTATCCCTCTCTTATTCAGCAAAGGGAAAAAGGATTGTACCTCGGCTTTAACCCATGCCTGGAATGGAGTAAGAAGTGATTTCTCCTGTTCTGTGGATATGATCTTTTAGTTTGGCATAGCTCCTTTTTGTTTCTTCTCACGTCATGGATATTTTACACAGTGCCGTGTTCTCAGGCAGTGCAATGGAACTGGAGGCATTTTCTTTGAATGTGTTGGAATATAATGACCATCTCATTTTGTCAGCTAGTTTTTCTTAATGTAAAACTTCATCACTGTTAGGATTTTGCGTAACATTTTATGAACCTAAGTCCTCGGAAGTCAGTTGAAACTTTATTATTGAGATCACGTAAGGACTGATCACATAAGTCTTTCTCATGGAGATAGGATTGAATCAGCCATCTCCTTTGAATAGAAGACACCAGACGGGGAAACCAAATGTCTCAGCCCTGGGAGATGACTGTTCTACAGACGCATTTTTTCAAAGACACATCTCTCTGGCAAAATTTCAATAATCAAGGTAAAGCATGTGTTTGGAGGCTTGGGCCTCCCACTTCTAAAATAATATTAAACCTACTTATGAGATTTTAGAGTTTTATCTGAATAGAGAGGCCTTCAAATGATTTATTTATACAAAGCAGTATCAAGCACTATTTCCACTCTAGGGGGAACTCTTAAACAATCAAAGAAAAGGTTGTGGCTTCCTGGCCAAGTTATTCGAGGCTTCAAAGTTTGGGAAAAGAAAGCTACAACATGAAGTTATTTGATACATTTTGGCTCTGTTCCTATGAATCTGTTTCTCTCCACCTTCCAAAAAACATATTGTTCAATTCTGCTTTCATGTTTTCCTTTCTATTCTTATCAGCCCAGAGGGGTGAGAAAAAAATAAGCAACATTTAAATTGTCCTTGTTTCTTTCAAAGTATATATATGGCTGTTTGTTGTATTGTATAATACTTACCAAAATAGTCCATCCTTCTTTTTTCTATCTTATGCTGCTACATTATAACTTCTTTTTACAATCTTTCTTTAATACAGAGTATCAGAAAAAGTTTTACATAAAGGAACAATAAAGCTAATTAAATAAGTAAAAACTTGCAACTGGACCAAATGATGAACTCAACATAAAATTCAATAAAAACTACATCAAAAAGAGCATGAAGTCATTCTTCTTTCTTATTAGTTAAGTAAACATCTGATTAAAATTAAGGTAGATTATAGCTAGATTTTACAGTGAGTTAAAACTCTTGCCCAAGATAGATTTTTCAATGAAAAAGTGTCATGAATGAAAACCTGGGATTTCTGGTCTTCTCCAAGTTTCTATTTGTGTATACCCTTAAGCCACTTACAAGTCTCTGTAAGGAAAAATCAAGGGGTTGCAGAAGATTTCTATGGGAAATTAGGGATGCAGTGTATAAAAATCAATTCTTCAATACCAGGAAATCTAATGGAAAACCATATGCCAGCTGTTGTGCTGAACCTTGTAGGAGGAAAATTTCAAATGGACCCATCTAAAAAAGGGAACAGGTCTGTTTTTATCCCACCTGTGCATCCTGGTAATTCTAATTGCTCTCTGAACCAGAATGACTCCGAGAAAAGTTAATTTATGTTAGATTAGGCCTAGAAGTTGCTCTACTTTGTGACAGACTTAGCTACCTCTGGTACATTTGGTAGCCCAGAAAAAACATGTTACTGAGTGTTTTCATAACTCCTCTCTCCCTCCCCTGCATGCCCCTCTCCTACTTTGTCATACTGCTGTGCACCTAATGTAACATATGAGTGGGAGGTTCTTCTGATCACATCAGGAGGAGGGTTATGCTCTTGTGGCCCTGTGGCACCACTGTTCCTGAAGCTAATTTCTTGTTCCTCAGGAAATTCAAACATTCCAAATTTTACTTGTGTTCCAAAATATAATACTGAAATTTAGACATGTCCAGCACAGTGAAAATTATGAAAATAGTGTTTTGTTCCATTAATGATCATCCCCTTCATTTAGCTAATGTTGAATCATTTAATTCCAATACAGTAAAATGTTTTACTTGTGTTCTGTTTTGCTTTGACTTTTACATTTTAAACCACCCATATCATATAATGCTAATACATATACACAGAATATGATATTAAAATGAATATGTAAAATGTTGAGCGCAATTACATTAACCAAAATTACAAGGCTGAAACAAAATATCTTACCTTGAAAAAAAGAAAAGAAAAAAGAAAAATGAGATCAAAATGATTCATTTTGACTTTTTCCTATTAAAAAATCATTCAAATCAACAAGTTTCTTTGCAAAGTTTTGATTTCCACAAACTGCATTCTTTTATTGTTCTGTCATTTCCCCCCCAGTTATCTGTATTTGGGGATTTTCCCAAGGGAAAGTGTGAAGGGCTCACAGAAGGTTTTTTACCCATTTCACAAAAACATTTTAAAGGTTTTTAGCTATTTTAAAAAATAGTAGAAAATACTCTTTTTGAGGCTGAAGTGATGCATGACTTTCAGTGTACAACTACAACCTTGGAAGACTTTGTATGTACAACTTTGGAAGACTGTCCATCTTTCATATGTTGTGACATTGCCACATTGCAGCCCACTTTTAAATTTCAGTGAACTTCAATGCTTTGACAAATTCATATGTATATAAAGTTTTGTGTTATTGCAGTTGGTTTTTATCTCAGCCTTAAAGGCAAAATTTTATCAGCAGAGTTCTGCAGGAGAATTTATGGGAAAAGTCTCTGTTTCTCATATGCTAAACCTCACTTTCACTATCAGGGGAAATTTTTAGTTCTGTCCAGTTAAAATCCAGTAGAACTTTGATTTCTAATTTTCATACATGCCTGCAAAAATACCTGCCTAGAATATTTATTTATAAATTTACAGGGACATGAACTAAGAGTTGGTAACACCTAAATCAGTAGTGGCCAAACTTTTTGGCTCATGTGACACAAATGAATCTTATCTCCTCCCTAAGTGCTGCTCTGATCCCTGTCTTCCAGAGGTCATGTCTTAGGGTGCCAGAATGCAGGCATGGGAAGCTTGAGTCTCAAGCCACATGGAGCAGAGCTGGGGTGGGCAGGACACTGTTGCAGGAGGATGTGTCACCACCAAAAGCCAACCTTTCCCTGGCCCCTCAAGCATCACAGTTTGGCAAGTGAGGATTTAAGCTCCTAATCTGGCAACAACTGCAGGGTTATGGAAGGGTTTACCTGGCTCTTAGCAGTGACATCTGATATCTTCCCCCCCAGCAGAGTCCACCCCACCTGTGCTCCACATAGGAAGAGGTTTGAGTCCCGCCCCTTCCATCACCCCCATTCTGGAACCTCTCTTGACTGAATGCTTGGGGCTTGCACGCCACACACAGTAGCTACCAGTGCCTCTTGTAGTATGCATGCCGCATGTTGGCCACCCCGGATCCAAACAGTAGCAACTCTGGGAGATTTCTGAAAGCTCTTCATTGATCACTGTACATTATTAACGTATAAAAGAATCTGTAGGTTGCAAAGAAGGTTAGTTTGGGAATTCTTCATGTGGAACAGAGTTTGGGAGAAAGTGATTGCTTTAATACCATTAGTCACTTCGGGAGTGTCTCCCTGGGTATGTAAAAATGTAACACTTAGATTGACCTACTGTTAGGCTGATCTAAGTGCCAATCTGTACAGAAGTTCAGGTATGTTAGACTGGGCAGAAGTGGCTGGCCTGATTTAACTTAGCTCACCTGAGAAGGAGTACAGCCCCAGAGCTGAAAAATCCCAGCCACTCACCCTAGCCCCAGGACAGTTTTCTTTCAACCCCACCTTGGCCAGGTTATTTTTAGCTCCCTGACCTTCCCAAACCCAAATCGAAATCCAAACCCAAACCTAAACCTAAATCCAAATGGACAACCCCCACACAGATCCATCAACCGCCCGCCAGACCTGTCAGTCCCCACCAATCCCACTCCCATGGACCCTCCCTCTCCACAGACCTGCTACCCCCAAAATCCTGACCACCCCTTCTCCCACCCCGCCTTACTTAGATTGGGTTTCCACTACAGCTTCCAGCACCAGTGAACATATGCACACACTGGACCACATGTACAATCTGTTGCTTAAAGTAAGTCATGTGATCAAATATCGGGTATGGCCAGTGGCAACATGTAGGGGTACACGGGGGTGCATATGCACCCCTTGAGAGTGCCAATGCACCACCTATCCGGCCGAACTACCTGTTTAGCCAGCGGACGGGGGGCAGGCGGGAGCACCAATGCCTCTCTGCACGTGCCAGCCAGGGAAAAGAGCCTCCAGCAAAAGTGGCCACACTGCTTCTGAACTTGTGCCCCTCCTGACTCAAGAGGCACAAGACACTCATAGGTACAGAAAATGTCTGCATGCACCCCTTGTCATCATTTTCCCTTTCCTTAAAAACAAGTTTATCTCCCAATCACCGCAATCTCCTTCCCTTGCAACAACCTCTGTTATTAGGTATGTAGAGTATCAATTCACATGCTCTGGAGGGTGGGTAGCATTTTAATTAGACCAGCTCTCAGGAGCCTTTCTAATTAAAATGCCTACAATGCCTCGTGTATCAGTATCCTATGCTTCAAAATGGCAGTGGGGGCCCTTTAACTAAAGATTGTGGAACAGATGTCCACAAGCTTTAGTTAAAGGACCCCTGCTACCATTTTGAAATATAGGGATGCTGAATACATGTGATGGTGAGGCTGCTGGAGCATTCCAATTAGATTAATCAAGTCTGCTGTGATGTGTTCTAATTAGAACTCATCAGAACAGGTATCCTGCATGTGTATAGGCACACATAGAGATGAAACTACAGTTCTAGCTACACATGTGGCATATTCCCATACCAGTTCATATGTATTAGTATGAACTAAATCTGGGATGTGTCAGAAATAGATACATATATAATCAGGGGTGTAGCAGGATTTGGAGTACAGAAAACCTCACCATGCAGCAACAACTGAATAAGGAAGTAGCATCCCAGCAACCCAAAATAAAGCAGTTGGCTTATGGGATCATCTTTAAGGTAGACAAGGAATACCAAAATTTTTGCAGGGTGGGAAGGGACTGCTCCTAGGCTTGGGTAGCAGATAACTGGGCAAGTGCAATTTCAACTATTGGTTAGTTTTAGTAAAACATAGTTGAGTCAGAACATCAGTTTCTGCCTGAAGTAGCTGTTAAAACAGACAATTCCAGAGAAAGATATGCTGCTGGAAACAATAACACTGAATGCTACTTAAAATTTCCTAGTGAAGCTGGTTTGCTTTACAGTATTGATGGTACTAAGATAAAATCTAAATACCTTACACAATGTATTCTCTCTTTCCTCAGGTTCATTGTGCTTTCTTTGTGTGATTCCCTCCCCCCCCACCCCCCTGCACTCTAAGTCAGGGGAAACTATTAGGAGAGAGATAGATTTCTCTAATGAGCCTAGAGGTAATGCAAAATTCATGGGCTTTCACCTGCAGTTGGGTAAGGCATGATATGATGCAGAAACAGAAAAGGTGATCTACCTTTTTTTTTTTACAGTTATTGCAGAGGCAGGTACCATAGTTGCTACTGGGCATCATGACCCACTTGTTCATTTTTAGGAAGAAGTGGATACTTTCAATGGGAGAAACTCAAGCATCAGATTTGCTCCTTGGAGCATTAATAAAAGGGCTCAGTTAGCTTCATCTCATTATTTTACTATGAGTATTGACTTTGGCCTAGAGTCATGTATAGATAAAATGGTGCAAGGGCTTGTCCTAAGTGATTACTCAGAATTACAAATCATTTCACGTGTAACTGAATACTGCAGCCTAGCTGGCACCCTGCCCCTTGCTTTCCCCATCCACAAATTCCCCCTCCCTCCTTAATAAGAGCATGAATCTGGCTTTGGCTGAAGAGGCAATTAATCTTATTCACTGAGAGCTGAATTTTAATTCACCAGCATGAGGAAAACATACTTGCCTATCGCACAGCGTAGCGCCAATAAAGATTTCAGAAAAAAGTTAATAGGTGGCTCAGTAGCAGGCAAGGAACCAGCAGCATATTACTGTATGTATATCCTATCTCTAACAGAGTAAACTCTATTAGAGTGGCTTGTTTTTTAGTGTTTGTAATTGGTCCATCACTTCTGATCATGTATAAAGGTTACTCACTAAATATATGTGTTTTAAAAAGAAATGAAGAAGAAAGTGTGAAAGATAAATTTTAGTAGCACTGGGATTCTAAAAGCCCATTATTTTTAAGAGTACAGAGAGGATCAATAAAATAAAGGGACACATAAAAGCACTAGATACTCTTGGTACATCCAAATAAAATAAAATAGAAAGTGCAAGGTTCAACTTATAAAGCAGTAGATGGGAGATGAGCACATAGTCTGTTAGGGATATACTAGGTTTCCTGAGTGCATCTCCTATGTTATATTTTAGAAATTTTCCCCTAAGCAAGACCCTAGCATTTTGTCAAAGGTTTGTTTCATATCTAGACTTCGTGCAAAGGAAAAAAATTGAATCAGTGTTTTTACTAAGGTACCTATGAACAACTACATGATTTAATATATATCCCTGCTTAGTCAAATATCCAATTCCCATAAGGTCACAAAACAGATTTTTCTCCTAGTTTAGTATTTCCCTCAACAGTGAGAAAGGCATTCTGTCAGCCACATAGCATGCAGAGAATCAAAGGCTTGCAAATAAGTCAAAGTTCAGTAATAAAAGGTAATTATATTTAATTTACTTACCCAAATAAGATGTTTTATGGGAATATAGCATTGGCAACAATTTTGGAGACTATGATGAGCCCTACATTAAAATGCAAGACAAGAGAGTACATTTTGTTTTGGCCAAAGTAGCTCATTTCTTTTGTAAGAATGATGCTAGTATCTTAAATGGATGCAATGTAAAAATTCAAAATATAACTAATTAAGCAAAAATTCCCAAATTCAGCAAGCGATTTAATGACAGGGCTAGCCACTCTGAAGTAAATGAGGCCTTGACCTTGCCAAACTGGAGCCTAAATTATTAACGATAAACATTAAATATATATAATGGATTTATAATTGCAATGAATGCTTTGTAGAGGTATGCATATTTCTGGAATTGACAAGGTGATGGTTCTATTTTTTCATGAAGTACATGTGCTTTTAATGTTCTTTTAAGAATGGATGGAGGTTGTTAAAATTGAAATAATTGTAATTTATGCTCTAAATTTTATCTAAAGGGTACCGGTTATTTAAATAGTTTCAGCAGCTGGAAAATAACTTTTCAGCTATAGTCTGAAGTTTACTCCCTTCTGGTTAAACTCACATACCTACATCTAGCCATTTGGGGTGCTTGGTTCCATTGCCAGTCCAAGAGCTGAATTCATGAGTATCAGGAAATTGTCTACTGGTAAAAGACATTAAACGTTGCCATTTCTGAAGCTATGACAGAGTGTTGCATGGAATATATCTAGTTATTATCATTATTACAACTTGCTGAGGGTCCATTATGTGATAGTGTATACTCAATAAATCATTTGCCAGTTGTAGTTACTTTATATGTCATGTCATATTTCTGCATCTCAAGATTCAGCTTGTTACACAGTGTTTGTGTGTTGATGTTATACCTTTCTACTTCTTCAGTGATGTTTCAAGGATTGCTATTCTTGGCTCATAATAATAGCATGAAAGTCACGTTTCATCTGTTTCCATCTAAATAAAGAAATGGAAAGAAAGAATCAGTGGAAGGCTGCAGTTTATAAACACCATTTGTTGCCATCTGTGACTTATTTTTGAGCTCATACACTTCAATGAGGGGGAGCTGCACGAAACCAAAAGGCACATAGGTGGATAAGAAAAAGTAAATCTAGTATTTTTTGGTAAGAAACCCACACAACCTGTTGGTTATGTTAATTGGTCATAATTTGCTGCATTTGAAGTCTCAAAGGCACTATTTGCATATACAGTCCATATGACTGTATACAGTCCAATATGAAACTTCTAATGATACTAGCTAATTGCCTGTCAAGAATGACAGTTTACAGGGAGTGTTTACATGGCCCGCCCTCGCCTCCCACTCACCCTTCGGGGCTGGCCATGTAAATAGTCCCTCTGCCACTGTCGCCTCCTCCTCCAGCCTCTGGCATGGGGGCTTCCTCCCCCAGCCTGACTCCACCTGACAGCGGGGCTTCCCCCTGCCTCCACTCCCCTCCCTCCCTGCCACCTCCCTCTCCCTGCTGGCTGTTGTCGGGGCTGGGTGCTGGGGGGGGGCATCACCACTATGACCTTCCCTCCCCACTTCCCTCCCTCCCTTCTTTCCTTTCTTGATGCCCAGCCCGGACAACAGCTGCCACCATGACGCCCCCCCCCCACTTCACCTCCCCCTACCCCGAGCCTGCCCAGGCCTGCGCAGCCTCCCTCCTTCCCCACTGTCTCTCCCTCCCTGCCAGCTGTTGACAGGGCCCTCTTCCTGCTCCCCTCCTTTCCTCCCTCCCTCCCCGCTCACTGCCCTGTCCCAGCAACAGCCACCACTGTGACCCCTGCCCTTTGCCTCCCCCCCGCCCTGCTCCCCTCCTTCCCTCCAGCAGCACATACACAATTGGCCAAAAGCATTACAGACAGAGATACACACACACACATGCACACACAGACTAAGCTCTCTATATAGAGAGAATTTACCTGCATACGATCATCCCCTTGATTGTAATACAGTTATCATAACTGCAAGTGCAAATTCCATAGATACTAGTGAAAATCTACCTAACTAGCATCATGGATGCTTCTAATAATGCAGGTATACAGAGTGGCTGTAACTGAATCTGTTAACATGGTTTTTGTGTATAGGGAACATAATAATTTTCTTTAAAAACAATAAACTGATGCTAAATATGTAATGCAGAGATGCAAAAATGAAACATTATTGAGGGCCATTTCAAGGTACACTTTCCACTGGAGGACAACTTCTAATGGTATGCACTCTGACAGGATGTAAGCTGTCAACATGTTTGCAGATAGGAAACTGGACCATACATGCATGCATATGCATGGATTCATGACTCACTGTGTAGAGAGGGTGTACTGGCTCACTATTTTGCTTTCAGATCCTTTTTTATTTAATAAAAATTATGGTGGACCATTAGGATTGTCCTGATTGTATACATGAGGCCCATGGTCCATATGTTGTGCATCCTGATCTAAAGATACAATATGAAAAACTTGCCACGCTTTCTGAGGGTGGGAGAGAATTATATTATTGGCAACTGATTAAAATCAGCAGCAATTATCCAAAATAATCTCTTAGGAGTACAGGAGGAAAAAAAAGAGATATGACTCCTTTTGTGGGCTCAATGTAGACAAAGCATTTGACTGTCATTGCAGTGATTTATCTCTCTTTCTCTTTCTCTCTGTTTCTCTCAAAAAAGACCAAACTAGATTCATAAAAAATAAGAGGAAGAGTAACATTTAAAGTAAGTGGTACCACAAGTTAACTATAAATTAAGAAGTTCAGAGGAACATGAAATAATATCAAGTACTTGCAGAGATCCCCTACATGCCCACCTATTGAAAGGTAGAAGGACTGTAACTTCTATTCATAATCCTACAGCCTGACAAAACTTAGAACATTCAAAATACTGATTTTAAATATATCATAGACTAGTAGTAATAGTCATTGATATTTTTATGAAAATTCAAAATATTGAGGAAAAAAACATGAACAGGTTTTCTGACAATCTCTAGGTCTTCTTTCAGCAATTCTAACAAAATCAGAAGGTGACAAAGTCCTAGGCACAGGGGAAAATAAGTATAAGTGATACTTGAAAGTACATTAATAGTATGATAAGGTTGCAAAGTCAAACAAACACCTGAAATTTCAGAAATGCCAGAAGTAGGGTCATCTGTGCAACTTAATTTGTTGAAGTTTTTAATCACAGGATCATAAACAATTTTTCCATATGGGATTTCTGAATCATTCAATGTATAGGATTACATAAATGTGCATATAAATGACGACAAATGTTGCAGAGATGGTTCAAGTTGGAAAAAAAAGACCATTTCAGAAGAAAAAGGCAAACATATGAAATATTGGGCAGGAGAGAGGGTTATGAACCATGGTACTAAAAGACAGAGTTTAACATGTTGCATTTAATACCCCTTAAGGAAAGAGAAGTGGTGCACTGACCGCAGTCTAGGTCAGCCCAGCATGAAGTTGCCTCATTGACTAAAGAGGAAAGGTGCTCTCAAGGATCCTCTAGCGTTTGAAGTGTTCAGATAATGCAATATGTACTGGTGATTCTGATTAGTAAAATAATTTATCCATAGCCACTAACTGAATTTGCTTTGTTATGCAGTAAGATAAAGAACAGGCTTCACTGACTGCAGACATTAGAAAGTACAAGCTCCACTGACATTCACTGGTATGGTTGTGTCTTTTATGAGCAAATTTATCCAGAAAGGAGAGCAGCTGTTGTTTACACAACTTTATTTGCTCAGAGGCTTCATCATGGGAAGGAAGTTTTAAGTTGTGATGACACCCTATTTTGGCCGATAATAGTTATGTATCAATGTAGTCCAATGTTCCACTCATCTTTCCTCTCTTACTAGTGCCACGCTCCTGGCAGACAGGGCTCATCAACTCTAGACTCCCTAAAAGTCTGAGGTCTGTAAAATAATTCTCACTTGAATCATCTACATAATTCTCACTTTAATCACCTACATAGATTTTAAGTTGATGGGGCCCTGTGCCCAGTGTCTGGCTTGAAATCAGCCGTCTATCTTTAAATATTATGAACAGAAGATCTGTACTGTAAGCACATCTGAAAACGTGCAGGTATACTCTAAAAAAATACAAGCAATAGGGAACCTTCTGCATTCCAACCGCATATTTGGTTTTTTACCTCATCGTTCATTTGTTCACTTTATAAGAAGCTCAGACCTTGAGTACCACGTAGAAAGGTCTCATAAGAGTTCTTAATCTGCCAGAATGCATGGCCATATCTTCAGCTAGTATAGATCTCAGTGATAGTGAAGGTAGGGAATGATTCAAAATGAACATACTTGTGGAAAACAGAGAGCTCCTCTTACTTTTTTTCCATTTTGTAGGTGGAAAGAACAATTAGGAATTGTTCATAGAAGTGGGAGTTAGGGGGACACAAGTGAAGCCATATCAGAGGTGTACTTATATTTTTATTAATTACAGAATGTAGCATTAAACATTCCCTAGCAAAAATGTAAAGAAATATTGGAATCATAGTGTGGGATTGTGTTTCTCTGTCCTGGGAGTTCCTTATTTTTTACTGAATGAAACAAAAACTACAGATGATGCAAATGTAGGCAATCCCATATCCTGAGAGAGATTTGTAGATGCAGTGATCATGTAAATTATTCATTAAATGTAGAGGAAAAAGAGAAGAGTAAACAAATTTGGAATGTGACCATCGTATTTGCTTTTAGCTTTGATAACCTTTCACATTTAATTACAAGTAAAAGGCTTCCTTGTAGCTCTTGTCAGAATTAAAATAATGGATATGCGCAACTTCCTCTCCACTCCTGTTACGTGACTTATGAAAACCACAATAGGTGTTGAAGTTATGGCTGTGTCTGGGTGACTTCTTTGCAAATCAAGATGGATGGGATTTTTTCCCCACTTTAATTAGTAATACCAGATGCTCCCTAAGAAAGAGAGTGGGTTGATTTTGCAGGACTTCCAAGCTAATGTATCACCAAAGTTTTAGTGATTGATTAAATAAATGACTGGCCAATGTTTCTCCAGTGAAAGACTCATGACATTTTAGGCAATTTAGTCAGGGATCATGGATAAGAAAAGACTCTTCTACTGTATATGCTGACATACTGCATAGAAACCTTTATTTTGGCCAATTCTGACTGTTACAGCCATCCCAAATTAGTCAAGCAGTTTTTTATTCTTTTAATGGATTGCTAGTGGAATTCCCAATTTTTCCATTTATTTACCATAGTTTTACAGTGGTGACTCACTCTCTTCCCAAGCCCCTGAAGAAAGACTCTTTTGGGAGAAAAGGTAGAGGTGTGCAGGCCTTTAAAAGTTGGTGTGGCTGGACGTTCTCTTGCTATCCCTACCTGAAGCCCTATTTTTCTAATGAGCCCTAGTCACTTTTTTCCCACTAGGCATCCCTTTGTCAATCTGTTTTGCCTAGCCCGAGGGAGGCACAGCTCCATTAAACATCCAGGAAAGGTTGCTACAAGCTAGACCTTCATCTTAAAAGAGCCCTTCTGCATCCTGATAGGCTTCCAGTAGTCCAAGGAGTACTAGTGACAAGGTGATTTCTAATTAAATATGGAATTTCTTTGCTGCAGCATAAAACACTGCTACCATGCCACCAAACTAACCTCAGAAAGATCTTTTAAACTGTCATTTTCTACTAGGCTTTTGTAGCTAGCAAACCCTTCAGGAGTTGGATTTGCTGGTGGGCTTTTCTGCAGATTTGCTAAATATACAGTCAGTAGCTCTGTACTCTTTTTAAAAACTTAATAAGTTTTTACAACTTATCTTACAGCCCCATAATTGAAAGCGTGTAATGATTTTCAGAGATGGGTGGTCCATTCCTCTTACAGATGGCCAGTGTGCTGGTGTCATAAATGACCATTTTATGGATGGATAATGTAGTGAAGTCATAATTCTTTATTGCTGATGGTTATTGCACTGGATCATGACCCTTGGATATTGAGAGTCAGTTTTTAATATCACAACCATTTAGAGGGGTTAATGGACTAGGTTTTGCAGCTTTTGACCTTTTGATGCTGAGGGTTATGAGGTTGCATTTGTGCACTAAACTGCCAGAAAATATCTGTTTATTTATCTCAGCTGCAATAGATGTAGTTACTATTTTTACTCAAGAACGTAGGAATACTGTGACTGGAAAGATGGTAAATTTGAGAGCTGCAGCTTGTGAGGTATATGCAGTATGAAATCTTCAGTGCTTATTAATGAGATAGTCAATGTTTATTAACATTCACTCCTAGTTATGTTTCATGTACAGAAATAAAATTGAAATTGTAATATATCAGTAAGAAAATATTTGAAAACAGCAGTTCGGCAGGTGCAAGTGTGTAGGGTTATGTTATCTGATTAGCTAGGCTACCTATTCATGGCTAGTTCAGGTGATTTGTGTGATAATCTGAAATGATCACAAGAGAGTTATTACAAGGGTTAAGCTTTCTTTGAGTGTGTGGGTTTCCTTGTTTCAGAATCCATTTTTCCTGAGTCCTAAAATGTCTGCATTATGAAGGCAGCCATTTTAGCGCTTCTAGGACATGAACATTGGCATCAAGTCTGCTGCATCCATAATAATAGTAACTACAGCACACAAAATGTAAAAAGCAACATTTGTTCTTTTTTATAAATCCAAGTCCTTTTTTCAAATGATGATGACTATTATTAGGAAGTAATAGCTGGGGGGAAGCAAGCAAGACACAAGGACCTGAAAGGGCATTCACCTGCCTTATAATAGTCACAGACCTTGAAGGACAGTGCATTTGTAACATATTTCAAATTGAAAGAAGAAAGAATTTACTATTTAAAAAAATATTCAGAGCATAAATGCATGCTCTGATTTTTAAAGCTATTTGAAAAAGAGGGAGGAAGGAATTTAAGGAACCAAGAGACACTGACAGAAAAGAGAGTTAGTGATCGTAAAACCATGGTAAGAAGTAGTAGGACCACTGCAGAGAAAAAAGTCACACATCATAACTGAGCATCTAAAGGTTCAATCCCAAGCAAGACAAACTTGCTAAGGTTTCTGTATAGATCGGGTTATTTGTCCATGCTACATAGCACACCACAGTAAATCAGGTCTTTTCACAATACGGTTTTGCAGCATTCTGAGCAAATATCCAAAATAAAAGCTAATTTTTAAACTTAAATTATTTCCCACATATCTTCTCTTATTATTATGATTTCTTCCTATGTTCATTATTGTCTTTTTATTTCCATGATGCTTTTCGTCTGTGGGGATGCTTATAGGCAAACAAAATACATTTTGACCGGGGAAAAAAAATTAAAAGTTCCATTCAAACCTGCAACAGCTATTTTTTCATCCCTATTTATCCTTCCTTCATTTTCTGGTTTTCTTCCTCCCCCTCTTTTTTACTGCTTCTTCTTTTCCATTTCAGAAAGGTGGGTGGGAGTGTTGCACTTTGCTTGTGAAATCTGTGATGCTGAATGATTCCAATATAATCAAACTACACTTTTATAGTGCCCCTTCGTGCCACGCAGCCCAGGGTGCTAACAGAATAATAAAATTAGCAACTCAGATAATGATGAGCAAAGCAGGTCAAACAAATAATTTTTAGACTTGGAACTGAAACGGAAATGGTGTCAGAGTTGTAAACTGTGCAAGGCTGTGATGAGATGCTACTTAGGCTCCAAGCATAGATATTTGGAGAGTATTTTGGATGCTCTGAAGATCTTATACTGTGGTACACAGTGTTTCTTGCAAGCCAATAGGAAGTGAGTGTAAACAGACTGCAGTTTTCGTCAGTGGAATTTGCAGCATCTTGCAAGATTAAGTTTTCATGCCCAGACTGAATTTTTATTTATAATCATGTGCCTTCATGTATTGTATTTTGAAGATACCTAGGGGCAAGGAATATTTCGACCCTAGCTCATCTGTAGTTGATTATCTCATTGTACCTTCAGCTTGACTCCATTTATAATAAAAAAAAAAGAATAATCAGTTAACAAAACATTGCTGATGCGATGATGTATTTATCTGGATTACTTTCATTTTTTCAGGAATAGTTTGGGAAGTAAATGCTTGAGATCAGAGAAATAGACAGATCTTTAAGCAAAAAGCTTGCAAATCTCACAGTACAAGAGGTAACACTTCTTTTATTATGAGGACCTTTTTTATTATGAGGCTCTAATCCAAATATATCAGGAAACTATCTCCAAAAGGGAGAAATCTTTTAAGATTTACACTGGTTGGGTACAAGCGTTTTTTACCTAGCAAATGGGTGACAGTCAGATCGATTAACTACAGCATATACTACTTAAAGCAATGAAGAAAGACATTGGGATGGTCAAATGATTAATGTCAAGCTATCCATTCTCATGTTCGAAATATTAATTGTGTTTAGCTCTGACCTCCATCCTCATTGCTACCAATATAATTACAGGATTTTAAATGAGATGGAAAAAATAATTCCTCCCCCACACCCACTTTAGCTCAAAGATCCCTTTTTATGAAAAAAAATACAATACTTAAATTTGTCATTCTTTTTGCTGTGTGAAATGTGGGCTCTTAGGAGATAATAGTGCTGTGCTGCTTTAAGTCATATATTTCCATCCTTTTTTCCTTCTCGCTCTCTCCTTTCCTTCACTCTTTGTTTCCTCTTTTGTTTGTATAATGTTCTTTTATTCTGAGCGGTATAACATTTTAGTTCTTGTAATAAATGCCTTCATGTGAAGCAGTTCAGCTAAGAGAATGTTATTAGACTGTGCTCTCAGGCAGTGCACCTTCACACGATCAATACAAATCTGGGCCTCTGCTCATTCCCTCTTTGCTTAAATTCCCTGCAAATGTGCAAGGGAAGCAGCAGAGGGTGTCATCAATCATGGGCTACTGTGACATACGCTGAAACCTGACCAATGCTGAGATGTTTTAATAAGGCATCCATTAAAACCCTCAAATAAATTGCAATTTGAAAACAGAACATAATACCAGCCAAGTTTTCCTCATCCATCTTGTGGCATGTCATGTAATGTAATTGTGCTGTTAATTTATCCAAGAACTTTCTCAGTACACTGTTTCATTGGCATTGCTTAATTTCCCTGAAGACTATTTGTGTGTGTGTGTGTGTGTGTGTGTGTGTGCACGTGCATGCACGCCTGGGTGTGTGTATGCATGCACACATGTGTGTCTGCTTCTGCTTCAGGGGTAGAGTAATGTTTCTGCTTAGCATGGCATAAGCCGAAGAACTAATCAAAGATTTGAAATGTTTGACATTTTGTCAATGGCTCCTCAGCTTTCTGATGTTTCCTTGCCAGTTGTTGCCCAGAGCAGGCCCCCCCACTCTTTCCTTACCTAACTCGCCATTGGATTATGCCCCTCAAGAGTGGGATCACTCAGAGTGCCTGTGGATCCCATCAATAAATATTGACAAAAGGGTTTAGGGACCATTTAAGATCGCAAAGCAATGGCACTCAAAACAAGACAATACTGATTTCTGTTCCCTAGCTTAGAATGTATACGTGAAGTTTTGACAAGAGTAAGGAAAGTGAGAAGCTGTAAATCAATAGGAGAGAATGAAAAAGTGTTTCTGTAGAATAATGTCAAAGTGATTACATTTAATTTTTTTTAAAGGGCTGGGAGGAAAGATACAGGCAGAAGCTCATATAGATTTCTTTGTCTTCCACGCATAAATCTAAAAATAAGCAATGCAGTTCCTCATGTAGAGCTGTATCAGCAGATTTTTCCACTTTTATTTATTCTTCTGGGTTTTTCTTAATCAATCCTTTATCTTTTCTTGCTATGAAAGAAACTATTGAGAGGTATAAAGCAGGGTTGCCATGTACATTCAGTTTAAATCTAGTCGGCTATTCTAACTATATTACCAATCAGATATTGATTTATATCTATGAAATGTCTTCTCAAGATCCTCCATTTTGAAGCCATTAAGTACAGTATGCCAAAGGATGCTGAATATTTTTCAACAAATTGAAACCACAACTATGTATCAAACAATAATAAATAGTTATACAAGATTAATAAGCCAGGGTAATTAAATTTAACTTCTACAGTGTAATATCTTTGAGAACAACATTCCCTCTTTTTCAATACAACTGGTCCTAATGTCATTTTCCCCCTTCATTGACTTTAGTTGTGTTATAGAGATATATCTAGTGACAGAATTTGGTCCTTAAATGGTTGGTTATTAGACGTACTACAATTCAGATGCTCCTAAATTTCATGGTAAATGCAGGTAAAATAAAGTCCTAGATATACAGGATTGAATGCAAGAGTAGTATAAGTGCATGGTGGCTTTTAATGTCATTATTCTACAACACTTGACTGTTAAATATTTTGAGATCATCTGAGAAAAGAAAGCTGTTTTTTCCACAAGCATCAGTGTTTTCATATTTACCAGCAGTCAGGCATCAAAATATAATGCATTCAAACAGAGGCATGTTCATGGGGAGACCTTACTGTCACCATAACAAAGATTTTCTTTCATGCATGGAGAAGGCCAGCTGCTGACATTCAAACAGCAAACAAAATATTCCTCAAAAAGTATTAATTATTAGGACCAAAATGATCAAATAGATTGGACTTCAGTCACCAGTCCATCTAACAGCCCACAGTCAGAAAAGTAAGTGTGAACTGTCTACAGAAAATGATTGTGCAGTTGCTCATTTAATTTTTCCATGCAATTACTGTTTGCATATGCAAATTAGATAGCTATATGTACACATATTTTCCTGAAAATTTGGACTTCCGTTTCTTTAAAAACAAGTCTTACGACTGCTCAACCTATCTTAAAAATTATTATAGTAGTATGAGTGCTTTTATTACATTATAAAGTATTATAACAGTACTTTATAATGCTTATTTTATCCAATATAAAGTATCCCCTTGAAACTTTCCAGTTTCCATATTGATTGCAATTACATAATAAGTAATCCTCACATTACCTAAAATTCTTATTTTCAGTTTTTAGAAGACTGCAGTTATTGAGACAACCGTATTTAATTAGCAGAGACCAATGAAATATTTTTAAGGACAATCACTGTCCTGGATGTTTAAACTGTCACTGTAGAAATACAAGGAATGATGACACATAAGTGTATAGATGACAGGGCTTCAGTACAGTCAACATAATTCAAGTGGAA
Organism: Crocodylus porosus; assembly: GCF_001723895.1. NCBI lineage: Eukaryota > Metazoa > Chordata > Crocodylia > Crocodylidae > Crocodylus > Crocodylus porosus. The sequence continues at coordinate 62,033,080 of NW_017728947.1, read as the reverse complement.
GAAATGAATATCTGTCTTAAAGTGATGTTATAGGTATTGAATAATGTTAAATAAATGCAAAATACTGCATATGGTAAGTAATTTAAGCAAAGTTTGTGTGCCTGATTTATACAGGTCAAGCATGATTCTTATGTCCACTAAAGTTGCTTTACACTGCTGTGCTAGAGAAAAAGGGAGATAAATTATATTTACATTCTGTTTATGGCTGCCCTATGCTGCCCAGGCAATGTAAAGTAGTACTAGTGTAAATTAAGTTTGAAATAAAAAGTAACACAACAAAACAGAGTGAACACAGGTAAAGCACAAAGGACACGCTCATGCATTTCTGGTACAGAACTGCAGCTATTATGGAAATCAATGGAATCACTATTTAGTTTCTTCTTTAGGAAATACAGGGACATTTAAAGGATAAAGGGTTTTCTGTACAGTCTTCTGTGCCCTGCCCCAGTTAACCCTGAGATGTTTTTAAAAGGGTTGATTTGTTTTACTTTTTGATTTCCCTCCTCTGAGCTCTTTCTTGAACTGATTTACAATTCTTGCATCTATTGCTGCCTTCAGCAATGTGTTCTATAATTCAGCCACCCTTTGTATAATTAAATTCTGCTTGAATTGCTTATAGGCTTATATTGCTTATAAGCTCCCTCCTTAACTTCAGTCTGTGACCTCTTGTTTCTGAGTTACTAAAATTGTACTGGGCATACCATGAATAACCTTGTTTGACTACTAAAATATCTGTGTCTGAATTTAATTTGAGGTTCAGGTCTCTGGGCAAAAAATCTCTGTAAACTTACATTTGAATAGAAAGTTTGAAACTTAAAATCCTTTAATGTTTTGCTGTTGTAGCAGAAGTCTAGCAAGATAAAATATGTTATGTTATGAACACCCAATCCAAAAATAAAATAAAATAAAAATAAAATAAATCTTTCAGCCTGATCTAACCATTTCCTCCCATATTTTCTTTAAAATTTCTTACTCCAAATTTGGATATGCTTGAGTGTTTAAAGTTCCCATTTGCACTATTTATAATCTGCATTTTTATATGCTTTCCTAAGGCCCTGGTAGTTATGAGCTTCTTAAAGGAACAGGCTCCTTTTTCTCCCATTGCTTTGAAAATAATCCCAGGAAAATATGCCAGTAAACCAGCTTGACCACATGCAATGATATGTTCAAGATAACCTCAAGAGAAAACCATTTAAATTTCATAGCATAAATCTGAGCTCTTGGCCAACCTTCCGTTAGCAAATCGCCTGCACAACTCTCATGCTAATTCTCCACCAAACCTCTAGTTTTATGAAAGCTATATTTTATCCGTTTGGTTATTTGCAGTCACATGAGAGTTGAAAAAGGAATATTAGCACCACTCACATTTTATAGTGGGAGTCACAGTATTTCGTTGACCCCTTTTTCAGGTCCTACTGAATTTCCTATACAAAGGAAATGAAAATGTTTTATATTTAATACAGCAACATATAACAAGAGGTTTAGTTATTACACATAGTGCTGCAATTTTCTGCTTTTGTTTCAGTTGTTTGAATAGAAGTGAAATTTCAAAGCACAATTTTTATGATTTGTTTATCACTGGGTTTTCAGATAAGAACAAGGAATAAGGTCGTATTTACACAGCAGACTCTAAATAAATAGATGGGTATGACTATCAGGAGGAGCAGAGGAGAAAATAGATTTTGTTGCTTCTGTTAGTTATCCTTGAAAGCTCAGCTTAGATATAGCAATATTTTTTTTCAGTGCGGTCTTTTTTTTAACCCCCCATTTTGCAGCTAGGTACAAATTGGTAAGATGACTTGTTTTAAATCTACAGCAAACAAAACAGCAGTAAAATACACACACTTCCCCACCGGATTAGAATTCAGCACCCTGCTAATACCATCTCCTTAGCCCGTTATTCTAACTACTAGACCAGACAACATCGTGTGGTACGTGTATACCTTCAGAAGTGAGCTTAGAATACTTAAATTACATCAGAAATACAAAGTAAGGTTCAGGGTTAAAACATTTACTCTGGCTAATGTGAAATATTATTACTTGAGTAAGGAATTCAAGACTGAGGCCACAAAGTCAATATTATCCTTTTATTATAAAAAAGAATGAGGAAAATACCTGGTGAAATCCTGACCCATTTGATAACAATGTGCATTTTGACCATGATTTTACTGGGCCCAGGATTTCCTCAATGCTATTTAAAAGTGCTTGGCTAAATGACATGGTTAGAAGGATTTTGTGGCCATTTGAGTAGAAAACGAACTGTAAGCTTAATGGCATCTCTATTGTTTAGGAAGTAACTTATGTTGATGTATAAAATGTATGTTTATATTTTTTTAGCCTTTAGCAGATAGTAGAAGTATTCATCCCGAAGTCCAAGCACTCCTTATAAAGCTTAAAAGTTCATTTCAATTGCATAAGGGAAATTTCTTGGCTATATATGAGTGATGACTATAGATAAGAACATAGAGGGGAATTGAGTGTAGACCAGTGCCAAGAGAACATTTTAGGAGATATGGTAAAGATAAAACAAAGCATAGCTAAAAGAAACCTCACTATCTTCTGGGCAAATGCTGGGAGCATTTCTAATAAAAACTGATGAATTAGGAGTTGCATGCTTTCGAGTTTAAATATGAAATTATAATAACAGAGAGACAGCAGAGCTCACGGCAAGAAAATGTGAAACCACACAAAATAAAATTAAAAGAGGGGGAAGCCAAAAAAAAAAAAGGTGGGTGGAGGGGAGAAGATCAGTAATGTGAGTAAAGGATTATATTCAGAGTTTATAACTTACTAGAATCCTGAAGCTAGAACTTTCTTGTGAAATTGGTCTTTTCTCCATGGTCTAAACTTCTGCATTTCAGAAATGAAGTGTCTAGTTACACTGGTTGTGAAGAAAACTTTAACTGATCTCCGCATGACTTATTTGCTCCCCATCACAGACGTGCCATGATATGATAGAGTTCTGGACTGGCAAACTTAACCCTGTCCCTCAGAACCCTACTACTTACTCTATCTTGCTCAGTTCCCCAACACAGGCTGAAGACAGAGTACTATTCCCCTTCTTTCCCCATGCAAATAAAGGTTATAATCAAAGACTCTACATCTGATGCATCCCAGGATCCTCAGATCACAGAGTTTCTTTGCCAGTGAGAGTAAGATTATCTGAATCATCTCTTTTGGTTCAGGTCTACTTCTACTAAAAACCAAAAAGCATTTTAAAGCCAATGGTTTGCTTTGCCTTTTCCCTTTACATTCAGTGATGTACGAAGACAATGGCACAAAAGGAAACTGATTTTTCATAATTAGCAACATCCCTAGGAATTTCATGTAATGAGAGTGTATCTCTAGGACTTCATAATGGCTGCTTACAGATGTGGAAAAAACCCCCAACATAACTTTACTTTCAGCTCGGCACGCCCCCACACCGAGCACAGCGCATGCCCAAAAGAGGAATTGCATCAGTGTAACCTGGCTCTCCCAGAGTCTGTACAGCTCACGCGCTTCAGTGGGGCTTTTTGGTACTTTGAACTAATAGCTGATTCAATCAGTTTTTAGATAAAAGCACAAAAAAGCCTCGCTGAAGCATGCAAGCTGTACAGACTCTGGAGAGCTGGGTCAAACTGATGCAATTCCACTTCCAGTAAAGCACTTTTTTTTCCACATTTGTTAGTGCCCATTACAAAACTGAAGCTTTTGTGCGATCATCTTTTCAGCCACAGCAGCGCGGGTCCCCAGTCCTACATAAGGCAGGAGCTGCGCCATCGCAGCTCAGTGCACAGGGCTGTAGAGCTGACAGGGCACTGCAGCTGTACAAGGCAGCATGGGTCCCCATTTCTGCTCCAGGCAGACACCCCTTTGGTGCATGGGGCTGAGAGCTGAGCGGAGCTGACAGGACGCCAAGGGCTGCATGCGGCAGCGTGGGCCCTCCTGCCATGAGTGGTGACCAGAGGGATGACCACCTCAGTGGGGGAGGAGGCCCCACCTCCAAACCACAGGTAGAGATGAGCCCAACCCTCCAAAAGCTGCTGGGAGTCATGAGTTACCCAGGAAGGGGATTAACATAGGGGAAGGAGGGGCTTTCCTCCATTGTAGTGATCAACGGGAAGCTCCTGAGGAGTAAAGGAGACTGTTCACCTGCGGACATAGAGAGGAGCCCAGGGGCCCTGTTTGTTAGCGGTAGTTTCCTGGCTATGGGCCCCTAGGTTACTCTAAGGGGAATGGAGTAACCTAAGAGGGGGCAATAATGTTCTGTTAGGTAACAGGATCCTTCCCCAGGTGCCATTGCTCTTCTTTGGCGCAGTTGCTTTGCCTTTGTTGTAGTTTGTTTCTTTATGCCATTGGGAGTCTTATTGTAAACCCTGCATCATTATTGTTGTATTAGGAGAGGATTGTAAGCTGTTTTATATCTAAACTCATTGTAGGGGTTATCTGTATATATTTGTGACTCATTTGATGTAACCTGATTGTGTATGTTCAATTATTGTCCCATTCCTGCCTGATATTTCTGTTATTGCTTTGTTGATTAACCTGTGTTTTATCATTAAGTGCTGCTTCACCTGCTACCTGGAGGGCCCTGTCAAGGGGGCAGAGCATGGGTGACTGGTGCCACCTTAGTGGGAGGGGCATGTGCCCCCCCCAGCAACTAGTCAGCAACTGGGGGGGGTGGATCCCCCCGCAGCCAATCTTGCCAACTGGGAAGCAGCCACAGCACTCCTGGAAGTGGCCACAGCACTCCCAGAGTTGGCCATGGCGCTTCATCCAGCACTCCCACTCCTCAGCCAGCACTCAGTGGTGGGGACACTGGTGCTCCTGCCTGCTCTGCCTGCCCATCACCTAAGTGGGGAGTGTGGCCTATCAGGGGGTGCACGTTGCCACTGGGGCAGAGGCTGCAGACAAATTTGAAGGCCACAAAGGACTAGACCTGAGCCTGAGTTCACGGTTGAAAAGAGCTATTGCCTGTGTAAATCTATATCTATAACATATGTGTAGATAGATAGATAGATGTAAGTTCATTGTTGTAAGTTTTACATTATGCTGTCTCATTAAACTTGTAAATAGTTAAGTATCACTGGGTGTTCCTGGTCTCTGCTCTGCTCTGCTCTGCTCTGCTCTGTAGGAAAAGGAGGTGAGCTGGCCTACAGCTAGGCAGCGACACTCCCCACAGCATACACACACCCACTGACAGCCCTTCAGTTGGAGAGGGGGTACCTTCCATGTACCACCCGTGTTACACAAGAACTAGAATATAAGTACTAAAATATAAGTACTAAAGTCTCCTTTCACTGCCCTATGTGTTGCACATTTCAATCTACTGGCTTTCACTGGGACAATGTTGTGAGGATAGGTACAATATATACAAGATAGCTGATACCCACTGGAGTGCTTTCATTTGCTAGCCAGAGGGCAGGTCCCTAACAAAGACTTTTCACTGGCAGAATCTACTCTGTGATACATGTCCATGGGTAGAGGTCACTGAGAGATGTGGCACAGGGAATTATGTAATTGTTATGATTTATGTATAATCCTGTAGCACTTTTGAGGTAGAGTTGGTGCAGATTGATAGGGGGAGGTGCTCACCAGGATCCTAATAAAAAATTGCAAATTCTCTGATTAAAAACCCAAAATCCATTATTAAAATGACGGGCCACTATGTATATAGGTATCAGTTGAACACAATGTTTTATTGATATCTTTACAGTTTTAAAGCAATTTGGAAACCTACCAGTGCCTTAGTCACTATAACATACATTCTAAATACCTATATATATATTTGACATTTTCATCATGGAAAATCAGAGCTCCTGCTCAGACCACTCTGTACACCCCAGGGAATTATGCATAGAAAAATTCTGTTCAGAAAAACTCAAAATTATGCAAAATTAATTACTTTTATCTTTTTACAAAATAAACTAAATATAACACTATTTGAACCTTCTTTACAAATATATCCAGAGACTTTGTATGGTTGGGGGGGATGAGTATGGGTGTGGGGGGGATTTGTGAAGGTGTGAGAGGTGTGGGATTTGTGGGGGCAGGGGGCAGTGAAGGGTTGTGGGGAATTTGTGGGTGGGTGTGGGGTTTGGCCAGCAGCTCAGCAGCAGCAAGCTGTGGGCCCTTGGGGCACTCATGGCCACAGCAGGCAGAGCCCTTGGTGGTGCATGCCTCTGGCCTAGGGCCTCCATGTGTCTTTGCACCAAACCAGGCTGGCTCTATGCTAGCATGTGTGAATCGCAGCACTGCATGCGAGAGCCACACATCACTGGGGCAGATGGGTTCCACATGTCCATGTGCAGCTTCTCACTGGAGTGCTGGAAGCCCTATGTGGAGGCATGGAACAAGCCAGCCTGGCCTGATGATGTGTGGACTGGAAGCCATGTGCCATCAGGCAGGGTGGGCTCTGTGCTTCCATGTGGGGCTTCCATCACTCCAGCGGGAAGCTGTACATGGAGGCAAGCAGGAACCTGCCCAGCCCAATGGTGCATGACTCAGTGTCTCCATGTGTAGATTCCTGCCTGACCCAATGGCACGTAGCTCCCAGTCCACATGCCATCAGGCCAGGCCAGCCCTCCATGTGGGACTTCCCAAGGATACCTCCCCACTTCCTCACCCCTCACCCACACACCCCTGCCCTGTTCCCCAACCATCCTGCTGGCTCTTCTCACAGCCTCCACCCCCCTGCCCCTCAGTCCTGGCAGTCACCTGCACCTGTCCCTGCCCCCAAAAGGTCCCTGCAGCCTTGCCAGTGCCCTCCATCCATGACCCACAGCTCTCCACACCCCCCACCAGCCCCATGGGAGGGGTTTCTCCCCAACAGCTCCTCCCAGCTCCCTACAAGCCCCACTTACCTTAAAGGCTCCAGGAGGGAAAGTGAGCCAGAGTCAAGCTCTAGCTGACTGAGAGTCTCAGGCTCCACTCCCTCCCCTTCAGGACAGGGCTTAGGGTTTGCCACCCTTTTTGCAAGAAGCTCCTTCAGCCTGCAGAGAGCAATTTGCAAAAGTGGAAAATCTGTGGTTATCCCCATTACAATGAAACATCTGCTTTTTTCTGTTAAAAGGGGAAATCTTCAGGGGGTTTTTCTGTTTTTCCATGGGAAACAGAAAACCCAGATCCCTGGTGCTCACACTACTCTCACAGAGACTTTGTTCTTTCTCATTTAATATGTTCCTCAAACTAAAGTGAAAGCCATTGTGATTGAAATGTTGTGAAAAAACATACAGCTGGGGATCTCTAGCCAGGCCACCATATATAGCAGGTTCACCTTTATTATTGCTCAGGGTAAAACGTGGCCAAGAATTAGAAAGAAAATAAAAAGATTTTTTGAGCAGAAAATGCTGGTAGTGAAACTGATAGGGGAAATAATCCACTTCACAGAATTTCCTTTCCTGAAAAAGATATTTTAAAAAAATGTTCAAAGTAATCAAAACCAGGGCTTTTCAACATGAAAAATGTATGGATCAACATAACCTGACTGAAAAATTTGTGAAGATTTATGACATTTCCACTTCTCTTGATTCACAATGTGAAAAAAATCTGATTTCACAATTTCTCACAGAATGCTAAAATTGTTTTTTAGTCAGTTCTACTGAGAATATCAAGTTGTTGTCTGTAATAGCCTGGCTGTCTATATTTCAGGGTGATTAAGTGTTATTCACCCTTTCCTTAACTTTCTGCTCATGTAGGACAGATTTAGACTTTGCCAATGACACTATGGAAAGTCCTATGATTAAAGGATGACTAGAAGATATTATGAATTATCACCTCCTCCACTGAATTATCATTCCCACCCCTTGCTGCATGTCACCTTGACATTTGACATTTTGCTGCTGTATTGGGTTAATGCAGCCCCCATAGTGGAGTAAAATGTGTACAGGTTACTGTGACAGAGCACCAAAGTGCTCTATCACTTTAAGGGCTGAGAGCAGGCAGCCAGCAGGTGCAGGCCAGCCCTGATGAGGCGGCCAGTTTAGATCCTGGCTCTCTGGGCTGAGGCAGCAGTTTGCTGCAAACAGCTGAAGGAGCAACAACACCCAGCTGAGTTGCTGCTCATGAAACACCTTGGAGGTAAGGGAAGAACTACTGCAAGCAATGGAGAATTCACCTGAGTTAAGTTGTTTAAAAAGTCAGTTATCCATACTGTTAAAATGTGTAACTTACTTCTGGTTTAAATTTATCTGGCTTGAACTTCCAACCACTGGAAATTATAATATAACTAACAAATAGGCAAAAAAATGTTTTGCCTATTTCTGGCATATATTACAGAACCAGAGATACCTTAACAGAAATTTGGCTACCAAATTCCCCACAGCTATTGACATAGGCTTTGGATAAGATCAGATCATTCCTTTATTTATTTTTCTTATATCCAGATGTCCTTTAATTATATTAATATAAAAACAAATTATTTAAACTAAATAGAACAACAGCTAAAACACCTATATTTTTGTCTTTCCATTTTTATATGTAAAAGCAAGAAGAAAATAGCATCCAACTACAAGGGACTGGTATAATCCTGGAATCCTGAAGCTTGGAAACAGAATTTGGACATTACACTCACAGTAAATCAGTGTCTCTGATGATATCAAGTCTACAGAGGAAATGGACATAAATATTTTGTCTGACATAACAGAGACAGTTTGGAAAGAAGTTAAGCAAAATAAAGGTTACTTGTCCTGAAGCTTATTGGATGTTGTTCTAGACCTCCTGCGCTGTTACAGAAAGGAGATATGGCTATATTTAACAGATAAAACAAAACTTGTAAGAGTGCCAGGTTTTGCTCATGGGGGACTATCTTCTTATAGCAATTGAGACAAAACCCATGCCAAAAGTAGGAACATGTTCTTCAAGGAAACAGAAACCACTGCAGTGAGGTCAAAACTTTAAAATAATTGTACGCAACAAGCAGGAGGCTTTTAAACAATAGCAAAATTTCCAGAAGGATTAAGGCCTGATCCAAAGCCCACTGAAAGCAATGGGCAACTTTCCATTGACGTCAGTGGGCTTTGAATCAAACCCTAGGTATAAATATTCAGCTGGTTGAATATTATTTCAATGAATTTTGCCAAATTATCCTAAAGCAATCTTCAAAAAACTTTACTTTCATTATTTGCACAGCTTATAGAACTGGCAGAATAATGCACAAATATATTCATAGAATTCTTTATTTGATGAACAGTACAGTTTTTAAAATAAAGTTATAAATGATTCATTTTCTCCCAATGGTGATCCAACTCTACTTAGGAAAGATTTCAAAAGGAAAATTAAAGAATCAAGAAAAAGCAATAACTGCTCTAGTCCTAAGACAGCACACTCTAGAAGGAACTGGAAATTCACAAGTCTGCTTGAACCCACGGGAGCCCGATTTTGCTAGCTTTCAGGGCATATTATTTTTTCCATTTTCAGTGTCTCCTTCCTCAAGCTGTTAGGGAGGATATAACTTGGGGGATAAAATAGTTATTATTCCAGGCAGCCCCTAGAGACCTGAAAGGGCACTCTTAGTAACATTTCATGTATTTGAATAAATAAATAAAGCACTTTAAGAGTTCTCCATATGGAGTCTTTATTGAATATTAAGTGGACAGATTTTTTTTGACTTTGTGCTTGATCTTCCACATTCTGCACAAAGTCAAGTTTTCAGCTGTCTTTAAAACTTGCCCACAATACTATGAATTCATATATATTAGGCCAAAAGTGCCAATTATCATCATCTACTCCTCAAGATTGATAGTTGGTATGTGTAAATTATCCCATGCATACCTCTTTTTGTAACAAAGATGAAAACAGAACAGCCAAACCCCTGTGGCCACGTGCAACCAGACCCACCTACTCTAGCGTCCAAAACCTAGGCCCTGCCCACAGAATTCTGTCTGGGCTAAAATTTAAGTGCTTGTTCCTGACCTCCCTGCACTTCCCTGCTTCTCTTGTTGAATCCCTGGCCCTGACACATGGCTCACTTTGACTTGGTTTTGGCTCTCGATTTTGGTTCTGACTCCTGGCCCACCATGACTTCAGCACTGGCTTCTGGGTTCACCCAGATTCTGGCCTCTGACCCCACAGACTTTGCCTGAATACCAGGTGACTACCCTGACAACCCATTCCATGGTTTATAGGTACAAAAAGCAACTTTCTAGACTTTGAATCATTCTTGTACCTCTTAACCCTCTATAAAATATTAGTCTTGGATATAACTTAACCATTATCATAGATTTATGAGGGTTAATCAGAATGTAATGCCTCATTTTTGTTCTCAGCCAAATATTATTCAAATATATGAAACTTGAACAGTAAATTTGTTCATAATTATTGAACACACAGTTATTTTTCAAGTCATCTTATCCCTCAATGGCCTTTTTTCACCAGTGAACAAAATCATGTATTCTAACATTGTATCAGGGTCAGAAATTAATGGCTCCTATTTTTTATCTCCTAAGAGAGCCATGGACATGGAGCCTGTTCTTATTGACTTCTTGCCTAAGGGAGACACAGAGGTCTATGTCAGGACCCAGAAGAAAATGAAACATCACATGCAAATAGCCAGACCCAACAGTGCCACATCTAAACTGCTCCTTTTGCTTGACAACACTCGCCCACACACCAGGTAGTACACCACAGAGGTAATTTCATTTTCCAGATGGACTGCTTCAGCCTACCTATGGCCCAAGGGATAAAGGATGGATTATGAGAGCAACATTTTCAGGATGATAAAGAAGTGAAGGAGGCTGTATGACAGTGGCTGTACAAGGACTTTTACAATGTCAGGATACATGCACTTGATCACTGGTGGAAAAAGACCATAAATGGAGAAATGTTCAAAGTATCTGCTCATTATGTGTATTATCATTTTTTTACTGTAGCGTGCAAGAGCGGAACTGCATTGTGTTAGGCACTGTACAAATACAAATAAAAAAAGAGTCAGTGCCTCAAAGAGCCTACAACATAAATGTAACACAGATTCTATTCCACCTACTGAGTATCTAGATGGACTTAGGTGCATAACTGATTCAATTTCCACTTTGGTCAAGTCCCTGAAAATCCATCAATGTATCTACATTAGTAGCATACCATCATATGACTCTTAAGACTGAAATATAAAAAAGCAGCATGGAGGAAAAAGGCCTAGCTACCTTTTCTTTTAACAGTTTTTCAGGGATTCAAATAGGGTGGAATAAGACAAGGCATAGGTGCCTGAATCCAGTTCAATACCCAATAACAGAATCTGGATGAGACAACTACACAAAGACCAACACGGAGCACCGGGAAACAATAAAGACAGATTGATCAGTGTGAGAGGGACAAAAATAACCTACATGCCTTATGGCTGAGAAGATATCTGTTTACATTAGTTGTCACTACATCTTATTTTCTTACTCTTTCCTTCTCTTAGCACTGCAAAACCCATAGAGTTTGGTAGAACAGAATTTTTACTTGAAAACATCCTGCTTTCTTTGAAATGCTGGCAGATAGAAATATGGAGCAAACATTACATGGAAATTACTGAAATATAATCAACATGGTAACTCATGATGCCATTTTTACAGTATCACTTTTCAAGTTATAAATGCACGTTATGTTAAAAATATTTTTACCAGATCTTGGATGAAAAAGGAGCATTGTTCTGAATCAAAATAAACAGGGCAGTCAAAATTGGTTAAGTACAATTGAAAAAAATGCGTTTAAATCTTAATATGAAAAGGATTTCTAATGTATCTACTGCTAAAATTATCACAACAAAATACATTTAAATTATTTGAGGGTATCCCTAAGCACTCATATTTTATTTTTTCCTCAAATGTATATATATACATTAAAAATTTTAAAAAGGAAAAATGCATTCAAGTAGTCCAGAAATGTTTAGCAGGTAAGACCATCAAATGTAGTTCAAACAGAGCAATTACAATAAAATCTGTGAGTTTTACAACCATTCAGGGAATAGTTTACACATTTTTTTTTAAATTTCCCTATGAGAAACTTTTTCACTGGAACAATTTTTATACTTAAAAGGGGACACTTAAACAAATGAAAAAAAAGTGAGATATAGGAAAAGAGAGTAAAATTTTATGTGATTTTCACATATGAATGTCAGGAGAAACTCAGATTAAAGAAGATATTTAAAAAACTCCTTAAACTCATTGGACTAATATGTCTTGGCATTTTCTTCCAGGCTTCTAAACTGATGCAGTGTGCACGGAAATACAGTACAGTTAGCATTCAACTTTAATTGCAATGAGGTGACAACATACTGGGTAATGAGTTGTTTATGAGTTGTAGATGTGTTTACAATGAGTTGACAATGTGTTGGATAAAGTGTTCTTCTAAAGTTGTAGATCTATTTACAGTGAGCAGTGGGGGAATGTTCATTAGTTGTCGATTTGTTTGTTTACATTGTTTTCGATTTGCAATTGCTATAAAACAAATTGCAGGCTGATGAAGGATGATTGTTTGTGTGCTTTAATGATTTACTGTAGGAGCTTGTCTGAAAAAGTACTTAACTCTGCTTCATCTGTCAGTTTCCACTGCAAAAGCTCCTAGTCACAATAGTTTTATTAGCACAGCATGGGCCATTTGTAAGAACATTATGCATCTAAAAAAATCTCTGTGCTTTCCTGTTCAGTCTGTTGTATTTTGGCTGGCTGTGCTGAACAGGATTCCTTCTGCTCACTACAAGCGTATACCTTTTAAGGTTGCAACTTGAGCAGAAGTTAATGTGGTCCAAGATGTACATCTAAAGCTATACACACTCGATCTCTGCAAATTCTTTCTAACTGCCTCCTCAGTAATGTCAGGTGTTTAAAATCTTACTGCTGTCTGCTTCTGCTACCTCCTCCAAAAGGGCAATTTTTTTTTCAAATTACCATCAGGTTAGGCTGGGTTACATACCACAATGCAATCTAATATACACTAGAGAAAACTGAAAAACTTCTTGCTATACTACATCTTTCAGTTGCTTGCAGTAATTTGGTAGAATCTACATTATAACCATATTACTGCAGTAATTCTTTAATAAAGTCGGTGTAAAATAAAGTATGGAGAAAAAGATTTGGGGGTTTTTTTTCCCCCTCACATCACATTATTCATATATTTTTCATCTCCATTCTCCGTTGCCTGGGAACAACTGTGTTTCACAAGTTCTCTGTCTTGCTGAATTACTTTTGAAGAGTATCACATCACATTATTCCAGTCTCCCTTCTCAGATCTTCCCTCGCTACCCGTCACTGTACCCAATAGTAATCAGTGCAAAGAATGATCATCTTGCAGTGATTAGAACGGGACATTCATGCAGCTACATTTGGGCTTCCCAAACTGATGGAAGCAGCCTTAGTCTTTAAGAGAAATATGTTAAGACGTTGTTCCAAGCCTCTGATAGTATGGAATGGATCATAAATAATACAAAGAGTAAGGAATAATGATCCCCAAGTTTATTTTAGCCTTCAGTGTAACTACTGTACTGTTACAAATCCTGTGTATAAATGAGAATTTTGCACCACTGGAATTTTAATTAGGGGCAAAAGCTCCAAAGGTGCAACTAGATAAGGATATTTTTCTTGTCTGCACTGTAAGTTTCCACCATCTCAGCTACACTGATGACTGGAATTAGTGCTAAGTACAAGGATAAAGGAAACCCATGCTGCCATAGGGACAAATTATAGCCACACACTTTATAATATTTACTTTTAAAAGGCCAAAATCTCTTCTGGTGTAAATGTAAAAAACTTAACAGAAATCAATGGAGTTGCCCCCATTTGAAGGAGAATAGAATTTATAGCAGTAAATGCAAAATGTAGACACAACAATGCCCTAAGGATGTCAACTGATGTTTTGTTATTGAGTGTGGTAAAACCTGATGTATGTGTGATACCACATCCATCTTCATCTTCCACATTTCTGGTTTCTATTACTAGATGACAATGACAAAGATAAGCCAAACTCAGCTTTGGTGAAAAATTAAGTCTTTGAAAATGTAAATATGTTTTTTTTTTCCCTGCTCCTCATATTTTGGTAAAAAATAAAACACAGGTTCTCCACAAAAAAGAAGAAGAAGCTATTTCTGTATCTGCCAACTATGAAGCAAAGTTAGCTAGTGTTTCCTGAAAGCCTTTTTCATGTGGTGGCCATGCCTTTAGGTAGCTGTTACCAATCTTTTAGGCAGATTTAGATGCTTACACAGCAATACCAGTAACAGTCAGTGAGAGTGTCCAACTGACAAATGGGGATAGAATTTAATGCCAAAATCGAGGGACCAGATCCAGGTTGTATAAAACAGCATAAGTCCCTTGACTTCTACAGGGCTACAATGATTTAGATAAGCTGATGATCTGACCTAGAATATACAAAATATAAATGTAGTGCTGATGTCGATTTCTCTAAAGGTAAGTACAACACAGTTAAGAAGCCTGAGGGTGACCTGTTTCAATCGTCACAGGTTAGGCTAAGATACAAAGATTGAACTGATAAGTGAAAAGACACCCACTTTTAATTCTGGAAATGCAGCCACATGCCTGAAGTGGCCCAGGCCAGAAACTTGGGGGGGTGAAGGGGCTTTAGAGCATGCCAGCCTGTTTGGCTGGAACAGACAGCTTGTGGTTCAGGGGAAGTGTAAAGCATCCTGAGACGATTAGGAACTATGAGTTAACTGGAATTTGGAGGGGATCTCAGACAGAAGTTCAATAAACTAATTTAATCTAAAACAGTTAAGTCTGATACTATATCCATCCAGGTTTATCTTAAATCAATTTTGACCATTTTGAAAGTGATTTATGTACACTGAACTTCTTTTGTGTTACCGGTTTGAACCAGTTTCTTATCACTTATACCGATGTATATGTTATGTCTTTCCCTAGCCTGAGAGTTTAGACACATTAGAATTACCTGAGAGCCAGAAATCTTCATACGTATTAGCTTTTTTTTGGCTTAACCTGCTTCAAATGATTTGCTGTCTTTTTCTTTGTACCTTTTCCTCATTTTACCATGACAAAATTTGCATCATCAATGAAAGTTTGGATTTTCTATCTACTCATATTTATACAGATGAAATGATTGAGTCTATCTTTTTTAAGCACCATTTACATGTAAAGGATAGAGCCTGCACCTATGGAAACCAGTATTGCCTCTGTGGCCTACTTTCCCTTAGAGTTCAGACACTTGACAAGCTTGCTGCTTTGGGAAGCTCCACTTCAATTCTACTCCACAAAACTGTGAAGACAGACTAAAACAGCATCTTAATTCACCTTCTGACTGCTATGGCTCTGATGATATCAGCAAGGGAAGTTTATTCATTGAAGCCAGAGGGCCAAGGAAGCTCTGCTAGAGGCAGTGTGCCATCATACAGTGTACATCCTGTTTTACTGTGAATACCAAAGATAGGCAGCTTTGTGGTCTAAGCTGCTTGCTTTTTTGTGTAAAGGACACAACAGAATATAGGAAAGAAACTCCTCCCCCAGAGGAAGAATTCCTAGGGCACTCAACAGCTGAAAATATCTCCTCTCTGTGTCAATTCCTCCTGCATAGAAGAGAATGTTGTTCTACGTTAATGCAGTGGTAAGGCCGCGATTTTTACTGTATTAATGAGTAAATGCTTTTATAGCACTTTGAAGATGAGCACTAAGTATTATTTATTTTATGATCATGGCCAGGTACAGAAGTTATATTTATTGCACTGCAGGTGCGCAGAAAGTGCTCTACAGCCATAACTGAACAGATAAGCAGGGCACGTAGAGTGCTGTAAGATAGACTCATCCCTCTGTATCCTGACACTAGAGACACACGCGTAGATGGTGCTGGGGACATGAGGACCAAAGGGGACCCTCAATGTGACCCATTGGAATGGACAGGCTTGTACCTGTAGTGCTGCGGCACTTGAAGGAGCCATCCATGACCAGGAACTCACTGCAAATGTTCAAGAATGAGATCTACGGATGGCCAAGTCCTCTGTGAGGGAGGTCATATGCATCACTTTGGAGCTGAGACAGTTGCAGTGCCAGGATAAGTAGTTTATGCACAGTTTAACACATACACACACTCACATACAGAACCCAGGCATCTGGGACATTTGTGCACGTATGCACGGAACCCAGGAATCCAGGACACACACACTTGGTGGGCACAGGGTGCACTGAAGGGGCCCGTGGGTGGCTTGTGGCCATGAGGGCGCATGCCATGGCAGGCCGCTGCCATATCAGGTCCAGGTGGACAGCTGTGATGTCCCTGCCAGCCAATCAGGGGTGGCTCAGGTGTTCAGTTATGCTCAGGAGTTTTTGGCAGCCCGGGGGGGATGCTGGGAGGCATTAGAAAGTGCCCCTTCTGCTGCACTCAGGCGATGAAGGCAGGCTAAGTGATTCATTACCAACAAAGAATTTTTTAAAGAAAAATTCCCTCTAACTTGAATAAAATCATTTAACACACAATAACATGCCCATGTTCCATAATAAATCAAAGTCTTTAATAATAGCTGATACCTAATTAAAGGTATATTTGTAATGGATTTTCAGAAAAGACTTGTAATGTGTCATAAAGGCCACATATAGATATTCTGTGTCTTCTGGGAAAACAGCTGAAACAGAAATGGCCACTTTGGGAGGAAAAGAACCCAACTATAAACCACAGAGCCAAATGGGCTGCTCTGGGAGAAAAATCCAGCTCCAGCTAGGCACATATTTTGGGAGAGGTTCTCCATAAAAAATACATGTCTTTACATTTTCCTATGGTTTAACTCCTCGTGGAGATCAGGAGGTGTGGAGCTTCAGGGAGAAGGCTTGGAGAAGCTGTTGCTTGCCTGCTCCTCCATAGAGCAGGCAAGGAAGAGAGAGGAGGGGAGGAGCAGCCTCCAGCTGTTCTTTCTTGGCTCCTTACATACTGGAGTCCCAGCATGAGAAGCAGAAAGGAGCAGCCCACACTTTCCCCAAACTGAAATCACCTTAGTCTTAGGAAGGTGCAAGAAGCTAGGGAAGATGTTACTGACTGAAGGTCCATACTGTTTCCTCTCTTGAAATCATTTCTAGCAGTGGAAACTTTGTTGTGCATTAGGAGTTGCCAATCCTGATTATACCAGATGGACATACTGCTGCAGAACTACCTGCAAAACTGGTTCCAGACTATTTCCCAACCTGCATTAAAACATTTCCCACCATCAGGAATCTCTTCTATATATGGCTGTTGCTGTTTGTGTAGTAAAAAATAAACAATTGGGGTTTTAGGATTGGACAGTAGCAGGTCAGGTTTCTAAAAGACAAGTTGGAGGCACTCACTGTAATCTTATTAACAAACAATCAGTTATGCACTCATGCTGCTTTGAAAATATATCCTCAGGTGACTAATTTTCATACATGTGTAAGTTTGCAGCTGACGATGCATTGTCCACCGATTCATTGACCTCACCTGGGGAAAAAAGCTAGGCACAGGTTCTTCTATTAGAAAATAAACTAGGGTAAAACACAAGAAAACTTCTGTAAGACGCTAACATTATTTACAATTTGCTCACTCAAAAGCTCCACTTGCAGAAGAGATTGTACAAAAAATAAAGGAGAAACTGCTGTTCATGTCACTTTCATAGTGCCTTACTTACATATTCATGTTTCAAAAGGATTTCTGTCACTGACGCTCATGCTCATCTAACCAGATACTTTGCAAGTAAAAATGCATGAAATTTAAACCAGCTTTTCATATGGACATTTTTAATGGCACACTGTTTTAGCAATCTAGCAATGGTAGACTCCTATAAATGTATAATGTGATGTATTGGATTATAATGCAGTCTGGATGCATATGGAGGTGATGTTTGCTCTTCAGTGAAAATCCATTTCCATGTCAAAAGGAATCCACTGGAATTAATAGTACATTGTCTGGACAATAAATAACGTTGCTTCATTTAAGAGAGACCTACCTTGTTCCTAACAGTAGTAACACAAAGAATTAATAAAGAAATATAAGAAAATCAAGCTCCCATAGGTATGAGTTGATGCAGATTTGTGGTTCTGAATCCAAACTCCAAATATAGGATTTAAAAAATGTAGTAAGGAAACTTTCATCTCCATCACAGTAAGCAAAGTCATATTGTTACATTTCAGTCATGTACACATTATATAGAGATGTAAGTATATATGAATTAATTGCAAAAGGATACTTGAAAAAGTAGAGCCAAATTAACTAAAAAAAGTGTGAATGTAAACTGCAGTAGACAAACCAGAGTAAGCCCCTGTGTATACATTCCCATTCACACGTAAAATGACCTTAGTTCACTTCAGCACAAAGGCTATTTAACCAATGAATGTCTGTATCCACAGGGCTTTACTGCACTTTTCCCCCTATGCTTTATATTCACGCAGTTAGTTAATTTGACTTTCCCAAAGTGTGCCTATGCAAGTTTCAGTGAACCACTTGCCTTTCCTTTGTGACCATGCATACGGCCTCAGTCCAGCAAACCAGTTAAACATGTGCCTTCAATGGGATTACTCAAAAGCTTAAAATGAAGAATGCACTTCAGTGTTTTGCTAGATTAGGGTTGAAGAGCTGTTCCTGAGAGACCCTTTAATGCAGGTGAATAAATAGAGAAGTGTAAAAGAATAGTCTTGGAGCATTATGTGAAAAGAGATGAAATAGGCCCAGAATGCAGGGTCTTCGGTGGGAATTATATACTGGCAGCTGTTGTATAAATGGGCCTATTATGGATATTAATCCTCAAAATGGTCACCTCCCAAATAAGGATAGAGAAAGAATTCTGCAACATTCATTCTGCAGAGAAAACTTAGTTCTTTTCCATTTCCCTAATATTAACCAAATAATCATTCCTAAAAAGTGCTAGTTTTGGAACTGCTATGAAACTGATCAAAATTCCTATTTCCACTGCCATAACTGTTGGACAGGTGCAGACACTACACTTTTCCTGGTATTAGTGATCAGTACTCTGTTATGGTCTATGCCCATAATAAAGTAGAAGTTCAGCACACAAAACAGTCTATATCCATAACAGAAGTTCAGCACACATAGACTGGTTTAAAAATGGTGGAACGCAGTCTAAGATTTGCCCCCTCCCCACCACCAAAGTGTGAATATGTATTCTGTTTGCTATTGATCTAAATTACGCTGCTTACAGAAAACTGCATGCATAACTTAGATTGATTCTGCCTTTGGCTTTCTGAATGTCTGTATCTAGCCTTTGTGTTTCAGAATGAATTAAAATATCACTGTCAACTTGATTTTTTAAATAATACTAACTACTTTTTTTTTAAAAAGATACATTTTCTAATAGAACATCTTTGAATTCTATATAAACCTTTAAACTTTCTGTGAATAGTTTCTCCACTGCCGATGTGGTCAAGAATTTTTCAGCAGGGCTCAATGCAACACAAATTTACACATCCAGAACAACTCCTACTCCCCTACCAGTTCCTTCTGTACACATTCCTCACAGCAATGCTTTAGAATTGGGCCCATTGGAAATGTTACTTGTGACATGGGATGTGTCGGGGAAAAACATGTATGTAAGTTTCCCCAGTTCAGTGTATGAGAACCATGTCAGCATGTAAGAGTAGAGATTACTTAGCAAAGGAATTACTCAGTATCTCCAGACTGAAGCAGTCAAGAACTACAAGGACCTAGAATTCACAAGAATGCCTTAAGATAATAATTTTAAAAAGATTTTTTTTTAAGGTTGATTTCTAGTTTCTCAGATTTTAGATTCAGGTTTTCAAGGTCTATCCTGTACTTGCTGTACAGGATCCTGTACTTGCTAAAGACTTACTCTAAAAATGTAAGCTGAGATTCTTGAACTAAAGAGCTGGGGCTTAAAAACAGCAAAATAGCATTATAAAATTGTGCGTAAAGTTACGAATGTCTAGAATAAACAAACTAAAAATGAGAGGAAAAACTCTTCTTTCTCATTTGTTTCTTTTATTATAAATTTACATTATTGCTGCCATGCTAGGTCCAGTTTTCAGAAGAAACTATGCTATGCAAACTAATGGTGTTGCTTTAGCAGATTCAGTTTTAGCAGCAGGGTAAACATGAAGCAAATCTATTGAACAGTCTAGGCATGATTTGTCATTTACGTGCAAGTAACTAATTAAATCTCCCAAAAGGCTTTGTAATCAGAATGGTTTCGTTTTAATGTAACATCTGGGATAGATTCTCTGGAGAGCCCCTTAACTTCATAAGTTCCAAATTCCTAGTCAGGGATCTGTAGGGATCTGTGGATATGACTGTAATGTCATTACAGAAACTGTAGTACTTTGCCCTAACAGGAATATTTCTGGAAATTATATCATTGACTGGGTAAGTGCACTTGTTCATAAGAAGGTAATTTCAGAGGCTGGAAGATCTAGGTATAACTGGTAATGTATATTTCAGATTCTTTCCTAAATTCTCTAACTTAAAAGGCCATATTTTCTCTGTTACTCGATTTAATTGTTGTGGACTTTTGGAAAATATGAAAACCTTCAAAGTACGAATTATATTGAAGCTGCCTGTCAAATTGACTTATTGTGAATGCCAACATGATATTTTGTTCTCTTTTCTAATTGGGCAACAACAGCTAATTACTGTTGTCTGTGAGATCATGTTTGACTGGCAGCTTGAATATAAATGAAAACCATCATTTCAGATGATATTATATAAACATTTGGAATAGGGATGTGCAAGCAGTGAAACATCAACTAAAATGAATTTATACATGGGTAATAAAAGTTACCTGCATTTCATGGATATCTCATCTAAAGTAACAATTCTGTACAAAAATACAGATTACTGCCAAGTGCCCACAATACTTTCCAAAAATACTTCTGGCACTGGTTTCATCAGGAAAAAAGGAAATACACTGGAAATTACTCATAAAACATGAATACCACATGTATATGTAAGTGGTCTTTGGATGAACTTTAAAGGGTTTTTATTAAGATGTCTGTAAACGTTGAGGAAACAGAAATATTCCCAATAACATGAAAAAAGAATCCAGGAAATATGTTAAAGTTAGGTCTGAGGTCTGAAGAGTTGACTTTAAATATTGTGGCATATACAAATTAATTTCAGAAGAACTAAGGAGTGGTCACTGAAAGAACCTAGCTGAGGCAATGAATGTCAGCTAAATGTCAAATTTTCCATTGTTGCTCCCCTGAGCTGTCTTTGCTGGTTTTTCTCCATTTTCCTTGACCTGTCCCATTACCATTTTTTCAAGAGGATGAGGAAACAATGTGTTCAGTAGAAACTATGCAAGTCAAATGATCAAGGACTGAAGAAGGAAGAGGAGGAGACTGACTTTTGACTTTTTTTCAGACTGTATTTTGGGCAGGGAAAAAAAAGGCAGTGGATAGCAGTGTAGGGATGCAGAGCCAGGCACTCAGGCCAAAGCCAGCAGCAGCCACCTTTTTTTTTACCCCCTCATGTCCTACTCTGTCAGAGCATGGAGTGATGGTCCTTGTAACATCCCCACCCACAGTTATACAACTGGCAGTAGAATCTGGTTGTCAGTGATATAAATACTGTGCAGAAGAAATGTGGATCTGGCTAAGATATTTACTTACTGAAAAGGATGTACGGAGCTCCCTCCATTTTCTTTGTATCTAGTTTTTCACCAGTGTAGCTGGGATGATGCCTTTTAGTATGTTCTTATTCATGCTTTCATCTGTTTTTGAGGTGGAGAAATACTTGCCTCCTGCAGTGCTTTGTTGAACACTAATAAGAACTTGCATATGCAAGAGGATTTAGTAGCATAACAAAGCAGTGGGTGACTAAGATACTAGCCCTGGGAATAATGTGTTATTTACAACAGAGAAAAATTCTGGCAAAAATTCAAAGTTTTTGCTCACTGTAACAGGACCCCACCCATTTTACCTCAGTGTGGCAGCTCAGCTGGTCAGGCTAAGAACAACACAGCTGGCACTCCACAGCCAGAGGCCCCACTCCCCACTGATGCAGGGCTCAGAGTCCATGTGTTTAAAACTGGCTCAGAGACCTAGAGAAAGGCGGGACATGTCCGGACACCAGAGATAGAGTTGGATGCACTCCTCCTTCCCCTTCCCCCCACCCCCGCCGGAAGCAACCTAATGCTTCCCATGTCAGCCAGCATGCCTGGGGAAGCAGCCAGGACAGAGAAGCATATATGCCTCAGCCAGGAGGTAGCTGGGAAAAATCATCATTGCTCCTGCAGCCAGCTGAAAGCCGGCTTTACCTACTGGGAGTGAGTGACCCAAACCAAGCCAGAGGAGCCCATCTGCCCACAGAGGTTTGGGGCCCAGAGGAAACATCAAGCCTGTTGACTCCACTCATGGATGGCCTGGCACACTGACAAGCTAGCCCACCATCACAGCAGTAGGACCACCCAGAGAGTCAAAGGTAATGTGGGGATAGAAGGGTGCAACCCAGTGGGCCTTGTAGAAACTCAACAAGTATGAGCCCTGGAGGGACAGCTCACAAATCCCACACCCCCCCACAGAGTGGCTGCACACCTGAAGTGCACCAATGAGGGACAAATATGATATTTAGCCCTGAGCAGGCCTGGCAGGGAACACTCTGAGGACCTGGTATCTGGTACTTGGCCTACCAGCCACATGAGAAGTACCCAGAGAAAAAGAGCCAAGTAGCCCAAAGGGGATGAAGGGTTGGGGGAACAGGCCCTCAATCCCCAGTGCTCAAGACTGAGCAGCTTGGCATGTGTAGCAATGATGCCAACCACTTAGAGCAAATTCTTTTAAATTAAGTTCTTTTTCTGTTGGCATTTTTCCTTGGTGAACAGCAGAACCATGGGGTTCCTGTGGCATCTGTGCTCTGTCAAGCCATTACTTGAGAAACAACCTGCAACATCAAGGTGCAGCCTGGATCTTCAGTAACACCTGAACAGAAAGGGGTGGAATGTAGGACAGGGGGAGTCCCACAGAACATGCACCAAGCAAAGCATTCCTGAGCCCATGTAGAAACCACTGAGCAACACCCCAGAGATACTGGGAACAACAAAGTCACGGTGGGTGAGGAGGCTCATGTGCAGTCCTCCCTAAATGGCAAGGTGAGGGCCTGTCACGGTGCATCAGCCGGGAAGCAGTGAATGGCAGATTATTGGTGACACTAAATCATGGGTGACTCAAGATGGCAGAGAAGCAAGCGAACTAACTGAGGGAATTGTCCTCAAGCAGTTCATCCAGGACCTGGAGGAGCAGGCTCAGAAATAGATGTGACAATACCAGCCCCAACCTCTGAATGAGGCTGTGCGCATCACTAAGGTCTATGTGGAAGTGACTGAAGAACCTACTCAAGACCAAGGGCAATGGATGGAAATGAAGAGCCAAGTCAATCCAGCCAACCAGCTGGAATCAGATGTCCAGCCTGGGTGCAGAGGCATCTTACCTCCAACCTGGCATTGTCTCAAGGGATTCAACAGCTGTAGCATAGGAAATGGTTTCCCACACTGTGGCATAGAGATGAGGGATGGTAACAGTGGGGTAAAAAAGATGGATTACAGCTTTGACCATGCCTGCCCTGAGCCCACCCCGCCCCAACACCTTGTTCACGCTCAGGTTGGTGGCTGTACCCTAACAGCCATGGTGGACATGGGGTGAGTGCAAATGCTGGTGCATACGACCACTTCACCCACTATAGCTGGCACACCAGCTACAGTTAAAATGCTAGTATGCATATATGGCAGATGGCAAACATATGAGTCATGGTTCTTGGAAAGATACACAAAATGGCCATGGGGATTTTGTGAGACTTGCCATGCTCTATGCTGCTGAAGAGGCTCATTGTCAAGGCCCTAAGGGACCACGACTCGACAGCCAGAGGAGTCCAAGAGGAGTGGTTGCTTCTCAGGGGAGCGATCCTGACAGCACAAGGGATGGCCATCCCATCTCAGAGGAAGGGTAGCAAAAGGCCGTAGCAACCCCCTTGGCTCAGCAGGGAACTTGGGGACCTCCTACGCCTCAAAAGAGAGACTTATAAAGGATGGAAGGTTGGAAGTACCACCAAAGAGGAGTACTCAGCACTGGTCCGTACCTCCATGAAGCAGATTAGGAAAGCCAGAGCTGCAACTGAGCTCCATCTGGCCACACATATCAAGGATACCAAAAAGTCCTTTTTCAGATATGTAGGGAGTCAAAAAAGAAGCAAGGATAACACTGAGCTCCTGCTGAACCAAACAGGACAGCTGATAACTGACACTCAGGAAAAGGCCAATCTGCTTAATGGGTACTTCGTGTCAGTCTTTCATCAGTCCAATGGGACCGTTTTGCCTAGCAAGATGTGGGATGGCCAGAGTGAGTGTGTAGTTATACCCAACATTGGTGTTGATCTAGTAAAGGATCACCTCGAGAGGCTGGACAGCTTCAAGTCCACTGGTCCTAACAGATTACACCCTAGAGTACTCAAGGAGTTGGCAGGTGTCATAGCCCAACCATTGGCAAAAATATTCAAAAATTTGTGGCGCTCAGGTGAAGTACCTGAAGACTGGAAAAAGGCCAATGTGGTACCCATTTTCAAGAAAGGGTGGAAAGTTGATCCCAGGAATTACAGGCCAATCAGCTTGACTTCAATTTCCAGTATGATTCTGGAGAAAAATATCAAGGAGACCCTTCTGGATAAGCTGGCCGAAGGCAACATCCTGAGGTATAGCCAGCACAGGTTTGTCATGGGTAGGTCTTGCCTAACCAATCTTATCTCCTTCTATGACCTGGTGACATATCACCTGGACAAGGGAGAAGAAACTGACATCGTATATCTAGACTTTAAAAAAGCTTTTGATCTGGTGTCCCATGACCTCCTCACAGAAAAATTGGCCAACTTTGGCCTTGGCTTCACCAGAGTCTGATGGCTAGGTAATTGGCTCCAAGGTCAGAGCCAGAGAATAGTGGTTGATGGCAGCAAATCATCTTGGCACTCCATGACCAGTGTCGTTCACCCAAGGCTCTGTCCTTGGACTGGTTCTCTTTAACATCTTTATCAATGATGTGGACATTGGTGTCAGAAGCGCACTGGATAAGTTCACTGATTACACTAAACTTTGGGGCATAACGTCCACACAGGAGGACAGACCAGTGATCCAGGCTGACTTGGATAAACTTAGTAAGTGGGTGGATACAAACCTGATGACGTTCAGTATAGATAAATGTAAGGTACTCCACCTCGGGAGAAAAAACCTGCAGCATGCTTTTAGGCTCAGCAGTGCTATGCTTGCTAGCACCATGGCTGAAAGAGACTTGGGGGGTCATGATTGACCATAAGATGAACATGAGCCACCAATGTGATGTCGCAGCTGGCAAAGCAAACAATAATCTGGCTTGCATCCATCAATGCTTCTCAAGTAAATCTCAGGATGTCATCCTTCTGCTGTACTTGGCCTTGGTGAGGCCACAGCTGGAGCACTGCATCCAATTCTGGGTTCCATAATTCAAGAAGGATGTTGAGAAGCTTGAGAGAGTCTAGAGGACAGCCATGAGCATAATCAGAGGGCATGAGAATAGCCCTTATGAAGAGAGGCTGAGAGCTATGGGACTCTCCAGTCTGGAAAAGCACAGGCTTAGGGGGGACCTGGTGGCTGCTTAAAAGTATATAAGTGGTGTACATTAGGATCTGGGAGAACATCTGTTCACCAGAGCACCCCAAGGAAAAACAAGGACCAGTGGTCATAAACTCCTCCAAGACCGTTTTAGGATGGACATAAGGAAAAATTTCTTTACTGTCCAAGCCCCCAAGACCTGGAATAAACTCTCTCCAGAAGTGGTGCAGACACCTGCTCTGGACTCATTCAAGAAGCATTTGGATGCTTATCTTGCTGGGATCCTTTGACCCCAGCTGACTTCCTGCCCTTGGGGCAGGGGGCTGGACTTGATGATCTTTGAGGTCCCTTCCAGCCCTAATATCTATGAAATCTATGAAATCTTAACAGATTTCAAAAACTGGAAGAGACTCAGAGACCTTCACAATAACAACCTCTGCCACCCCATGAATAGTTTTTCTAATTTATTTCTTTAGTCACAAAGTAAGGATACCTGGACAGAATCAATTTTTTCTACATTGTTGTTTATGTTTCCTATTTCTTACAGTTAGGCGCAACTTGTATAAAAATACAATCACTATTCCAGTGCATTTGTATGCAACAGAACAATCACACCTGCAGTGGGTAATCTTCATGAGCATGTACAACTGCATGCACAATTATAATAATACACACGAAAATCAAATACGTCTTCATGCCAAGTCAGGGCATGGTTCCCAGGGCCATTGTCCTGTAGAATCAGGGCCCTGAAGAGCTAGGAACAGCAAGGGCCCAACCCTGTGGGACAATAGCTCTGAGCAACATCTGTAAATACCAGTGAAGGGGATCAGCTGTGCCAGGACACATCACAGCACAACTGATTTACTCTGAAGATGACTTCTCCTTATAGCAATAGTTCAACAGAACATGAAGTCATAAATGTGCTAAGGAGTAGATGTGTTGCTCTTCTCTCCTCTGACTTAAAACTAATAGGTCAGTAGTAAGGGGGAAGCACATGAACAGCAAGGAACTGGTAGGGTAGCTCACAAGTATAAACTCAGAGGCTCATCCCAATTCTAGTCCAATTCTGAGGACCCTAATTTTCTCTTTGTCCATTCTGATGTCTGTCATTCTCTGTAATGTTTCAGGATTATTACAGAGTCTGTAAGGCACAACACTAAACTCAAAGAAATGCAATTCAAAGGTGAAAGCTTCTGTTGATTATTGCAGTTAGATCTCTACTTGCCAGCAGCCTCTGGCCTTTACAGGGGGAAAGTGTGTTTGAAATTAATTAATAAGTATATATCCTAAAAGTAAATCAAAATCTTTTTTTTCAGGAAGTATGATTAGTCATTACATTATACTACTACAGATAATCACTGACCTGCAGGTTAACAGCCAGAGGGCCAAATTTCTGCATTCCTTGCATAAAAAGACCCCTGCTGTTTTTAATGAGCATTAGTTATGTTAAAGAATATATATCAGGCTTGTAGCCTACTGATACTTAAAGCTGATCCATAATGTATCATCAACCTGATCTCATTTAATTCAGAGATTGTATTTGTTCCTGGGTGCTATTTATATCTTCTACAAAATGATCCTTAAGAAAAACACTGGAGATTTCTATACTGTTTCCTAGCACAAATACACTCTTTTCCTGAGGCATCTCAGAACTTTTTCCCTGTTGATAATAATACGTATGAGATTGGGGCTGACTTTCTTTGTGAAATAGTAAAAGTCATATTGAGAGGCTAAGTGACATAATATTACTCAGCGTAATAAATATCAACTGCAAGGTGAGCTGACTAGGACTGACACTGTAATAAATAAAAGATGGAAAATTTAGTGAACCTCACGCTATATGAAAGGGGAAATCTTTAAAACGCAAAGGTAGATCTTGTTACCAGACAAGCAGACTCAGGGCTGATGAATGCATATAAATGTAAGTTATACTACTATGGGAATAGGCCAAGTTACATGCTTGTGAATTTATTAGCTGATAAACATCAATCTTCTACAACCCCATGTATTAAAAATAGATGATGAGAAATTAAACTTCATATGACCAAGATCTTTATGCACTGTTTAAAATCTTCAATTCAACAGAAATAAGAGGTTTAGTTAAGACTCAAGTAATTTTTATTTTATATTTTCTGGATGCTCTTGCACTTCCTGTTTTATCAGAGGAACAGGAATTTTAGCAAAGAGATAATCCCATAATATCAAAAGAACACATTTGGAAACCATTTTTGAATTACCATCTGTGAGTATTTCTGGATCAGACAGTCTCTTAATAACCACTGTATAGAAGAAATCTGCACAATTATTTTTTCTCAATTTAAAAAAAACACACTAATGAATTTAAAGAGGAGCTCTCACTGGAAACTATTTGACCATGATTTAAACAGATGCTGCAAAGTTAGTGCTAAGATTTGATCTTTTATATATTTTTTCTATTTGCTCAACTCATGTCACTCTTTCAAGCAAACCAAAGCATAGTTATTACAGTCCTCTTTAGGTTCTTATTGCCAGAACAACCCTTTCAAAAGCTTGTAGTTGTTATAACATAATGGAGAGGAAACTAATATTATTTCAGGCAATATTTAATTTCCAAACTTCCAAATGATATGGTACAGTTCTGTTGCCAAACTGGGCAAACATAACTCTTTTAATCATTTTTTCTGGTGTGACCGTAACTGTCGATTTCAAATTCATTTAATTCTACAATATTTTCTTACAACTTGCTGTTACAGATAAAATTCATAATAGGAAATTCATTCACTGGAATAGTCACATAACTTAACACAAAGGAAGAGAGAATACTTGATCATGTTCTATAATTACCTACACAGGGAGAAAAAATCTGATACTAAGGGGGGGGTTTTAACCTGGAGAACAGAGGCATTACAAGATCCAATGGCTGGAATTTCAAGTCACCAAGGTTCAAACTGGAAAAAAGATGCAAATTTTTAACAGTAAGGGCAATTAACCATTGGAAGAGATTACCAAGGGATACAGTGAATTCTCCACCACTTGGAGTCTTTAAATCAAAATGGGATGACTTTGTAAAAGTACAACCATAAATTCTTGGGCTTGTTATGAGAATCATTGAGTAAAAATCTTGTGGTTGCGCTATACAGAAGGTCAGTCAAGATGATCAAATTGTAACCTTAGAACACAATCATGTGACTCTCTTTTAAAAACTGAACTAATATTTGTGAATTGTTTGCAGTAGTTCAGCTCTAGAAATGAATGTCACACTTGCCTGTACTAGTGTCACAGCATTCAAACACCATCATTTTCTCTACTGTATTCACTTTGACACTGAGTGGGTTTCCACTTTCCCTCTTGTCACTTTATCCGCCACAGGTAATTTGTAAATAACAGTGACCTGCAAAGCTGATGCTTGTCTTTGTAACAAAGGTAAGAAAGCTGAGAAAAGAAATGGGAAACAAAATTCTGCACCGTGGTATGACAGTTTGGGGATATGTTTGTATCAAAACAGGATTTCTTTTTTGTGAATGCCATTGGATCTTGTAACCTACATTATGGATTAGAGCGTTCATTTCCTAGCAAGAGGCCTGACACCAGGTGGTCAAGCTAGGGGTGCCATTACTCATTATAAGTCACATGTATTAAAACTGTGGAATGTTATGGCTCAAGACACCATTTTTTAGGCTAGTAACTGGAGCTGGGCAGAAAACATTTTTCCCTGTTCATTCATCTGTCCCTGAGATTTTTTTTTTTGTCCTTCTTTCCCACCAATAGCCATTAGATATTGTGGTATCTTATGAGAGATGGCTTTTTCAGATAATTTTTTTTCACATGCAGGGTTTACTAGGGCTTCCTTATGTCATTACTCTTGTTTAACATCCTGGGAAAAGGAATGCTGTGGCCACAAATCCAGTCTATGGATGGCAATATGAGTTATTTCTGTGCTTGTCCAATGCCAGCCATAGGCAGGGAAATGGATGAAAAAAAACGAATTTTCTGATGCAGAAACAGAGAAAAAGTAAATAAGGCTCCTAGGTCAGTGCTACTCAACATTTTTCCTGGAAGGCGGGATAGGCAGTGCCTCGTGGTTCTGATCCAACACCTGGGACTGGTGCGGCAGGCACCATTCAGCCACATGGAGGGTGGAGGACAACCTGTTTTGATTTAGTCCCATGGGTGGGGGGAAGGAAGGGGACGTGACCCAAGCCTGCAGGGGAAAAGGGACATGGCCATAGGAACTGACTCTGGGTGCTCTGGGGCTGAAGCACCCACCAAAAATTCAGCGGGTGCTCAGCACGTATGAACTATGGCCATTTTGGTTTTACATGTTAGATCTCTGTGGCTGCTTGCAGATGCTAAAAAAATCACACACTTTACCAAAAGCAGCATCACATTACTTAAACCCGACTCTGCAGCCTCTGTAAAGATTGGGTGCTTTAATGTGGGCTTTTGGGTGCTTTTAGCTAAAGCTGATTGAATCAGCTATTAGATAAAAGTGGCAGAAAGCCCCACTAAAGTGTCTGATTTTACAGCTATCAAGCGAGCTGGGTTGAAGTAATGTGCTGCCTCTTCTATGTATGCTTTTGGGCTCCCCCCACCCCCCCAAAAACACCAACTGGCAAAAACCAAAGTATGGTATGGCCTGTCCCCAACTCTTCCCCACAGGGGGAAGGAGACATGGTCTGGCACCAACCAGGCTTGCAGAGCTTGGGGTTTAGGAGTTTGGTAGGGGAGGGTGGCCATGTTAATGGTCACTGCTCCCCCACTACCACATTTACTGACTCATGGAGAGTCTCACAGATCAGATGTGAAGCTCTGCAGGTCATATTTGGCCTGTGGGCTGCAGGTTGAGGGCCCCTGTCCTAGGTAGATATGTCCAGAGGAGATGGGTGAGAGGAGGAGAACTGGGGGCTTTCCTACACTAGTTCTGTGTTGTGCCTGAATCACTCTCATGAAGCACAACCCATGTACTTGTTTTTGCTGTATGAATACCAGCTGAGACAATATAGTTACCTCATAGCAGTCCTGAATGCATGTTCAGAGCCTAACTTAAGCTTTCTGTTTTGGATGTGCTAAATAACAATCTCAGGGTCACTCTAAGGTGACAGTGCCTCATTTCTGAGATTCAGTGTGTGTGGCGTAGGAGTAAGTGGGCAAGTCATGCTTCATGGCAGTGCTCCCATGGCGGGAGCATGGGGTATGCATTCCATCCCAATATGCTTTGCAATCTACATATGTCATTAATACTGGATCTTAAGGTGTGACCTGTAACAACTGGTCCCTTTTCCATCTTTTGGGGGCCCTGAACTGAGGCTGCCCTTTTCTATTATAGGCTACACAGTGTACTAGGATTGTACAGGAAGGCAGAGTTTGGCTACTAATGTTAATAAAATAGCTGATATGCATTCATGATTTTCCAGAAAAAAATGTGCAAAAGTTATCAGTCTAATCATAATAAATACA
This sequence comes from Crocodylus porosus, assembly GCF_001723895.1. NCBI lineage: Eukaryota > Metazoa > Chordata > Crocodylia > Crocodylidae > Crocodylus > Crocodylus porosus. Next base: position 62,002,182 of record NW_017728947.1, on the reverse strand, counting down.
TAGTGATAGGATTGTGTCAGAAACCCTTTATTAATGTGATAAACTCATCTTCTTTTAACTCCTTTCTTTCACTGTACTCTATTGCACTATATTTACCATGATGTACCACCATCGATGTCAACCAAGTCACACGAGGGATGTATTGAGCTCATTGAAAAACACTATGTTTTGACATTTTAAAACCTCATTTACAAACTGTTTCTCCTTTCTCTAGTTTCCCAACAATGTTCCCTCTGAGCCCTGAGTATACTCAGGGGGATTTTTCCTGGCTAAAGAATCAAAAGAAAATAAATTTGCCTCTTTGGATCAACAGTCTCAGCTAATGAAGCCTTCTCCTCAGAAACCAGCCAGTTAGACCAATTAATACTTCATGGCCTGGCCAATTCCATTTAACAGTATGACAGCCTTTTTAATTCTACAAATATACTAAACACATTTCAACCTAGAGAAATCTATGTACAAAAAAAATTTAAAAGATAGGGAAAGAGTGACAAATCCATTTTAGAACAAGATTCCTCCAGCTTAGTGATTGCATCTTTTATACATTCATAGAATTTGTCTTATGGTAGTTCACACTAAAAACCATCATGACCTCAGTTATTATATATTCCACCCTCACCAACCTCCTAATCTAGTTAAAATAAACATATTTTCTTCATTTTTCACACTTAAAAGGTATAATTGTTATGCCTCTGATAGTAGGTGATATGACTTGCATTTATATTTTACCTTGAAACATGCAATTGCTGGAATAGGTTCTCTCTGACATTCTACTTTCTGTTTAAGATATACTATGAAAGCACGCTAGTTGCATCAAACTTTTGACCCTTATGTGACCTTCTATCTTTTTGGTGTGGGAGGATTATGTTAGATTATTTTATATCATCATTTGTACGACAACAGTTGCTGAAAACTCCAAACAAGTCTGGAATCTTATTACACTAATGCCTAAAACTGGAGGGAAGGAGGTGGGGATGACTGACCATTTCTATACCAGAATTTTGAGTGAACCTGAAACTGAAGGGGCATGAGCAAATATGTTTAATAAATCTATCAAGAAAATCAAGACAAGGTTAGAACCATATGACTGGAGATTTGCAAACGTGGTGCTTATATTCAAGAAATGTGGTGGGGAGGGGAGTGACCTGAGCTGCTACAGGGCTGTAAATCAAACCTGAATAATATACAAGGCATTAGAACAAATTTTGAAGGAAAGATAATTAAACAGGAAGATAAAGGGAAAACAGGAAAAGATGAAATATGGATAGATTGAGCGAGACCGACACAATAGCTTTCTTTGTTAACTGATTCTCAAGACAAAGGAAATACAGTATATTTAATCTGTCTGGATTGGATGTGTTGCCACATGGGAAACTAGCAGATAATCTAGACAAAATGGGAATTAATAGAGGAATTGTAGCCTGGACAGGGATCTAGTTTAAGAGCCCAGGTCAAGGCCAGAGTCACAGGAGCAGTTATTGTCCAACCCATCACCTGCTGTCTGCAGCCTCTGCCCCCTCTCCTGCCCTTACTGTTAGGTGTGTTTCTGGCTCCATCTCTAGCTCTGCCTCCTGCTTCACTCTGTCCTGGGGCATGGAACACATGGCAGCTCTGACTGTGGAACACTGCAGTGTGGCTGGGCAGGGCCCATGCTTCCATGTCCTCCATGTACCAGGAAAAAATGGAGCTGGAGCTGTGCAAGGGAGGTCAGGAAGCACATAAAGGCTGTAGGGAGTGCGGGGGGGAGGGACGCAGCTGTTTTATATTGTTAGGTTTGTATTAATTTTTACTGTTGTATATTGTATTATTATCATTTTTGTATTGATTTTTATTGTTTCATATGGATATTGTATGGTTTAGGCCTATGTTTGTAAGTGAACCAAAGTCATATCAAGTTTCCATTTTATATGTCAAGCCTCTTCTGTCCTCTGCCTGGGCTTCCCATGTTGCAACAATATGATTCATTGTACCCCTCCCATGTAAATTGTTTCCCTGATGAATGAGAATGATTGGGAATGATTGAAATACCATGGTAGCAGGCCTCTACTTAATGGCCTGTAATGACTGGGCCATCACCTAGCATTGATTAATCCAGGAACCATGGACCTCACCCAGGAACAGAGACAAGAACCCAGCATTTGAAAGACAAAAGACCCTGCAGAACCAGCAACTCTATCGTTGTACCCTACCATTACAAACACCCGAAACTGCACATCCCTGCATGGAGCACACATGCTCAGTATGCCAGGGGCTGACCTTTGCCTGGGCATGCCTCCTGTCACTAGGGTCACACACAGTCTGCCCCTATAAAAAGGGGCAGTGAAGACAGACCCAGTGGGAATGCCATTTCCATCCGGACCAGACCAGCTTCACGTCACCAGAGGCCCTGCTAGCGACCCCCTCTGGACAACACTGAGCTGAAGGAGACCCTGACTGGCCATCGAGGAGCAACTTCCAACCTGGGATAGGCAGATATTACATACACACTTCCTCCTACAATTTGGACTCTCTCTCTCTCTCTCTCCTCCTGGACTTCAGTGGATTTCAGCCCCTGCACCAAGCCTCTTTAACCCCTGCTGCCATTGTGTGTGCATGTGTGTGT
>NW_017728947.1:61977086-61999457 GCF_001723895.1 Crocodylus porosus | reverse complement strand
GCTCTTTCCTGCCAAGGCAGGGGGTCGGACTAGATGATCTACCTAGGTCCCTTCCGACTCTAGCTACTATGAAACTATGAAACTATAATGAAACTTCTTATAATAGCATGAAAATAGTAAGTTTCACAGAATTCATAGACATTAGGGCTGGAAGGGACCTTGGAAGATCATTGTGTCCAGCCTCCTTCCCAAGGGGCAGGAAGTCAACTAGGGTCAAAGGATCCCAGTAAGATAGGCATGCAAATGTTTCTTGAAAGTGTCCAGAGTAGGTGCGTGCACCACCTCTGGAGGGAGCCTATTCCAGGCTCTGGTAACACAGACAGTAAAGAATTTTTTTCTTTATGTCCAGCCTAAAATAGTCTTCTAGGAGTTTGTGACCATTGGACCTTGTCTTCCTTTGGGGTGCTCTGGAAACAGGCATTGCTCCAAATCCTGATGTACACCCCTTTTGTATCTGTAGGCTGCCACCAAGTCATCCCTGTCCCTACGCTTCTCCAGGCTGAAGAGTCCCATGACTCTCAGCTTCTCTTTGTAAGGGCTGCTCTCTTGCCCTCTGATCCATGTGGCTCTCTTTTGGACTCTCTCAAGCTTCTCCACATCCTTTCTGAAGTGTGGAGCCCAGAATTGGATGCGGTACTCCAGCTGCAGCCTCACTAAGGGCAAGTACAGCAGGAGGTTGGCTTCTTGCTTGAGATGCATTGGTAGATGCAAGCCAGAGTTTTATTTGCTTTGCCAGTTGTGGTATCGCATTGGTGGCTCATATTTATGTTGCGGACAATCATGACCCCCGAGTCTCTTTCAGAAACAGTGATAGCTAGTGTAACACTGCCAAGTCTCTTTTGATCATAGTGCTAGTAAGTGTAGCACTGCTGAGCCTATAAGTATGATGCAGGGTATTTTTTCCCCAAGGTGGAGCACCTTCCTTGCATTTTTCTGTGTTGAATCAGATTTTCATCTGCCCAACTTATGAGCCTATCGAGGTCAGCCTGGATCACCAGCCTATCCTCCAGCATGGACACTCTTCACCATAGTTTGGTGTCATCAGTGAACTTAGCCAGTCCACTTCTGACACCAGAGTCCAGATAATTTATAAAGACATTAAAGAGTACAGGCCTGAGAATAGAGCCTTGTGGGACACAGTTGGCTACTACGTGCCATGATGATTCGATTCCATCAACTACCATTCTTTGCGTCTGACCTTGGAGCCAGTTCCCCAGCCACTGGACTGTAGGGTAGCTGAGGCTACAGTTTCCGAATTTCACCATGAGAATATCATAGGACATGAGGTCAAAGGCTTTTTTAAAGTCCAAAAATATTATAGCCACCTCATCCCCTTTGTCCAGGTGATGTGTCACCTGGTCACAGAAGGAAATGAGATTGGTCAAGTAAGATCTACCTGCAACAAACCCATGCTGGCTATTCCTCAGAATGTTGCTATTTGTTAGCCTGTTGATAATGGTTTCTTTGATATTTTTTTCCAAGACCTTTCCAGGAATTGAAGTCAAACTGACTGGCCTGTAGTTTCCTGGATCTTCCTTCCTCCCTTTCTTGAAGATAGGCACTATATTGGCCCTCTTCCAATCTTCAGGTACTTCACCCGAGTGTCATGACTTCTCAAAGTTCCCAGTTCTTTGTTTAAGACTGTAATAAGATTTAAAAAGAGAGGAAGAAGTATTGTTAAAACTGGGAGCTGCTCTTTGGTATCTCTAAATTTTTCTAAAGTGTTCAGCAGAGCTAGAATTATTGTTTCAGAAAGACAATTTGGCTTCAAATTAAGTCTTTGGGGAATTCTCTGTGTTATACTGCACCCTTTTTGTGTTCCATTTACAGCAGAACTCTAGCAGCAATACATCCACACATTTCCAAGATGCACCTCTATTGAAGTTCTAACTTCTTTGTTTTCTACAGGAAAATTTAATACCATTCCTTGAAAAACTGATATTTAACTGAAAAGAAACCCCCCCAAGGACTAGCATTTTTCTCAAATGACAACAGAATACTTAGACTGCAGGAAGCTAACAGATGTGAGAACAGGACTTCACTGTTGAGACAACTTCAGCTCAGAGCCTACTCTCCGTGTCTTCTGTCCCTCACCTTCAGTTAAGAGGCAGCACAAAAATGGAGATTTGTCTCAGAGGTTGTCTTAGGCCAAGCTGGAGAAAATCCTGGAATATTATCCCTAATACTTAGAAAATATATTTTCTGAAATGATTATTCTTATGAGCAAGACTTGTAATGCTCAGTGTTTCTTTTCTTATAGCACCTATTCAAATGGTAGTACTTCTTGTTGTATTTGCATGGCCTAAGTTGATTTAGATTGCCAAATTTCTTGATCATTTCCCCTGAGCTAAATCAAGAATAAAAGCATAATCTAAGAGAAACACTACACTAAATGTGAAAAAGGTTGATCCAAGCATCACAATCAATTCTGAACTGTGCAAATAGGTAAATTATACATTTCTATCAAAAGGACGCTATATTTTGTAGATGTTTTGATTCAAATAGGCTAGAAATTTTGATTCCAACAGGCTAAGATCTATTTCTCTTTAAAATATTTTCTTCTTTGCTATCTACAAATTAGCTTTCCCTGGCCTAGATCATTTGATGTACAGTAATCACATCTTTGGCTCAACAAAACTGTGTGTCTTTATGTAAATGTTTTCCAACTATTGTTCAATCGAAATGACATCCAAGCAGCTTAGAATTCACTTCATATGTTCTGAAGCTATAATATTCTAACATATTAGTTCAGTTGGGTTCTGAATGGTTCACCAGATTTCATTTTCCAGTGACTCAATGTTTATGGCGTGTGCTCAATTGTTTTAAAGCATGACTAAAAAGTGTAAAACTGGTCTATGAATTCAGGAGTCCAGAAGAATTCTCTGCTCTGCTGAATTCAATAAGGTGCATGTATATTTGCTTTCTAGGTCTATTATTTTTTTAACCTTTTGAGTGTTTCAGAATTGTAGGGTTGGAAGAAGTAGTTATCACACATGCCAGTTTTCTGCTTCCAGGCTGTATAGCATAGAAACTTCCTTTTCACAAAAATGCAGAATTCTACAGTAATTACAGCTCTGTGATGCAGATGACTGCAAAATTGTACCAACTTCCTCAAGACCACAGAAAAAGAGAGCAAGGGAGGATGTGTGTGTATGTGTATGCTATGCAGTGCAACAATAAAATGGAAAGAACAGAAGGGAACATTACAACTTAGCTTTTAGACATAATAATCACACTAAAGGCCTATCTCACAATCCCAGCACAAACACACTGGCTACTCTCTCCTCTTGGGTTAGAACACAGAATGGCTCTTTGATTTCTAAATTCTGGGATAACAAGCCTCCAGGCCCTGAAGTAGGTTTATCTTTAAGAAATAAATAGCTTTTCCAATTAGTATGTTTTGCTTGGTAATCAGAGAGGTAAGACGTTCTAGAACCACAAAGAAGACATTTATTGCCATTTTAAATTATTCTATTTACAATTTATTTTGATTTCTCTTGTCTAGCCTCCCAGCCCTGCCAAGGTCTCTCTGGTTATGACAGTGAGTTCTCCTGATAACTGGGGTAACATTCAGAGCAAGATGTGGCAAGTGGGATGTGGCAAGTTCTCTTTTAGCTTTGATCTTCCCTGCTGTGAGACATGCATTATAATTGCAAGAAAAGAAAAACAAAATTATTTTGAAGCAAAACCTGCCTTTCACTTGTATTGAAACTGTCAAAACTGCCCAAAGGGAAAAAAGCATTCCCTCCAACCATTAGTGAAATGTGAAGCAAGGTATGTTGTCAGTTTTAGTGTAGGTGCAGAATACTCTGTAGTTTCACACAGCTCTGCTAGCTAAGCCAGTATGTAGGCATCACCCTTCTGTGGTATGTAATATTCCACTGATGGCAATTACGTTGAAAGGAATGACTAGGGACTTAATTAAAAGGCTAAGAGTTACCAAACTAAAATGTTAGAGAAACACATGATAAATCCATACATTATGCAAGGGATTCTGTCAAATATTTAGGCAGTTAAACTTGTCCCTTTAAATTCTTCTTTCATTGTAAAATAAAGATTTGGTACTCTACATTAACATTTTTTGGCTAACTGAACCTACAGCATAACAAAGCAAAATGTATTTGACTGCAGAATATTGATTTTACATGAAAGCACATCAGTTAGTGAAATGCAAAAACCAATAAAGCATCACCCATGGCTGGGCTGGATATCTCCAGACACAATTTATTTTTACATTTAAACCAATTATTGGGCTTGTTGCATTTACAAATGTATACCATATATCCTTACAAGGACTTTTTTATTCAATCAAATCAATTGCATTGATCTCCATATTCCATATTAAACACCAACCTTAAATTAAAGCTGACACATTTTGAAGGCCACTGTACAAGTATCTAAGCAGAAATAAATTCTATGATGCTCACTTTGTGGGTTTTGCTGCCCAAACATGAATACAAATATTGATTATATTTTAACACACAATTTATAAGCTATTTTGATACTGATTTCTTCCCAAGATTTGTTCAATAATAACAGAGGCACACTGAAACAAAATGCGGCCTGAACATCCTTCTACTGCAATGAAAGATGACAATGCTTTACCTTAATATTGAAATAATCCCCAAAAGAGATATCTCTCTGTAAAACTAAGACTGTTGATACAAACTTCATGAGGAAAGAAAGCATTTTTTAAATATATCTGATGTTTTCCTTCTTTCAACTCATTAGGCAAAAAAAGGTTTTCAACCATTTTGAACTGCAATTATTTATTTTCATTTCCAAATGAATCACAAGTCCACAAACTCAGTAGAACTCCCTGAATGGGAAAAGTGAAGCATGGATATAGAGGCCTGTGTGTCTGAGGCTAAAGGGTTCTCTGGATGAAATCCTTGTCAAAGCAGAAATAGTGGCAAAAAACTTACATTTCTTAAAAGTCCCGGATTTATCCCCCTGTCTTTATTTATCCATATAATCTTTGGCCCTTAATGCATAATTTATCCATTCTTTGTACAAAATCAGTGTCTGCTGCTGCTTGAAACAGCCTTCCTACTTTTCCCTGTCTCTCATCAGTTTGCAGGCTGTTTACAAAGCTCAGCTGACATTTTGGACTTCCCAGTTTCTCTCTTCTGCTTCTTTTCACTTAGCTCTAGATCGGAGCAGGCAATTATTTTGGGTGGAGGGCCGCTTACTGAGTTTTGGCAAGCCATTGAGGGCCACATGACAGGCAGCTGGGACAGATAAATATTAATTTCCTAAATGTTTTAGGGGTCCCGCGGGCTGGATAGAATGACCTGGCAGGCCGCATCTGGCCCCTGGGCCGCATTTTGCCCACCACTGCTCTACATTGTGTTATTCAGCTCTATGAAACTTTCTGGGATACAGTTTGGAGAAAAGTAAAATGGACGAATCAAGACTTTGGAAATACTTTTATACACCCAAAATGCACAGTGTCTTCTTAACACTTTTCCATCTCTGCACGTCTCTATCTGCATGCCTTGCAGTCAAATGAACAGCATAAGAAGCAAAGAGGGAATTTCTCAAATACTCCAAATAGCTGCACATCACTACAGATTATGACTGCTTGGATTTAGGGAACATTTTTTTGGCTGAGGAAACATTCCAATGGGATAGATTAATCTATGTAAACCACACAGCTGAAACTGCTGTTCAGCATTCTAAATTGCCAGCTTCGTCTTCTTTCAGCACAAAAATGCACATTTCTTCCTATAATAAAGATATTTTATAATAGCAATAAGACAACTCCAGGGTGTATGGTTATCATGAGATAATCATACCCTAGAGGGATTACAGATACTTGGCTGTGCCTCATAACACCCCATGTGTGTGTTTATCTCATGATAACCCCACTTTCTTTTGTATCTTATTGCCTAATTATCCTCTGCTAATGCAAAATACTAATTTTTTGTCTGAAACAATATATGCAAGAATGCATTGCTAACAATCACTGGAGGACATTGGCAAACAATGCTGCCATTAGTTTAGGCTCACATCCTATAAGGAAATATACACCCTGAAGGAGCAGCAACTTCTAAATTAATTCAATTTTTTCTTTGCTAGGATAAACTAAAAATATTTCAAACTGAGTTGGGTAACTCTCTAAAAATTCAGTGACAATATTCTAGTTATTAGTTACATTCATATTTTACCCACATAAAAAGCATGGTTTGCTTCCTCTGTGTTTAAGTGCTTTCTGTGTTTCCATCCCACCAACATTCTCATACCACAACCTTGCAATGAGGCCAAATTTCTCCACTTACTTGCATGGCACTGCACACAGATGATGGCTCTACTCCTATAACAATCACAGGGCTGGGGCTTTTTAACTGGCAGGAATGTTGGCAGTAATATGTACTTTTACAGGAAGATCAGGCTTCCCAGAGGATGAAATACTGACTCTGCAATTCTATTTATCCAGTCATGCAGCAGAAACTTACAGCATGCTTTGTGTCAGAAAACCAACTAAGATATCCCAGACTGTGATTTTGCACTCTGAATTCTTGAAACAAAATTCTCATTGACAATCTACACCATTAAACTATGCCGAGAAATTATTAGTAAGTAGGTCAAATAATAATTATTTAACCTGAGTAAAATTGCAAGCTACTATTAGATAATTAAAAATGAAAGGGGGACTAAATGTATAAATAAAGCTGAATGAATATTTACTCAACAACAATTTAAAATATACACGTTATAATCTTTATCAAAACTACCCTACTGTGTCACAGTCTTCTGTGTAGTAGTTAGCTTTTCTTCTTTCAGGAAGATAGTTTATACAATATGGAAAGAGCTCTTCGTCAGATGATGTTCTGACAACTTAAGAAAATACCATCAAGATGCACACACTCTTTGGGCTTACCCTAACATTTAAGGTATATAAGACATTTTTAATTCATGTTTCTTCCATACTAATGTTACTTTGCCTCACATCACATTTTTCATGATAGAAGCTCAAAATAGTTTACAAACATTAACTAGCTAAAAAAAAGTCATAACTATAATGCAAAATGTAGCAAACATAAAAAGAAATCATTGCAATATCCACCAATAAATGATGGTACAATTTTAAATATATAAAAAACAAAAATGCAGAGTAGGAAACCTTCTAGAAAAAATCCATTTACATAATAAAACGTTACTAACAAATATAGTTCATGGAATTCAAAACATGAGGTTCTTATTAAAGCATCATTATGCATGCTGGATCAAATTCTACATTTATTTCTTCCTAAACTCTTCAAAATTTGGCCCATTATTTCCTTTTCTGTCAATTACAGTTGATGAAATGGAAGTTTTACTTTCTTAGAACATTTATTTATACATATCCTTTCTATGTAAAATGCATTCATGTTCCCCGTATTTCCATTCAGCCAGCTTTTCTAAAGACCTTGTATGTTTATCTGTCTTTACATTGCTTAACAGATCTCATTTCTCAGTCCTTTGAATATTTTAGTTGCCCTCTTCTGAATTCTGGTTTCATGGTGCAAATGGGAGAGAATTGCCTTAATACAGTTCCTCAGAAGTTCCTAAGCTCTGCTCCCAGAACAGCGGCTGTCCTGCCTCTGGCATTCTTGGCAGCACTTACTACTGTATGTTCTTGAGAATGGAAACTAGAGGCATAAATTCAAATGCCCTATACCAAGATTTTTTTTAACAGACAGCCAATAAAGAATTGGTCTGGAATAAATGGTCACACCAAACACACAAGCTGATTTTGTGTACTTGAGTTACGAATCAACTTTTTTTTTTTTTAAAGAAAAAGAGTCAATAATCCACAAAAACAGCAGAATTCAGGAGGAGGCTCAGAGCAAATCCTTCACACCAACATTTAAGGAAAAATAAGGAGAACGAAACCTAAAAGTTCTGTGAATGGGACAATGTGAAGATGCGTTTAATAAATGATATCTAGAATCAGCTTCACCAATAAAAATCTAATCTGCCAGCCAAACGGGGTAACACTGGGACCTTACTAAACTAAGTGGGGAAGCTGATAACCAACACTCAAGAAAAAGCCAACCTCCTTAATGACTATTTCGTGTCAGCCTTCCATCAGCCCAGTAGGATCACCTTGCCTGACAAGAGACAGGATCACCAGTAGAAGGATGAATCTGCACCCACCACTACCATTGATATTGTGAGGGAACATTTTAAGAGGCTGGACATCCACAAATCAGCTGGCCTGGATAGAATGCACCCAAGAGTGTTAAAAGAACTACCTGATATTATAGCACAGCCTATGGTGAGGATATTTGAGAACTCATGGCACTCAGGCGAGGTGCCTGAGGTTTGGAAGAGTACCAATGTGGTGCCTATCTTCAAGAAAGGGAGCAGGGAAGATCCAGGGTCCAGGGAACTAAAGGCCAATCAGTGTGACCTCAATCCCCGGAAAGATCCTGGAAAGAATCATTAAGAAAACCATTACCAACATCCTAACAGAAGGTAATATTCTGAGAGAAATCCAACAGGTTCATGGAGGGTAGATCTTGTCTGACAACCTGATTCCTTCTATGACTAGGTGATGCATCACCTGGAAAAAAGAGAAGAGGAGGATATCATATTCTTTGACCTGGTGTCCCATGTTGTCCTCATGGAAAAATTGGGGAATTGTGGCCTAGAGAATGTCATGGTCCAATGGCTGGGGAACTGGATCTGTGGATGGACCCAGAGAATGATAGTTGATGGAAACAAATCCACTTGGTACACTGTAGCAAGTGGCATCCCCCAGGGTTCTGTTCTCAGACCTGTACTCTTCAACATGTTTATAAATGATCTGGACTTGGGTGTTATGAGTGGACTGGCTATGTTTGCTGATGACACCAAACTATGGGGAAGTACAGCCACTCCAGAGGATAGGATAGCAATCCAGGCTGATCTTGACAGGCTTACAAGGTGGGTGGATCAAAACCTGATGTCATTTAACACCAAGAAATGCAAGGTGCTCCACCTTGGAAGAAAGAACCCACACTACACTTATAAGCTAGGCAGTGCTATGCTAGCTAGCGCCACATCTGAAAGAGACTTGGGGGGTCATGATTGACCACAAGATGAACATGAGCCACCAGTGCGATGTTGCAGCTGGCAAAGCAAACAAAATTCTGGCCTGCATCTTCCGCTGCATCTCAAACAAAACCCAGGAAGTCATCCGCCCACTTTACTCGGCCTTGGTGAGACCACAGCTGCAATACTATGTCCAGTTCTGGGCTCCACAATTCAGAAAGGATATGGAGAAACTCGAGAGGGTCCAGAGGAGAGCCACATGAATAATTAGAGGACAAGAGAGCAGGCCTTATGAAGAGAGGCTGAGAGCCATGGGACTCTTCAGCCTGGAGAAGTGTAGGCTCAGGGGTGACTTGGTGGCAGCCTATAAGTATATAAGGGGTGTACACCAGGAACTGGGAGAACATCTGTTCACCAGAGCACCCCATGGGAAGACTAGGTCCAGTGGTCACAAACTCTTGGAAGACCAGTTTAGGCTGGACAAAAGAAAAAGCTTCTTTACTGTCCGAGTCCCCAGGGCCTCTTATAGACTGCCCCCAGAGGTGGTGCAGGCACATACTCTAGATTCCTTTAAGAAACACTGCGATGCCTGTCTTGCTGGGATCATTTGACCCCTGCTAACTACCTGCCCTTTGGGCATAATGTCTATGAAATCTAAGGAATCTATGCTACTGAGAACAGAGGGGAAGGGAGGTGGTGCCAAAAGTTGGGAGGAAGGCTTCTTACCTGATTTGGAGACTTAGAAAAATCCTCAGGTACAGCTCCCATGGCATAATATGCCTGCCTTGGTGGAAAGCGTGGAGTGGAGCACCACAACCGCTGAAGCTGTAATTGCTGCTCCCACATTCCCCATTACAAAATCTTACATCTGCCAATGATTGGGAAAGATGTTAGACAAGCATTCAGGCAAAATGTCCCATGTATCTAAGAAGACTGTTGCTCCTCACTAAATGCATAAGCACCTCTCTTTTGCTTAGAGCGTGATTTTTTTACACTTTTCTGTGGCAACAGTGAATCTTAACTTGAATTTTCAGTGAGAATCTTCTGTTTTTATAATAAACACAATTTTTACTGACATTTTTAAAGGGTTCTATAACGTTGCTGTGAAGAAGCTTGTCAATGATTCATCCTGACAAGGCTAATCATCATATTGAATGAAAAATAGTTTTCTCCAAATCTGCGTCTAACAGGTAAGCTTATTCAGGGCCAGATGAATGAGTCACAGGTACTAGAAATGTTTGAAAGGGGGCTAGGAACTCCAACCTATTCCTTGTGACAAAAATGGTCTGAAAAGAAAAGGGTTTTTAAAAAAAGCCTTAGCCATTTTACTTTACAGGTTCCTGCCCTGGTCACTAGATCTTTTCACTGCACTAAATGCAAATATAATGAAAAAACCCAGAGGGAATGTCCTAGGTTTGACAGGAAGGCCAAACTCACTCATTGAGCAAAGACAAATTCTTCCCCTGGGTTTTGACCAATGTTTTCACTTTTATCTGGCTCCAAACATGTCAAAGTCAGTTGTTAGCTGAGAAACTGGCTTCAGTTATTGCCAGCCAAGTATTCACCTGTTATATATAAAACTTTCTAGTACTTCTGCCTTGTCTTGTTCAGTTGCACTGAGCCTGATCAAATATTCCACTAACAGGTGGAGAAAATAGGGCCTTGGTCACAGAATTAACCCTTCAATTGCTAATATTTACCATTGTAATCTCAGTTAATACTTGCCTACCTCTAAAAATTAATTTTCAGTTTTATTGACTTCCAGAGCAAATGTTTATTTTCTTGCCTATGACAGCTAATAAGGGTATTATTATTACTACTTATTACCACTTACATGATTTTTGTTTAATATGGAATAAAAAATGCTAAATACACGCAAGGACTATTTCTTACTTAACCTTTTTTTGGAAACAAATGTTGTAATAACGTTGTTTGGACTAGTTGTTTGTCTAGTGGATGAGTCAAATTCTGTTGTCCCACTTGCCATTCACTAAGCTGTTTTCCTTCAAAACCAGATTTTTTCAGTACTATAATATACATAGAAGGGAAATGAAGCCACGTCTTTTTCCATAATTGGAGAAATCCCTGTTCTTTTAAGTGAATGTAAGTCAAAAAGCAAACAGTCTTACACAGAAAGCTTTCATATACTTTTGTTTATATAAGGAGCTTCACTTCAAAATACAGTTTTGTCAACAAGATCCGTGTACTATCATGGATGAATCCAGTCTACCCTTAGATGCAACATCCAGCACTAAAGTTGTCTTTCTCCATTTCTTACATAAAATATAAAGATGCCAACCTCAATAGACTATTTTTTTAAAATTTGATCTGCAACAACGCTACAGTTGTACCTGTTCAATCCCCTTATCTCATTCTAGATACTATCTTGCATTGTGAAGAACACAGAGGCAAAGAACATAGAATATCTATAGATGCCTATATCTATAGATATCTAAAAATGTTCTTTCCTTAGATTAAAATGTTTAGCACTGCTGGGACTTCACATATTTGCTTTAGTATAAGTACAGCTTCTACTGGAATCCTAAAGAATCCTTAATGAGCTTCTCAGATATGGAAACAAAACTGACAGCAGAATGCTATGGCAGGCTCAGGTAATCCTAGTCTCTGGAAATGACTACTATTTCCATGATATTTTACACAACACGGTTTTGGAAGAGCATAAGTAAAAAGTGTGGGGCATGATGGCCACCAAACATTTAGTTCCCTTAATTGAAACCAAATTGGAAAAAGTCTTTATGTAATTTTCAATATGCAGGAAGATATTCCTAATAGAGTAGGATCCAGACTTGAAGAACAAGCTATGTACTTCCATCAATCCAGTGAAAAGTGGCAGGCTCAGTGACAACAACTTTAAAGAGGCATGACTACTTGTCAATCTGTCAGACTTGATAGGCTGATAAGCATGAGATGGTAGCCTTAATTTCATGGCCACCAAAACACTGGCTATTAGAGATGAAATAGGATGAAGAAAATGTCAAAATTGCTTCTGGTACAGCTCAGCAAATTACTACTCATCTCTCCGTTAATTCTCCAGAGCAAAGTAGAAGCTGGGAGGCACAAGACACCCAAGTGCTACTGAGCAAGGGGTATAACTGATGCCTCCTCTGTTGCTCAGGGATGTAGCTTATGCACTTGCCACACGATACACTGAAGACATGATTAACCCAGTTAATCAAGTCTTAAGTTGTGACCTGGGCACATGTTAAAGCAATTAATGGCATCATACAACAAAAAAAAAGCCACAAATTATTTCAAAAAAATGTATAATAACATTGTGACTGGCTCATGTCATGCCATTAATTGAACATGTGGCCAGATGTGCCCCTGTGGCTGGAAGCCTGGATCAGCTGATGTCAGTTGAGGGTGCTCCCAGCTATGGAATCTTGCTACTTACCAGTGCATGGGGAGCCTGGATCACCCTCTTAGGATCTCCCTACACCAGCAACAAGGCATGATGGGATCTTATGCTTGATCCCCACAATCATACCTACTGACATGCAGTAGGGCAGGAAGCATGATTGTGTGGATGACACATTAGATCCAACCACACCTTTACCAGCATATCTTGCAACTTTTGTTAGAGACAAAAGCTGAAGCTGTAATTGCTGCTCCCACATTCCCCATTACAAAATCTTACATCTGCCAATGATTGGGAAAGATGTTAGAGACAAAAGTTAACCCCATATATTATGGAGCCTCATATAACAATCTACTTGCTTTTCTTTCATGCAAGAGATTTCACTTTCTCCTCCTACTTTGTAGCTATATTCCAAAGCTGAAGGAATCTAGGGCTCTTGCATATTTCTTTAATGGGATGCTGCCTGGTGTAGTCTTGCTTTGGGACTTTCACCGCTGATCTTCAGTTCTTCATATGCTGTAAAGCAGCATATTTTCTTATGCTGCTTTACAGTGTTGAATAATTTATTTGACAAATGTAGCCAGCTTCTCTCTAGTTTTTTTTCAATTGTATTCATTATTCAGAAGTATTCATTGAATAATTAGTGTAGTTAATTTTTGGTCAGGAGATTGCTCGTGGGCAATTTAGTGTAAGTGGCTTCATGAAGTTTTGGAAATCAAATATTTTGGGCGTGATTCTTCTTAAACTTAAGCCAATGTAAATCAGACATATCTCTACTGAAGTCAATGAGGTATAAATAAAAGAAAAATCAGGCCTTCTAGCTATATATTAGTGTTCGAAAAATTGGTATCTTCCATGGCCAGTGTTTGCTTTCCAGATGCTAATTATATAAGCTTGTATGTATTATTCATTTTGATGTTAGAAATTATTTTTTTCCATTTCACAGGCACCAAGTAACACAGATTCGTTTCACAATAATTTCAGAAATCTCAGACCTTCATGTGGTCAATGATCATCTAACTAGGGCTAAACTGAATTTTTTGCTGAGAAGCACATTTGTCAGAAAATGGAGTTTTAACCAAATTATTCACGGAGTCCCATTGAATTTGACAAATCGTTTGGAAAGAAAATGGGTTTTTTTGTTTTTAGTTTTAAAATCTACAAGGATTTTTAAAATTATGAAATTTTTATATTGATATTTTTAAAATTATTTCAAAACAGAAAATTTAATTTAAAAATTGACCTACATTTTTAAAAGAAAAAAGTTTTAAAAAACCCATATAAACATGAAATTAAATAAATATTGATAAAGTCTAGTTCATTTTGTGACAGATTGTAATATTTCTTATGTTAATGTATTCATGTTATAATATTTTTGTATGTATTAGTTTGTACATGGGGAAAGAAGGGTTAGTAGGACCTTTACTAAAACTCAGAGCTGCCTAAGTTTGAGTTGAGACAAAATGTGTCTTCAGTAACAAAGCTCTGAATATCCTTATTGACACCTCAGGTGGGCATGGCAAACATCCCTGGACAAATAATATCTTGAATGGTGGCATCAAGGGGAGGAGAAAGATAAGCATCACAATGGACAAAACAGACTGGAAATCAGTGTTTGAAGAGAATCTGAAGAGAAGCAACAGCAAAGCTACTATAGGATGCAAACTGGAGAGTGAATGCCTAAGCTAATTTCTATGTGTTTAGGGTTGTGCAGGATGGAATAGATAAGGGTACTACAAAATTATTTGGAGGGAGCAGGATTAGTTTGCAGGGTGTCCTTTTTCCAATAAAGGCCTTCTTTGAAGAGGAATTTTCTGCTTTACTGCATGAGACTTTGGGATATACTCCTTTCCCCCTTGAAGAGTAAAGTCACTTTCTCAGAAACTAAACTCAAAGGCAATTCCCTGAGGAAGGGCTTTGGATATTAAGGGAAGATCAAAGGACTGAAAGTCTGGGGTCTTATAGTTGGAAGGAGTCAGAGCTCACTCCCACTCTAGAAACCACACTTGGGCTGCCTTAAGCAGGTACTCAGACCAGAAAAGGCTAGGTCCTGAGCAAGTGCTCCCTTGTTCATCCCATGCCACTTTTTTCCTGATTTTTTTGATGTAGTGACCAAAATGAAAAATCTATGATTTCCTCCAAGCGAATTATTGATAATGTCTGTCAATATTAATGTCACCAGTCTGCCTTACCAACAGGAGAAGATTCAGTCAAAAAGAGTTCTTGGAACAGGTACATACAACCCCTTTTACTGAGAACTCACAACATGAGAACACATTGGTCAGTGGCAGAGTCTGTGACATACAAGTCTAGTTCAGTCTATTATGCTCATCCACCTCAGTTTCATCCTGACACTAGCCCTGTAATATAACCAACACTGCCCCTGTTACATGATCATTCATACCTATGCAGATCTTCTGTCCAGTTCATTGTGCTTTTCTGATAAGAACCATTAACTTTAATAATTCAAGGATCTAGAACAACTACTCTCAATGCATGTAAACAGGAACTAAAAAAGCCTCTCCAACATTTTGGTTATTTTTCATTACCTACTTTTCTGAGGGCATCTCACTCAGGTGCTAAAGGAGGGTCTACTAGCAGCAGGTTGCTCAGGGTCTTTTGTCCTCATGACAATAGCAACTCCATAATCCATAGAAAACCTCAGCTGGAATCCATGGATGACTATCCATCAGACTGTCCATGGAACTCAGTATCCTAAATGCTGGAGAGGCTCTCTCTATACATTCATAGACCCCATAAGTCTCTAAAGCCATGATGAAATAATTTAGTTCTTCTTCTGATATGGTTGTGGAATAGTCTATGCATTAAAAATTACTTATTTATGGCTTTATTAAGGGGTGAATTGAAATTTGGAAATATCCAAACCATCCCCAAAGATTAAACTAAATACATATCTATCTAGTTATACAGCAGCTCTCCTTAGTATTCTGCTGAAACCAAAGAGTGTTTGTCACCTCGAGAAAGTAAATGCCAGTGCATCTAGGATAATAGTCATGGATGTTGAAAACCATCAGGCCTCTAGAAGCAGCTGTGACTTCATCTTTTAGAAATTAAGTTATTCAATTTCAGAATAGTTGAAGAAGTAGACTTAGCTAGCCTCCTCCCTGCATTCTTCATGAAGTGGATTACTGAGTGCTCAGCACAAACCAGTTGTGGAAAATCTGGACCTGCAATATTACCTACCAGGTCTTTAGTTTATTCCTAAGTTTTCATCCTATGAAGAAAACAGAAAAGAGAAATAAAAAGAAAAAAAAACTGTACAAAAGTTGGTTGAGTGTTATCAAAGTTTTAGAATTTTTCTAGGCATGTTTAGGGAGATAAAAAGCACCAGTGTCAAATTACATCAAATTTTCAACCTTCTACTGAAAGTCTTGGTTTAACTTTGGAGTACATCAGTAATGCTGATAATGTTGAAACTACTGGACTGTTGATGTGGGTCACTAATAACATACATTTCTTTGTTTTTCCTCTATTGATTTGGATTATAATTTTAATAAGAAGAAATAATGAGAGAAGGGCAGGATGATACTAATCTAGTATTTACCTTTTACAATTAAAATACTACTTCAAATTCAATTTTTAAAGACCAAAATGTTACCAAGTAAAGGTGGTTCCATGGCATTTCATATTAGTTTTGTGGTCATGCTATTTCTTCTGGATTGATCTTCATACAAAAAAACCCCCAAACAAACTACAAATCAATATATGCCTGACTTGTTGACAGTCTCAGCAGAACCAAAACACCTACTTCCTCAAGATAAAAAAGGGGCACAATGAATAATACTTTAACTCTAGTGACAGCTGGGAAAATTGAAGACATACCACACTGTTCCATAATATGAGATAAGGTGACGTTAGGTCACAGTGCCCAACTGCAGAGCCTGTGTGATTTCCATTTTGGTGGACAGGTCAAATTAGGAGGTCCTGCAGATAACCAAATTAAAATGTGTGCATGTGATTGTTTTGCTGAAACAAAGGAATATGCTGACAGGACAGAATGTGGACAGTATGATGACCACAGGGAAACTAATCAACTATGCCTGGGAATGAAGAGTTATCAGAGGAGAGAAAGAATACAAAAGGAGGGATTCCAGAGTAGCAAAGGGTCCCCAAGAGAGGAACCTGAAGTCACTATGGGGAGAGGGCACACCACCAGCCCATCTCACCCACCCCACAGAGGGGTGGGGGAATGGATGGGCCTCAGCCCTCGACCTCCAGGCTGCTTACAGCTTAACATTCAAGAGAAAACTCAGGGTGAAGCTTCATGTACCAGATGTACCTTCTCTCTGTGAGAGATCTAGGACTGCTAGATATTGAATTGGGGTTCGTTATTTTATTTGCCTTGCCTGCATTATTCTTATCTTTTATCATTGTGTATCAGCAAAATATAACTATTATCTAATGGAGAAGTTGTGGTCAGTCTCAGCGTTTGGGTACACCCAGAACAAGGTATCTGGGTCATAAATCCAGTGCCAACAACCACTGGGCAGGTGCAGAAAGCTAGTGCTGTTGCTTCTTGTGTTTTATCTGTGGATAAATGATTTCAATCTGCAGAGCCATCAAGTCGGCAGCTTTTATGAGCTTCACACAAAATACATTTTAATAAAAACAGTAACAATGAATTAAAATAACATTTTAATACTCTTCTTTTCAATTGCTCTAGAATGTTGAAACTCCCTAGCTTTTCATTTCTAAAATGCTGTGCTTGTTATTACTGCTATAAAAGATTATATTTAAAATGATTAATTAGAGCTGGTAAAAAGTCTCTCTTTTTTCCTACAATAGATGAAGAAAAGCTCTCTAAAGACACAAAGCTATCAGTTGAACTCTACTGTACACTTAAACTGCCTACAGCAGTAAGCACATTTAAATAAAAAAAGATACAGTAATATAAAGCTTGCTCAAATACTCAAGGCATTACCTTTCAGTTCAAATATACTCATTGAAGTGCTGGGGTGAAATTGTGGGCCCCTTGAAGTCAATTAGACTTTGCTATTAACTTCAATAGGGCCAGGATTTGCCCCCCAGCCATGCTACCCTTCAACAGAAACTTATTCTGGCCCTGATTCAGCAGAGCCATAGTCAGCCATGCTAGTCTGAGGTCAAGCAAAAGGCAGAGCAGATCTGCCCCTTATAGTCTAAACTTATTCAGCAAAGTAGCAAAGTACATGCTTAAGTCTACCCTTCTCTAACAAAGTATTTAACCATGTGCTTAACTTTTAATACCTCTTTAAGTTCCATTGACTTAATGGCAAGTCAATACTTAGATGCTTTGCTAAATTGGCACTGGAATAAGGGAATAAAGGCATTGGAATTAGACCCTAACCTGAGAGATTAGAATGTAATTCAGTGGATAGTGACCCAAAGCCAAAATATACCATTGGATAGACATATAGTATCTTTGTATTCCAGTGCTGTTGGGAAAGAAGGGAGAAGAAGCAGTATGTATGCTTTAAATCCACCCCTATAATAATGGTACATGCACCATTCCTATTCATTTAGCTTGAGCTGTATATACATGGCCCTAGGCAGAATATGGCTTTTGGTATTTCAGTCTCAGTCTTATTTGGGCAGTTTTATGAATTATGCAAGGAAGTCATTTATTTCATTGATATTTGCCAGAAATGCAGGTACCACTATTTTATTTCTAGATTATTGTTAGAATCAAACCAAAGACTGAATTTTTCAACAGAGCAGCATCAGCTTGGTATATAAATACCCATATTTTTCATCACCATTCCCATTCAAACTTCAAAGATACCATCTTACTTACCTGTAGGGTTTGCCTAAGAGCTTGAATCCTTGCATATGCTTTTCATAGATGATATCGTATTGAAAACATCAGAGTTCATAG
Source organism: Crocodylus porosus (assembly GCF_001723895.1). NCBI lineage: Eukaryota > Metazoa > Chordata > Crocodylia > Crocodylidae > Crocodylus > Crocodylus porosus. Next base: position 61,981,182 of record NW_017728947.1, on the reverse strand, counting down.
AAAACACAGGGCTGCTGTGATTCCTCTAAGAAATACAATAGACCCACACTGCTGTCAGAGAAAATGATTTGTTCTGAGACTGATCTCAAAATAACCACAGAAATAGTGCAGTAAAATTACACATCGCGGTTCTAACATGCCACACTTTGTTTTGGGAGAAAAAGGTGATTCATTTTCCACTGGAACAATTGCCCTGTACAGCACTGTAAGTACTCTTCTAGACCCAGTCAGGTAATCCCTATTTCAGGAAAAAGAACTAGAAGAATCCTGGAGAAAGTGAGAGTGTTTGAACTGAATATTTAAAAGGGAAAAAGCAGAATAAGGGTCTCCCATTATTTGATTCAAAATCAGGTGTTCTTGAGTTAGGGTATGAGGTAGAGTGCTCAAATTATAAGAAGCAGAATGGAGAGGTTTATAAAATTACAAAACATGAGGACGAAAACGAAAAATCTTTCTCAACCAATTAACCTATTCTAATATGCAAAAACTTGCAGGGAAATATATATATTTTAAATCTGTTGAATACATAAAATCTTTTTTTTATGCCTGCATAAGTTTGGCTGAGAACGCTAAAAGACAATATGGCAAAATCCTATAGTCAATGTTCTGGTATGACTTTTCAAATGGATCACATGGACTTGTCTTTACTTCATCATGTAGGAGATCAGCAATCCTCGGGGTGCCAGACAAACATTTGCAGAGCTGAACTTATGAAACTATGTTGAAATACAACCTAATCAATGATTCTACATTTTGCATTAACTTATTTCCATTTCTACCTATGCAAATATGAGAGGTGGAGTTGATTCATAGATATTGATGGCTCTCTTGTAGCCAAAACATGAAATATTCAATAAGTGAATAACATATGGAAAATGCCAACCACTGCTAACATTTGAACTCTGAGGCAACTATATTTATCAAAAGCAAAAGCCAGAGCATTTTTCTGAATGCATTTTGTACAGTTGCAAATAATTATACAAATGACAAAATTGCACTGTTTTTTTAAAATACATATAGGTATGGCTAATGTCAACTTCTGGCTAACAGTGACACATACCTAAATCTCGAAGTAGAGTAACTTGTTCCGAAGAAGTTTATCATGCACCACAATATAACTATTGTAAAGGTCTGCTTTGAGCCAGTGTCAGTTTAAATTATATATATAATCATTTGACTCTTGTTTCTAAACAGAATTCATCACACTCAACACTCCTTTTGCTTGATAAGTTCTTTCTGGCAAAAACAGATCATATTCTACTCGGTACAGAAATCCCTTGTGAACAAACATTTTGTAGATATTTTACAATTTGGAAATGAAATGAAAACTTGGAGGTTTCAGGTGAGATTTTCAGGCAAAAATTTCTTATGATATCAAGATGAGTTATAAAAACCCATCTGCTAAAACTGGGATGCATGATTACATCATTTTCAATGTTTGTATACTCCGATAATTCATGTCCTGCTTTCCAGAACAGGTATAAAGTTAAATTATTTTTATCTAATATTGACCAGATAAATCACTTTATCCTGATGAGTCAAGCAACTGCTGGTGAATGATTTGCAATCACATGGATCAGAGATTGGAATTAAAAGCTGGGTCTAGATGGTGGTCAGGCTTTCCACAAAGCATTCTTCAAAATGGGATGTGCCCTACGAGATAAAGTGTGACTGAAGATATTTTGGCCTATAGAAAAACCAAATTGTCAGATTCTACTGAGAAGTGAACCAGACAATCCCTTGAACAGAACCACACCATCATGCACCCTTAATTCCTTAGGCTTTAGCTCTTCATCATAAGCTTTCCAGAAGGGATTTTTTTTAAAGCAGACAACCTAAACAGTTGTCTCTGAGATCACAAAGCATCAAAAAGAATGTAAAGAGTATTCTAATCCCAAAGGAAAACCTTGTTTAAATGGTGAAGTGCTTGCCGTAGAAATCTTGGAAATCTCAGGGAGTGGAATCTCTTATTGTCAGAACTTTCAATAAAAGAGCAGCCACAGATACTGAAAGCATTAAATAAAAATTACCAACAAGCTGTCTTACCTGTGTGCACTCAACTGAAAGGAAGGGCAAACATGAGCAGGTAGTGCTTGTACATCAGTCAAAACTCTGACAGCTACAGTGTAACATCTGACAAAGCTGACATGTGCTATACTCCCTAAGATATTCCTCTAACTGAACCATAAAAAGACAAATAAATTAGTAATAGTATTTCTCCTGTCAATGTGCTTTCTTGAGAACTTCTCACGCTCTTGATTAGCATTGTCTGAAATGATTCATCAATACAACTTCTACTTTCTTGAAAAAAAAAAAAGCAATGTTTAGGATTATTTTGTTACCTTTTTAAGACTAGCAAAATTAATGGTATTTGAACACTCATAACAGCTTATTTTATTCACTTTTAGGAAATTGTGACAGGCAAAAGTCAGTGTATCATTTTCCCAATAATCAAACATTATATATCAGGGGTTTCTTTCCATTTTTCCTCTGTTATAAATGCTATTATTAGAGGCAGTATTACAACATGAGGGAGGAAAATCAGTTGGTAATTTCCTATAAGAATTTGCTAAACTGTACATTTTAGGGCAGCCCACAGCTGAGGCTTTTCCTCAAATGTTCTTGGTTTAGGCATTAAATGTGAGCACAAATTATTTTTTTCTTATCCTTAATATTTCTTGAGCCTTGACATGCATATATTGTAAAAGAGATTATGAACCCACTATGTAGAACTCTACATGGGTAATTTAAAATACAGGCACTTTAAGCAATATTTTTAGTTATAGTTTTGATAAGAACCATAATGTAATCATATGTGTTGGATTCCTGAGTTGCAGTCAAGTTTCTAAGTTGCAGTCAAGTCAAGTAAATGTAAAAGTAAATGTGAAAGATGTGAATTCAAATGAATGGATTATTGTTTTTTGGAGATTGTAACTGGGCAGGTGCTTGGTCAGTGTGGAATGCAGACTTTCACAGAGAACTTAGTATTAAAATATTGGTTTATTAGTAAAAAGTTATACATGGAGATTAGGGGATCACATTGCAACAAGCTTGTCTTTCAGCACATAACACAGGAATTGTTGTGCACTGGAGCCACCATTAAAAATATTTACATCCACGAGGTTTACAGGCATCTTGGGTGTCCAGTTCTCACCTAGGTTTGCTATCTGTACTATGCAGTGGCTCTGGGCCAATGGAAAGAACTCAAACCCCACTGAAAGCCTGAACCACTCTGAAAGTCATTAATATTCAAGCATTTGCTTCTCCATTCAGACATAGCACCCTCTTAAGAAAGTGCAATTTTACTCCCTGCCCCCATTTACAGAAACGTCCTTTTATACAGTCATGTCCTCCATAGTTATCAGTTTATTTTATCCTTCAGTTTTGTAGTTGTTCAAGGATACCCCACTTTCTACATTTACCTCTCATTTAAATACTGATTAAATTCGTGCTGCTGCTTCCTACTGCCACTCTACATGCTAAACGTAGGAATAGATGATTGCAATAGCAGACTCTGAGGCCATGTAGAGACATTACTTCTAGTAGATGAATTTCCACTGCTAGAAATGATTGTGGAAGGGAGTAGTACATACATTCAATATGTAACTGTCCCCTCTCTGCTGCTCCTTGAATCTTCCTGGACCAGGGTGACCCAGGTCTGGGACAAGCGTGGGATGCACCAGTCCTCCTGACCTTGGGGAAATTGAGCAGCAGTGTAAAGACCCCTGCCTGCTTCTCACACGAGGAATTCCAGTACCAATTCCTCTGCTCTGCCCCCAGTGTCTGGGAGCTGATCCAAGGAAACAGCAGGGCAAAGACTTTCCTGCTTCTCACACTGGGGACTCTAGAGTGAGAAGCAGGCAAGGAGTAGCTGACCACTGCTCCTCCCTTTCCCTCCAAGGCAAGGGACAGACATTAAAAAAGCCTGAGCCTGAATTGATTCAACTTTTGCAGGTTAGTTTAACCAGGCTAGGCTGAACCAGTTTGTAACCACAAAGACACTCTCTCTGAACTGAGGAAATTCAGGCACATGCTTACAGTGGCTCAGGCTAGAAGCCGGAGAGGTGCTAGACCAGCCCTCCCTTCCATTATACAA
>NW_017728947.1:61932149-61976986 GCF_001723895.1 Crocodylus porosus | reverse complement strand
GTGGCCAGGCCCCGGCAGGACATTCTCATTAGGGAGTTCTGCCTGCACCGTCCCAGGCTTTTCCCCACTGGCTGTAAAAAAAATTATAACTTCCCCAAAATAGATAAATGATCTGTAAATGCATTAAAACACTTATGTCCTCTCTGTTCTTTTCAATCATAGTTTTGTGCAAATTAGGATTGAAAAGTAATCCTAATTTGTCACTGGAGTATGGTAAATACTCACGGTAGCTCAAGATCAGGGGCATATGTACCATTTCATTGGTTTTAGTTGTTTGAGCTCAGTAAAGTAGCTGGGGGGTAGGGGAGACGTGGCAGTAGCCTTGGGGTGCTGCCTTTGGGTGGGGACTCAAAAATAGCTAGTGCTGTAGTACCAGGTGACCCCATCAGAACCATGGCAGCTGTCTATTGACGCTGCCCAGGGTGTAGTCACCCTGCTATGCCTCTCTTATTTGCATAAGAAAATGGAAGATTTTTTTAATGTCATTTAGCTCTTTATAATTAGATTATATCGGCCTTTGAAGATTACTTCAACTTCAAAGAAGAAATTCTGGAGGCATTTTCATACAGAATTTCAAAACCAACTGATTTAACTTTTCTTTGCTGTCTCCTTACTTTATAAGCATATTACCCCTTGAATACAAGAGGCGTGAATAGAGCAGTACCATTGAAATCGACATAACATTTCCTCATTTGCTGGTCCCACACTTTGGAAACATGCCAGATGGAGGGGTTACTCTCCTCCCTGCCAATTCACTTTTCATTGTCTTGCTCCTTTGTAGGGACTGAGGTGCAGGAGTGAATAGTCAATGAGCTCCCTAATATAATGGGAATGCTATCACAAGACGTTCTTGTGAAGCCATGCATGAAGCATGGGGATTTTCTTTAATTTCCTCACCCCATGTCTGTCCAAGGCAGTGGTTCTCAACCTTTCTAAGATTCAAGGTGCCCTTGGGTAGACTCAAGACATCCCTTGGAAAATGCCAGCTCTTGATTTTCACTGGTTTTTTTACTACAGAAGAAAAATAGAGCAGTTTTTCTGTTGCAAAGAGCTCAGAAAGACCACAGCTATGGATTTCTGTGTGTAATCTCTGGTTTATTTTATGAATTACATTTGCAAACCTAACAGGGACAACATTCTATGGCACCACATGGCATTCCTAAAAGGTTCTTACTGTACCCCAAAGTGCCATGCCACTCTGGCTGAGAATCACTGGTGCATCTTAAAAGCATCTTAAAAGCTAGTGAAATCTCAACCTTTTTTGGTTCTATATTCTCTTTTCAATTAGTTATACAGTTGTACCATGGACACATCTATATCTATGCTGTGGATAATAAAACAAACATTTTATGTCACTACAACTGTATTGTTATTTCTTTAATCATCTAAGAAATGTAGAGCTGTTCTTCATTTCTTTTTCATTTTCCTCTGTTTATATGTTCTCTTTCTCTTCTGCACTACTGCAATGCTTTTAACAAAAGCCATTGCATGTATACATGTGTGAGAGAAAGCAACCGCAAGGTACGAATAAGAGAAAAAAGAGGGTTTGGGCCTATGTTATTTGAATTAATTTTCTTGGTGAGTTTCCCCAAACCCTGTGCATGAAACATTAACAAACATTCTCAGATCAGTCATTCACCTGTGTAACTAAATATGGGGCATAGTGGCCACAGAACATGAAGAGGAAAATGAATAACTTATCCAAGGTGAAATATAATTGCTACTTCTTGGCCAGATAGATAATGTAGCAGTAAAAATTCTTGGTGAGTTAGCAACTGTAGAGAATATAATGCATAATAATATGTCAGTAATATTTACTTTAGAAAGTGAGTTTATGATTGGGTATTTAACTGCCAGTGGTATTTTCTTCCGTTCCTGAATATCAGGAGAATCCCAGAAAAAATGTAAATCCAAAGCATAATAAACTAAACATTAAACATATATGAAGAGATTGTTTGAGAAAGAACCTTCAAAGCCTTTTATTCCAGGGGCAGGGGAAGAATTGGAAAAAAACAGAAAAATCATAAGACACCAATTGTTTTAACTTAATACAAGACTTCCTGGTTTGTTTGTTTTTCCCCCCTTTTTCTTTATATAAAGTTCAGCTATATTTCACTTTATGCACCAAAATGTCATTTTTCAAGCTGTGTAAATGGCATTTTGGCACTTACATGCAGTTTGCAATTCTATTACCTGTGTAGTGTGGGTGCAGAAGCATGCACAGGTTACCAAGCATGTCCAATACACTATGCCCGGGCCAAGCAAGTACATGGATATGTACACAGGTCACAAAATTGTATCTTGAAAAAAACCCCATGATGTGTGGGTGATAGATGCCAAAGGAGCCTCCTGTATTTTAGGCCTAAAAGCCTAGTGGCTCGGGCACTTATCCAGGAAGCAGGACCCAAGTTGCAGGCCCTAACTCACCCAAAGGCGTCTGAATCTACACATCTAACTTCCCAGTTCCGTCTTCTCACTACTAGGCCATAGGCATTAGGCAGTCATTTTCCAGCCCTCCTTTTGAAGCTGTTCCCCTAGGCAACAAAGAAAGGGAGATATGATGCTAGGGAGATATGATGCTACCTTGCTTCCTGGGGTCAAAAAACCCATACAAAAAAAAAGCGTGGCAGCACATGCTGCCCAGAGCTGCCACCCAAAATCAGCCAGGCTTCCAGCTGCAGGGGCACTGTGACTGCAGCTTCCCCAGCCCTCAAGACTCCAGGTAAGGCTGCTGGGACCAGGACAGTGGCTGATTCGAGCCTCCTGTCCCACCTTTTGTAACCTGCCAGGTGACAGAGCACATGTGGCACAGGCATTATTTGGGGCCAAGTAGCGATGGCACAAGGTGTTCCCCAGGGGAACCAAATGTCCACACTCATCTGGACATGGTCTTAGAGATCAATTACCTATGAATTCCATCTGATGATTCTAAGACAGCGGTTCCCAACCTTTACAGACTCAAGGCACCCCTCCATAACTTTTTGGAATTTAGTGACACCCCATTTCAAAAACCAATTTATTTCTTACCGTGCTTACTTTCTTGCAACCTGCAGCACCCATAACAGGATCTCAGGGGGTGGTAGAGCATCCCTGAGAACATGGTTCATGGCAGCAGGGACTGCTCAGTAGGGTAGACTGGGAATCTTGAAGGTGGGTCATTACAATCCCTGCAGGTGGCAGAATAAGGTGACAGTGGTCATACAAGGCACAGAGGCTGGTGCCTGGTGAGGGCAGTGGGCACAGAAACCCACAATAATCTGCTCATTCTGGTATCTGTTTCTATCTCAACTCTGGTCTGCACCTGAAAGGGCAAGTGCAGCCCCCACTGCTGTAGTTGCTCCAATGGTGACTTCAATGCCCATGGCAGGAGCCACTTGCCCCTGCAGAGGTTTTGTAGACTGACCTGAGCCCCACATCCTCCTATCTGCTCACCCATCAGAGTGTGCCACTCAGAGCATGAGGGTGGCCAGAGAAGGGGCTGCTAGGAGGAGATGGGGAGCAGAACTGGGAGCTCCCAGAGGAGCACCTAGGTGCGTCACTTGTCTGTTGTACATTGAGGTGGGCCTGGGGCACCCAGAGGCTCAAGGAGTGAGTGCTTGCACAGAAGCTGATGCCACAGAACCCTTAAATGGATTTTGCAGCACTCTAATTGAGAATCACCATTCTGGGATCTCTTTGGTTGGTGCTGTAGGCAATTTGTGTTACTGTATCACAAACGTTGTGTATATTTTATTATTAAGGCACAGATACACTGCTAGGTGGAATGCAGCCCTGCCTGGTTTTTATGCTGGGCTGGGGGAGCGCAGGGCTGCGCATGCTGTGGAAAAGATTCCTGGGGTCAGAAGTGTGACTCCGGCTAGTACCCCATTCACCCCACATTACTTATGCTACTGAGTAGAATTCATAGTCTCATAGTTTCATAGTAGCTAGGGTCAGAAGGGACTTGAACAGATCATCTATCCTGACCCCCTGCCATAGGCAGGAATGAATGCTGGGTTCACAAGACCCCAGACAGGTGAACATCCAGCCTCTTCTTGAATTTGCCCAAGGTAGGGATGAGGACCACTTCCCTGGGAATAATAGACTGTAGTACAACATTTAATTGTATTACATGGATATTAACCCTTTTTGAATTATGACTGGATTATGAGGTGTAACAGGGGACCCAGACATCGTTGCTTTTGTAGAAGGGAAGGGGAGGAGAAGAGAGAACCGGGGGTCCCCTTCCCCTTTAAAAGAATACAGCAGGCTGGCCCTTGATTAACCAGGAAAACTCCAGTGCAGAGCTCTGGAAGGCTTTGACAGAAAAGGGGCAGGGTGTCCAGGCATATAAACCCAGGCTCTGAGCCAGAGTGGGCAATTTGGCCCAGCAAACCGTGGCCCAGCCATCACAGCTGACCACAACCGGAATTTCCAGCTGGAAGACAGGTAAGGATACCCCACCCCCAGGAGGCAGAGTGGGCCAAAGCCTGCACTTTCCCGGGCCCTGAGAAGGGAGTCACGGCCACTCCACCTGGCTCTGGAGGGCCACAGTTTGTCGGTCCGCAGCCACTTCCAGTCCGGCAGCTGACTGTGATTGAGAACCCCTGACCTAGAGGAAATCAATGCACAGAAAGGAAGAAAGCACTCTAGCTCCCCATCCTCTCCTCCAAGGGCAGCGTCCTTTTACTACTTGTAACAATAAGACATGACAGGTGAGGATCCAAGGTGAGACCCTGTGAAGCAAAGGTTTGAGCCAGGCAGGAATGAGGCGGCTACTAAGGGGAGTCCCAGCAACCCCCAGGTGCCACACCTGTCACACTGGAGGGTAGCTGTGAGAAGAACATTATTATTCTGGTTCCATTGTCATAGCAATGGGGGAAAATGGTTTCTCTACTTATTTTCAGCCATTCTACTGGTAGTGGAAAGTATCTTCATCCCTAATATCTATTTTCCCTCTCTGTAGATTTTTTTTAACCTTTTTTCTCTCAGTATCCTTATTCCATCTATTTCCTAACATGTTGTCTACTCTACAGTTTTCTGAATACACCCTTTCTGTATTAGCATTGATTCTTCTCCTGCTGTTAAAGAATTTTACAGATTATTCTTATAGTTGGTTACATTTCCACAGGTGAATTGTTCACACAAGGTAGAAGCTGGTTGTTTCACACTACTTTTGTGTTTTGAGGAAATTATGTAGCCTTCACAACAGACATCATGAGAATGGAAATGTCCTTGGTTAAAGACCAGAAAATTAATGTGGAAACAGAAGTAATGGGCTTGCTGGATTTTTAATCTTGACAGGATTTGTCACATAAAACAAGAGCTTCCCTTGAAGCTCACCTGACATTTCAGAAACAGTATATATTGTCAGGTCTTGTGCTGAATTTAAGGGATTGTTCCCATTGTCTAAACAATGGCACTTGCAGAGGTTTATTCTCCCCACCCTTAAAGGTAAAAGAAGAATGCTCTTGTTGTCTTTGGCTCAGAAAAAAGATACTGTTTTCTTGCTGCACATTGTGATATCTAGTATAGTTGATTTAATGATAGCAAGAAAATTATATATTCACAATAATATAGTGCTTGTCTTACAAAGATTCTGAAAAACTTTCTAGGTATTAATTAATGAAGCCTAAAAACATCCCTATACACTAGGTTATTATCACTCTATTAAACTATTTGACAGGCAGGAAAATTGAAGCACTGAAAAGTTAAGTCACTTAACCCACCATGTTCACCTGAAGCACCAGGAGTCACTGGCACAGCCAGGAACATAAACTCAGTGTCATAACACCTTCTTCTTATTGCCAGACTATAATCCTGTTATACAGGATGAAGACCATATTTTAATATACAGGGGATAATCCCATCAATATTGAGACAGTAAAGTATGGCATTTTTAATATTAACATTCTAAAACTTTAGTTAGCCTAATCTAAAGCAATTACCGTGTTTCCCCGAAAATAAGACATACCCATAAAATAAGCCGTAGCAGGATTTCTACGTATTTGCACAATATAAGCCATACCCCGAAAATAAGACATAGTGATAGGTGTGGCTAAGCGTACCGGCGCGAAGCGGTAAATAAGACTGGCAGCCCTTCTCATTTGCCCCATCGTGACAGCTGCTATCTCGGAGGTGACCGGAGAGGGAGAAATAGAAAGTGAAAGTAAAAGTCTCCTTAGTGAAGTGAGGAGCAGGAAGTTCTGCTTTAGGTATTGTGTGTCCTCAGGGGGAAGAATAAAGCTGTGGCTGCTGTTTTAAAAATAAGACATCCCCTGAAAATAAGCCATAGTGTGTCTTCTTGAGGAAAAATAAATATAAGACAGTGTCTTATTTTCGGTGAAGAATTATTTTCCTGGTGGGAAGAAGCTAATCCCTCTTCACTTCTAAAATGAACACCTAAGCACCAAAAATAATTCTTAAAAGGCCCCGTTTTTAACTATTCTCCACAGTAACCTTTTCTTTTAGGATCACCATATGTACCCCATTACCCAGTGATGTCAGCTTTAAAATTGTATGGCACATTAGGGCCCTATTGCTGTAGCTTGCAAAGGGATACATTAAATTGCCATGTGGCTTGCTATTTATGTTTCTTTGGTAGTTAAAAATTCTGCCACATTAGTAATAGTAATTATTACTGGGGTCATTTTATCCCATTTTTACCACCAGAAATAGAAAATCCCCAAAGATGATAAAACAATTTTTAATAAAAGAGTTACATTTGGTTGGATAGAAGATTAGGGAAAATATATATATGAGGAAATTTCACCCTGATGCATCTGTATATAATAATAATACAAGTTAGTTGGCTTGGTCCTGATAATATGGCAATACCGGCAATATTTTCCTCTATTCATCATTAAATTAAGGGTCCTTCATCTTCCAGTTAACTTTTAATTATAGTCTCTAATATCTGACATTCATTTGGATTTTGGTCAATCCATACAATGCCAATATTTAAAGATAAGGTCTCTGGGTTAATCAGCTAGAAACCATTCCCGGAAGTTCCAGCTAATCAAATTTGTTCATGCAATTCAGTGAGTATATTGCCACGATAAGTTTTAGAACAGATGTCTGATGCTAGAGAAACCTCTTTATAGTAGAATTTAAATCCCTCTTGTTCAGTAATGACATAGGTTATTAAAACACACTTTTGGGGTGACCTAATTAAGGCATTCTATCAAAAACAATCAAAGCAGCAACCCCATACCCCTTCCATCTATGAGGTTTTTCAACCTCTAAACGTAACCCTGATGAAAGCACAGCATGAGGAATGGATAAAATTATGATCTCAGCTGAGAAATTAGCCTTAAGCACTTGTTAATAAAGGCAAATAGGATTTTACACACCAACATATAAACTTAGTAAGTGTGGATTCTATTTTATTGCCTTTTGCAGCTAGGTAAAGTAGACTGATATAATTACCTCCCTAATATTATTGTTTAATTCTTTGTTAATCTTTTTTTGGTGATGGGAGGTCTAGGAATTAGAGCACAGGCTCTTGCTAGCCTCACAATTCTTAGCTGTCTGTTTCTTGATTATGCTTCCATACCCCCTAGCCTAGGCAGACATCATCTCACTTCTCCTTTCTTCAAGAAAAGAGTGCTGTTTCTGTTATCTGAGCCCTGCCATTCAGTTGTTGATCCATTGTGTATGCTGATGGATGAAGGAATCCAACATCACCTCAAATATGCAAGTGCAGCCTTCAGAGGCCTTGGGAAATGGGTGTTCGAAGATCATGACATCAGATTCAAAAACAAGCTCATGATTTATCAACAGTCATGATCCCTACCTTACTGTATGGAGCTGAGATGTGACCAAGGTACAGGAGATGCCTCAAGTTGCTGGAGAAGTACCATCAATGCTGCGTCTGGAAGCTCCTTCAAATTCAGTGGGAAGACATATGCACCAACATTTGCATCCTCGTGCAAGCATGAGTGTCAAGGTGATGATCATCCAACATCAACTTCACTGGGCCAGCCACATCATCCAACTGTCTGACTCCAAACTCCCAAAGCAAGTTTTAGTCTCCCAGCTCAGTCAAGGTGTATGCTCAAGAGGAAAGCAGAGAAAGCACTTCAAGTATGTCATCAAGGTCAAGTTGCATAAAGGTGCATATCTACCCTGTCTTCTAACTGACTGCAGACTAACACAGTTAACTATCTCTATCAGCCTACTTTACCCCATCTCCCTAAATTTAGAGACTATTTCCCTTATGAAATAACCATTTTCACAGTTTCAACAGCAAGATACCAAAGTCATCCAAGAAAGAGCAGTTCTAATAACAGCCAAGAGTCTCCCCAACAAAGTAGTCAAGGCTAATTCTAAACCATTTTTGCATCTTTCTTGATTGCGTTGGCTGACTTTCCAGTGGTTAATGACGCTTATCACCTTATATTCTGACCCCAGTGACTGCCTGTGATGTCAGTCCTTGGGGAGCAGGCAGAGAAAGGTTAACCTGCTTGTGTGCCCCTCGCCACTGCTGCTGCAAGGAAGCTGAGCCCAGCCCAGAGAGCAGCAGCATAGCTGGCCAGGCAGGTTAACCTTTCCAAACAGCATGGGCAGCCACAAATAGGCAGGGGAAGAGGGTGGAAAAGCAGTAAGTGGGGATCTGGGGTGTTGTGGGGGGCAGTGGGCTCGATCTGGGCCAGTGGGGGAGAGAAGTGGGTGCAGTGTTTACACCAAGAGGTAGCCTAAAGTGGTTATACCTTAGTGTAACATGAGCTGGGTTACACAGATCAGAGGTAATCCTGCCCTGGAGTAGCATAACTTTGAGCCACCTAATGAATACTTAAAAGAACAAATGGGTAAAAGCTGGCTATGAATAAACTTAGCCTGGAAATCAGGAGCAGGTGCCTATTCTTTAGAGCATGGGTGTCAAAGATATGGCTTACAGGCTGGATCTGGCCCACTGGTAAGCTACTGGAAATTAAGAGGAGGGACCAGCCAGAGAAACAGAGGCCCCTGAAAATGGCAATAGATGGCAGAGAGTGAGCAAACACTGTGCACTTATACTCACCACTGCTTCCCACAGGCTCCTACTACCGCCACTGGACCAATCAGCTTCTTCTGGCCCCACAGATGCAGATCCATGGTACAAATCCAGACGTGGGCTTGGGGTGAGTTTGACACCTCTGCTTTAGACAAGTGAGGTTCTGGAACAGCCTTTGATTCCAGTAGTTATTTTGCTCCTTCCAAGCAAGGACAGAAAAATAACTACCAAAATTCAGCAAGTTTATGAAGGGGCTTTGTCATTAGCACTTCTGATAGTTGGACATTGGAGGTCTCTTCCAGGCCCATACTCCAAATAGGGTATGCAGCCATTGGATATTATTATTACTTATTAGCTGCAAACATATTTGTCTGGCTAAACCCAAAATGATCCTCTTTTTGTCTCTTCATTTTTACTAATTTTCAAGAAGGCCAGTAAAGTGGCAGTGCTTTCAACTTAGTATATTTTTCATGTTAATGTGTAGCAGTATAGCCTTATTATACCCACTAACATGATGGGAGCCATGTGGTAAAATTTCTAGGCATTGCTTTGAAGAGTACCCTTGATTTTAGAATATAAAAGAGAAAATCTATCAACCTTCAAAGCATTCTTATTTTTAATAGACTCTTAGGGAAATATAACAGGTTTTAGTTGCAAACTAAGTGAGCAAAATAATTTTTAATACAACTAATTTTGTTCAATCTTGAAGATATATGATCATTTTAGTAAATTTCTATTCACTTGTAAGTCCAAAATGAATTGATTTGCACATTTAGCACACAATGAGGTGTGGTGGAAATCAAAGACTGCATCGTATCTTCTGTTAATCATGACAGCAAATTAATCTCAATATTCAGTTAGTATTGCATTTGACCAAGATTCTAAAAGAAGTTATAAAACATTATTAAGAGTGATAACAACTTTCAATTACTATCTAGCAAATACATAGCATATCAGGAGATTAATAGCAAACAAGGTAAGTAATGCAAAAAAAAATAATCTAAATTGGATATTTACCTACAGACATTCACTGACTCCCTGCCTCACCAAATTTTCTAAGTGAATAGAACTGATAAAAGGGTCATTCAAGCCAGAGAATCTAATCATCTAATCAGATATATTACACCTTTTCCTGCAGATCTGAGATCAGATAGTGCCACTCTCTCCCACAAATGATGTATGATTCAGAACGGCTCAACCTGTCTCCTGCCTAGACTGTTTGCAATATAGTAATTATATCGTATCACAAGAGGAGCTGTTTTTTATAAAATGAAAGAAGTTTAATAATTACCATCTAGTCCACAAACATTCAAACTCCAACTGTATTTTTTGTGGTAAGGATTGGAAACACCTAATTATACTATGCTGCCATTATATTTTTTGGTTCCTGAGATCAACCTTTATTCAATAATAAGGGCAACATTCCAGATTCCCTTGTATGGGGACTGTCCTGATCACTGAATTCAATAAACACAACTATACATAAATGAGAAGAACTAAATGACAACTTTCATTGTGGAACAGTAGGGAAACCTCTTCAGACTGTCTTTCTCTAAGGCCCCTGGCAGATCTTTCACTTAACACATGATTAACCTATTAATTGCACCATAAATAGTAACCCTGCCACAAAAGCATTTCATGAAATGTGTGTAACATTTTTGTGTCTGTATATGAACATGTAGTACGGTAGCTCTGCCATGCAGCTTTCATAGATTTCATAGATTTCAGACATTTGGGCTGGAAGGAACCCTGGAGGATTATCAAATCCAGCCCCCTGTCCCAGGGGCAGGAAGTCAGCAGGGATCATAGGATTCCAGCAAGATAAGCATCCAAATGTGTCTTGAAGGTGTTCAAAGTGGGAGCTTGAACCACCTCCAATGGCAGTCTATTCCAAAACATGGGGGCTAGGACAGTGAAGAAGTTCTTTCTTATGCCCAGCCTGAATTGGTTGTGGCTGAGTCTGTGACCATTTGATCTTGTCATCCCTTGGGGCACTCTGGTGAACAGACATTCCTCCATATCCTGGTGGTCACCCCTGATAAACTTATAGGTGGCCATCAGTTCACCCCTGAGCCTGCACTTTTCCAGGCTAAAGAGCCCCATGGCTCTCAGCCTCTCATCATAAGGTCTGTTTTCCTCACCCTGATCATGCACGTGGCTCTCCTCTGGATTCTCTCAAGCTTCACCACATCCCTTTTGAATTGTGGGGCCCAAAACTGGATGCAGTACTCTAGCTGCAGCCTCACCAAAGCCCAGTACAATGGGAGAATGATGGCCCGGGATTTACTTGAGAAACATCTATGGATGCAAGCCAGTGTTTTGCTCACTTTACTAGTCACAGCATCACACTGAAGGCTCATACTCATCTTGTGGTCAATTCTGACCCCCAAGTCCCTTTCATCTGTAGTGCTAATGAGCATAGCACTGCTGAGCCTATAAGCATGCTGCAGGATTTTCTTCCCAGGGTGGAGAAGCTTGCATTTTTTGATGCTGAACACCATCAGGTTCTCGTCCGCCCATTTCCTGAGGCTGTCAAGATCCGCCTGGATCACCCTCCTGTCCTCAGGTGTGGATGCTTTACCCCAGAGTTTGGTGTCGTTGGCAAACTTGGCCAGTCTGCTTCTGATACCAATGCCCACATCATTGATGAGGAGGTTAAATAGTATAGACCCTAGGACAGAACCTTGAGGGACCACTGGTCACAGCGCACCAAGACAATTGGCTCCCGTCAACCACCACCCTCTGGGTCCTACCGCAGAGCCAATTCCCCACCCAGTGGATTGTGGTGAAGTCGAGGATGCAGTTAGTTAGTTTAGTCAAGAGGTGATCATGGGATACCAGATTGAAGGCTTTTTTAAAGTCAAGATATACAATGTTGATCTTGATCTTAGTGCTGTCTACATGATGGGGTGTGGTTGACAGCTCCCCCTAAGTAGATAGCCTGGCAGCTGTGTTGTGCAACTCTTCACAGGGCTGTGCCCTGCTGTTTTCAGGGTGCTGAGTCAAACAGAGCCTATCACCTGGGCCAGGTGGGGGCTGAGAAGCAACACACATTCTGATTCTGGGTTCCAGTAAGCCACAATGTGTGGGGCTCCCAGTGACTTGGCAGGTTGACTTCCCTGTCTTGTAGTTTCTAGGAAGCTGCAGAGCAAGGTACTTGACATGTCACAGGCATGGAGACTCTCAGACTGGGGAGAGGTTCCATGTGCCAGGACCTTAAAAAAACATGTGTGCAGCTGGCTGCATCATTTAGCACTACCTCTCTCTCAGTTCCCAACTTCTTCAGTCTCTTTTGTTAGTGAGCATCTCTAAATTATAATTTCTATCACTACCTCTTCCCTTTTTACAATAACAAATCAATCAACACAAAAATCATTAAGACTTATCCACTTGAAGTAATTTATTCATCACTCTCAAAAAAGTCTTTGCCACTCATTTTGCTATTCTGCCTTTCTGCAGGTCTTTTAGCAAGTCTTTATGAGTCCTTCAGGAGGTTTCACTTTATTCAGGGACCAACCTAGTATCAGACCTGGTTTCCAAATTATTTTTGGTGGGAAGATTTTCTTCCAAGCCTTGATAGACCTAAGTCCTTATACTGTGTTATGACTGTGTCTTGGGAGCAGTATGTTTGAGATCAGAAATGACTTTACTCTTAGTGCTACATTGAACACTGTTTTTTTTTTTTATCATTCTTCCCTTACTTACAATTTGGAAGCCATGTTTCTGGACATGACACAAAGTTTAACAACTACAGATTGTTGAGGTGGGTTTCCTTTTTCTTCATGATGGTATTCATATTTGCATCTATAGGTACATTTTTTCCCATAAAAACAGTTGCTTATTGCATTTTGAAAAAAACCTGGTCTCTTCCTAAGAAGACTGTCCAGATTTGGACTGTGATGGCCAAGAGGATCATCAGGAGGCATGAATGTTGTGTCTTCTTTTACTGCAAGCATATGCTTACCTCGATTGAGTTTTTCACAAACTGCAAATTCAAAAGTGATGTCACTTCCTGAATTACCACAATCAAATTGAGATGGTATTATACTTAACTGCATATTTTGGCCTTCTTAGAATGTAAGATGTTTTTAACAGCCAGGCCTCCTCCTCCACAATATGCAAGAAAATTGAGGATTTAACTTTATCATTTTTCTCTTCTGCCCCTATGGCTTCTAGGTATCACTCAAACTGGTATCTGAATGCCCTCCAGATCATCATTATGTTACCTGACAACAGATGAACAGATGGAAGTTGCAATACTCCCATTACTAACTTCCCTTTTACTTAAATGATTGCTGTACATATCATAGACGGATGCCTTGGTCCTTACATGTGGCTATGTTGCTTCACTTGTTTTCAATCTTTGACCTCTTTTTTAGTCTGGATCTTAAATTCTTTTAAGTTCTTTCTTCTTCACCATTCCTGACACCATGTGGTGATTATTGGGTTTAATAAACACAGGCATACATAAATGAGAAGAATTAAACAAGAAGATTTTATTGTAGAACAATAGTCTAAACTCTGCAGACCCTTTCTCTTTAAATAAGACCACATACAGATATTGCATTTCTACCAGAAGAACTGGTGCTATCCTGGTAGAAATCATGAGTGTAGAGACATTCCAGCTTTTTTCTCCCAAAGCAAAAATGGTGATTGCAGTGAAAAATAAACTGGGTCCAATAAGATAGAAGTTGTTTCTGGGAGAGTTTCTCCCAGGAGAATAAATGTATACTTTCCAATGGCTTAACTCCTCTCAAGGAACAGGAAGAGTGGAACCACAGGGAAAAGCTTGCATGTATAAGCAGAACTAGAAAATATTATCTCGGGCTGGGGGGTAGGCACTGAGAGGTACAGAGCATGGCCCACTTGACCTCCTCCCTCCTGCAGGACCATTCCAGGGCTAGTATATATTAGTGCTACACATGCAGTTGCAGAGGAGCACACAGCAGGGGTGCTGGGCATAACGCTGCAGTGGTGGTGGTGCTGGAGTCACCTATTTTCACAAAATAGGTCTTTATAGAGGCAGAGAATATTACATATGTCACCAATAACTCAATGTAACTAAACCAGGGTATGACATTTTTCCAGTCATCAAACGCTGTTTATTTTGGGGGTCTTTACACATACCCCAATAAATAAAATTCAGGCTGAACTGACTTGCCTGAAATAAAATTTAACATCATTTAATGAAGTACAGTTTTCCTGCAACAGTACGAGCAGCAAGTGGGCCCGGGAGCAGCTTGCAGGATGTGGGG
Organism: Crocodylus porosus; assembly: GCF_001723895.1. NCBI lineage: Eukaryota > Metazoa > Chordata > Crocodylia > Crocodylidae > Crocodylus > Crocodylus porosus. Next base: position 61,962,757 of record NW_017728947.1, on the reverse strand, counting down.
TTTGGTGGACTCAGGGGGTGCTGGCTGGTCTGTGGGAAGAGTTGTCTGCCTGGGGTGGGGCAATGGGCCAGGGGAGTAAAAACAGCCTACTGCTGGAAGGCAGGGAGTAGCAAAAGTGCAGCCCTGGGGCTGGAGGCTGGGCTTTCCCAGCCCCGGAGATGTGCTGGGAACTGTACAGAAGTTCAATCAGATCAGTTTTACCAAACCCAATCTAAGTTAGGCTACCTATGAGTTACAGTTAATTTCGATCTAGTTGGCCATTTTTAGACTGATCTAACCTTCCTGAACTTCTGTACAGTTCACATATAGATCATCCTAACTAAGGATCTAAGTGTAAGATCCACACCTGGGAGAAGTAAGTTAGATTGAGTGGCCATTTTTAACATGATTTAACCTCCCCCCTAACCTCTCCAAGCATCTGTATGTACCCTTTAGAACTCTGAACAGTTATTCGCATCTGGGATGGCAGGGATTGACTTTGGGTAGCAATATGTACAGCACTTTATAAAATAAGTTTTGGGTGCAAAAATACTTGCTTATGTATTATTTTTCTTTTTGCTTATATAAGGATCATACAACTTTCTCCACAAGCTCATCTCTGATCATCTCATCTCATCTGACATAGCTTTGTACTGGCATGTAACAAGGTCTCATAAAACAGCTACATATTGCTCTGTAGCTCCAGCAACTTAAAGTGCCCACTGGCAAGATATGTCTCTTTCTACTATCAAATTTACATTAGACATGAAAAAGGGTTTGAGGCCTTTTTTGTTTGTTTGTTTGCTTTGTGCTTTTTAGAGCATTGTGATAGTATTATCAGTCAGGAAAAAATGGAAAATAATATACCAGGCATTCATAACCCAGACAGTGACACACAAAAGCTTATTTCTTGATAGATAGGAAGATGTTCCCATTAATAAGAAGAATTTAGCCCAGTGTTTTCATATGTAAAAGATTAACTTCAGGCACCAACCTTAAAAGTTTTGTACATTGAATTCATGAAAAGCACCTTATGTGCCTTTGCTTTATTCAGGAAATATTAAAATTGAAGCAATGTTCTATAGCTAATTATCATTCTACTTGCCAACTCAGATACTATGGTATCTCATTCTAAAACGATGTCATTGCCCACTGAAAAGCTGAATGGTTTATGTGTGTAAACAGAGCCCCTGAACATTCTCTTTTAACAAGCTACGCTCTATGCACAACATTTTTAAAGCACAACATTTTAATATGAACAGTATACTCTAAGCAGGCAAATATGTATAAGGCTACATCTGACAACATCAGTTGTGCTTGACAGGCACATCCTCAGAAAGTCAGGCCAGCAAAGCGTCCAGTTCATCTGTGCTTCTCAGAAGGACCTGACTGACTTCCCAAATATCTTCTATTGGGAAAATGAACTGGATGTCCCAATTCTGTTAACTTGCAGAAAGACATCCCTCACCCCCTCCCTACCCCTCTTAATTGTAAGGAGGAGGAGAAGACAGCAGTTAGCCACCGTGCCTGCTGATCAGGGTAGTTCTTTTTAATGCACTGAAGTCTCTATGAGCCAAAAAGTCAGTGTATAGAAACTCAAAAGAAAAATAAAGCAAATGATGACTGTCTTCAGCCTCCAGGGGCAAAAGTAATAATAAAAAAAAAATCCTTGAGTAAAAATAGCTCCTAAAGTTGTGACATTGAATTTTTTTTCCTTAGACAATATTTTACTGCAATTGCCCTTGGACCCAGGCAATATTTGTATAATTTATTACTGAGTTAGGGTAGAGACTACAAGATATAAGCTATTTTTTGTTATAAGCTTTTTCTTAACTCCCTATACTAACTTTCCTACATTGTTTTGTTTTGTGATAATTTTTGTAATGTAGTTTCCATCAAAGTAGAATTTGTTTACAGTAAAGTCTGAGGTTAATTGGACACGATTTTTCTGAGTTATGAGACTTTGGAAATGTGGTGTTTTGTTGTTTTTTTTTCTGGATTTTCCCCCCTACTTGTAAATCCCCCCAAAAAAGAGAAAGTTAAAACTTCAAACTTGTTTTGTTCATTAACCCTCAGTGAGAATACATTCTATACAGATATATCTGGGGTATAAAAGACATTTATTATCAGAGGCAGAATTTTGTGGTCTCCACACATTATATTTTATGAGAGGCTTAGAAAATGACACAAAACCCATTCTATTCAATTTCAACTTCACTATAAGAAGAACTTTAAAAATATAAACTAACCACCGGGATCTCAATCTTGTAAACAATAAGGGACATAGGCCTAAGGGAATTAAGTGCAAGTCATTTTCTTAAAACTTAGTTCCTTAGCACATGGTGCAATCATTTGTACAGCAGCAAATGACCTTTTCCTGACCTTTCCAACACAGGTTAGAGAGTAGCAAATAGAGAGATCTAACCTTAATCAGGAATGGAAACTCCCAACAATACAGAGTAGGGTAGAAAAGTGGATGTCAGAGTTATGATTAGAATCTTGTGAGCACTTTGTTAGAGTGAGAAATTATATTCTCAGCAAGCCAGGTGTAAACTTTGTATGATAAATTGTTTGAGCTTCAAATTTGCAGATGGAAAAAAAAGGTAGAGCTAGAGTTTATATTACAGATTTACCTGTAACTTTTATGACATCTTACCATTTGGAGATTTTCCCCCTTTTATTTATTTGTAATGACTACAGCTAGGCAATAATTTTGCTGAAAATGCCCATCTGTCAAAAGGAACATGTTACAGGAATGGATCAGTTTTGGCAAATTAACATGAAAAAGAAACTGAAAACCTTTGAAAAATAGTTTTGAAATGGTCAGTGTTTCAACCTTTTAAAATGAACATTTTCAGTTTTAGAGTGCAAATAACCTTTTTGTTTTGAAATTTAAACTATGCATTAAAACACAAAGCCAAAACATGTCAAAACTACTTTTAAAAAGGGGTGCTATTGACACACCAAGTTCATCTTCAGATTTTTTTTAGGTCATAAAAATGTTGATTTTTTTGTCCCATTTTGGAAAGGGAAAATTTTTGAAATCTTAAATTTTTCATAGAATAGGACTACTGCTTTCCACTCAGCTCTTCCATTCTCCCAACAATGCTTCAGTGTACAGTATGTTTATCAGAGAAAGCTCTATGTCAGATTTTCCACTATCAGGACCAACAGAGGTATAATGGGCCAGTTCTGTGCCCTGGGCAGTGGCAATACATGGTATGGGAGCAGTGGCTGGAAGGTCACTACTACATGGGGAGATGTCACCTCTTTTTTGCCACTGACATGTCAAGTGACCATTTAAATCCAGATTTTTGAAGGCAAAAATGATAGGGGGTGACATATCTCTCCATGGCAGCAAATTTCTGGCCACTGCTGCTGCACTGGGCATTGTGCTGCTGCTCTTCCTTCCCTATTGCAAGAGCTATTGCTGCTGCAGGGAAGGTGCATGGTGTAGAAGGCAAGGCAACAGGATGGTGAAGTTCCCTTCCCCCCCACCAGTTCCATTCCAGTGCATTCCCCCCACCCCATACACACACCACCCCCTTTAGGCAGCTTCTGGGGCTTGCATCCCACTTGCCCATCCACGTTTATGCTATTGAAACCCTCCCTATTTATCTTTTTATGCATCTATGTAAGAGTATGTCGCACAAACTCTATCAATAAGGTGTGGGGGTAGTGTAATCATTCTCTGGGCTTGTTCCTGAGATACTCCAGGTTCTTCATGACAACTTGTACAAGCTGTCCTCATCCCTCAATATTAGTTATTCATTCGTATCAGCCTAGAGGCATCTCCTGCTCCTTCATTCACTTTACAAAAGCTGAGTACACAACCTGAGTGCTTGTGTATGCGTGTGTATATATGGCATATACAGTATGCACCAGCACTCTTTTGCCATGACAAATTATTCATAGTCAGATTCATCAGTACTTCCCAGAAACTTTTAACTTCTATAATGATAAAATACAGCTGTATACTGGGCTTAGCTGGTTGATTCAGTTGGATTTTCAGCTTCATTGCCTTGATTGCACAGCACAAATCAGTCAATGTGTATTGATGAATCCTGGTCCAATATTTTCACTGAAATTACCCTCAATTTTTTTTAAAAAACCCAGTCTTTCAACATATTAATTAAGCTATCACCTTTTTAAAAATCAGGATTTTAAAAAATAAGTGCAGATTAATGGGGACAGGCAGAGTTTAAGTTAGTCATTTCAACAGTACATCTGTAAATAGTTAAAGTAGGCTGCAGCAATTAAAGACTCATGAATATAGGTCACTACTCCACTCCCATGTCTAGTTTAATCTGATCTAAAAAAAGGGAACTTTCAAACATTACAATAAGCCAATTTTTCCCAGTGAAAATTCAATGCTAAGCTCTGTATGAAATCAAAATATTATCTGAAAAAGGATGAAATCCATATCATTAGCAAAACAAACTTTGTAAGAGGCAATCTTGTAAATGAGCTGTATCTTAAAAAACATATTGTTGCCTATTCCTAAAAAGGACCCTCATAAGATCAGAGGCCTATTAAAAAACAGAAATGTTCAACATCTGTTGCTGTGTTGCATGAAGGCAAGACAGAGCTATATTAATACCATATGTGGAAAAAATATGATTAAAAAATCCAGCTTTGCTGGTATGTCCCAAAATAGATTGCTGGATTTCTAGAACAAATAAAAATCAAGGACAAAGTATTTTAAAAACTCCTTATCCTGAAAAATTAAGAAATCCCTCAATCAAAAAAAAAAAAGAACTTACAATACATATAAGGTGTTATAAATAGATCTCTGGAATGCATGGGGTGAAATGATACGTAAACTAAGAACAAGAAAAATAAAAGGAACGTGTGGGGAAAAACTATTAAAGTGAGATGACTCTTAAAGGAATCAAGAAGAAGTAGTATTAAAATATTGTCCTTTATCTTTGTTCTTTGTATTTTGCTCTCCTATTTGGCAAAAAACAGAATTCTTCTTTCCTGGACCAATAGCAACCCAAATCCTGTAAACACTTTTATTCCTAAAATATTTCACACAAGTAGGCTCATAATGTAAAGAATTAATCACATGTGAAGAGTCCATCCCTGTGTTACATCTCCGGAGATAAACAGCACAACAGGAACAGCTGAAGGGAGAGCAAAGGTGGGTTTGCAGCATCCAGATTCCAGGCTGCTTTGGGAGTCGAACAAGGGCTGCTCTAATTTGCAGCAGTACCAGAGCTACAACCCTTGTGGCCTTGCCTTTCTATACACCTGGCTCTTGGGCTTTCTCAGTCAATATTGGTCTCGTGCCAAGGAATTTTGTCCTTCAGCTCTATGAAGCCCCTACTTGCTCCACAGAATGGGGATCAGAATTGGCTTCAAAGTGTTTGCAGGATCACCCTTCTGACTGTCTCAAAGAAAGATCATTACACCAATAAGTCAAATGTATGTATATCAGTGTAGTAAAATATGTTGACATAAGATATCTGAACAATTTGCTCACTACGGTGTTTCAACAAGTCACCACAGTAAATAAAAACTTTCTTGTTGCATCATATCTTATCTAGAAGTGGTGTTCACTCTGAGTGTTTCAACCCTGAGGGAATAAATCTAACTGGAAATCTGTTTGTAAAATGGAGCAGTAGCTAAAGTATAGCCTAATTAAGGGCAAAGCCTGAGATGTTTTAATTAGTTTAATTGATTTTGCAATTCGATTGTTTTTTAAGAGAGCAGGCATGGTTCCTCAGTTAGGTCTATTTAAAGGGATTTTTTTAGTGGTCGTGATGTTTTGTTGGTACATGGTCATGGTTCCAGACAGATATGTATCCCCTACACTTTGCCACAGAAAGTGGTAGAGATACAAACAGGGTAGGAGGGATGACTGCCCTGTGCTCCTGTTTACTCAAGGTTTTCCAAAAAGGGCGGCTTCGTTCTATAGACATGCACTCCAAACACAAATGTCCTTCACAGCACCTGCCGAAAGATTTAATCTCACTGTTAGGAAAGCTTTATCTTTGCTGTTGGCCACAGAGAAAACTTGCAAGGACTTGTGAGTCTTCTGCGTCTCACGAGGGAGAGTAGCAACCTATGTTTTAAAAAAAGGGTACAGTGCTAGCACTTTCCAAGCATAGTCTTGAAATCATAAGCCTATGAAAAACAACAGGATTAGAAGAGGCAACAAGATAGAGTCTGCACTTGCTGTAGGAGGGGATGAGTAACATGAGTCTGAGTCTGCAGTTTATTCCAAAGGTTTATCATATTATTGCTCAGTAGAAGTCCTTATATAGTACTAGGCAGAGTTGTATAGGTTAAGAATAGGCAGACAATTGATGGGTGAAGGGCTTCACAGGTTGTTCCGATTTATAGAGCAGCCCGTTTATTAACGCCCCTTGTGTCACCTGGGTTGACATTAATGCCATCTTTCTTTTAATTGTTACTAAATTAAACTGCACTGGAGAAATTTTTTTTAAAATGCTGAGCAAATTCTCCTGTTTTGCTACAGAGCTCTTGACATTCACATATGTCTAGCAGTAAATGCAAGCTGAATCAGGCCAATTATATGAAAGAATACATTATTTCACACTGATTTATTCTTTCTAGAAGTACTTTTAAAATAAAAAGAAGCAAATTTACTTTTCAGTTATGATTCAGGTTGTCTGATTTCTATAACTATGTAATAAGTCATCATGTAATTGTGAATACGTTTTCTCGAGATTCCAAGTTTGATTATATATTTTCCCTTCAAAGAAAGGGAAAATATATAATCAATTTGTGTATTTTGTTTTACTCTTAATATACAGGTTTTCAGTGAATTCCTAAACTCCCAGTTAGAAGTGGAAGTGCCCTTCATATGACCCTCTCCATTAGAACAGCTTTCATTTGCAGTGTGGTCAAACATATGGTTTTCTGCCTTTTGGAGACAATATGGAAAACCAAACTTTCTCCAGTCATATATTATTTTAATTTTTCAGGTTTGGGGATGTGGAAATCTCACAAGCAGTACCCCCCTATGAATTTATGAGGCTGCCTATATTTCTTTTTTGTTGAGCTGCAAAGTATCTGACTTGACTCCCTTTATAAATCATCAAGAATGAAAACAGTGAATGGAATTAATGTTTTAAATGCAAAGTACATCAAAAACTAAATAAAGCCTATTGTTATTTCAAAGCAGGAACTGTGCAGGTCAGAATGGAAAACCTTGTGAAATAGTAACAGAACCTCACATTAATCACCAGTCAGTAGTTTGGAGTATTGCATATTTCTGTTAAATTTATGCTTTGTATGTAAATCTTAGCAGTCCTACCCAGGGCTCTCTCTAAGGAAAGCACTGTTTAATTCTAACCTCCCCCCTCATTGGTAAATGGAAGAAGATTTTAAATTAAAATAATGCAAGTGTGAGTAACAAAACATCAAGCAAATAGGGACCTTTTAAAAGCAGATTTTAAGTGTACAGCTGACAAAGTCCACTCTGAGCCCCATTATCTACGAACCATAGATATAAAAATGAATTGCTACATCAGTAAAAAATAAAATTACTCTCTCTCTAAATGCAATGGGAAAGAAAAAACAAAAATAGATTGTGGTAGGCACTGCTCCAATGGGGCTAGAACAGCTTATTCACACAGGAGGCAGCCATAATACCTCCGATTGTGCTCTCCCACTGCACAGAAGCTTCCATCACGCCCCCAAAAAGGCTATGGCTGGTGGGATGGAGTCACAGCTGTAGCTTTCCTCCCATCGTGAAAGGTAATAAGGGCAGTTCTGCAGGAAACATATTCCTTGACTCCGGTAATACGCGCTGCTTTTGAGCTGCTTCCATCCCTTGGAGGAATTAGACCTTTTGTAGAGATACAAACTCCCTTTATCACATTGTGTGCGTTAGTTTCTGCTTAATGGTCCACAAAACTCACGCAGCCCTAATTTAAGTAGAAGGGGAAGAAGAAACAGAAATGTGACATCCAGTGCAATCATTTTTAAGACTATCCCAACATGCTATGAAATAACCTGAAAACGCTTTCATTAAAATGGTCATTTGTAAAAAGAACTAAGCATTTGTATTAAGAGATGGAGAATCAGGACCCAGCTTTTAATCACAATATAGAGTAACAAGGGCTGCCTGGTTTGTACTCCCTTGGTTTAGGAGCGCAAACCAGGCAGCCCAAGGAATATATATATAGTAGCAGTCCTCTACTAATACAGTCACAATAGTGACCACTAGAGTAAATTAAACAGTTTTCTATTTTAGCATGCATACTCCCCTGATGGACAGAACTGAAGTTTTGGTATCATACTGTCTTTACATATATTTAAATGTCACCAATTAAACACGTAGGTTAAATTTTCTCCACGGATAGCTAAGTTAGGACTTAGTCTCTCCCTGCAGAGGACAAGCCCTATTGCTTAATATCCATTATCTAAAATAATAATTTCTTTTCTTGATGCAACTTGGATGTGACAACTCATTTGCCTGAGTCTCATTCACTCACAGTAGAAAGCTAGCATTCAAATCTAATTCAAAGCTAAGAGTTGGCTTCTATGAATGATCTACAGATAGTTTTGAGTTTCTGCCAAAGATAATACATCTACTGAGGAGAGAAAATAGAACAATAAAAGAATGAGCTTTATGGGAAGAGTAGCGTCTTTTCCCATAAATGATGAATCAATCCATTATATTTGTAATAATCAATGCCATGGATCCTCTTTATGTCAAGATAAAAAAAGAGGCAAATCATTATTAATTCATTCATTGTAATAACATTAATCATGATGAGCTAATGTGATATTAATGTGGCTGTAATATGTACTTCCATAGGAATGTCACTGTAATATAGGAATTAACTAATGTACCATGGTTTTAAAAAGTGACTAAATTGATAAATAACACTGAAAAGCATTTTAAATAGGGCCAGACATGAATCTACCTAGTTGCTACCTTTTGGTGGCATTGGCGGAAGGGTACCGACATCCCACCTCTGTACCCACACTTGCAGGTATGCTAAAGTGCCGCTTTGTGTTTCCATGAATTATTGCCTATAGCAACAGCCAGTCAGCTTTTCAACATTGCGGTCCTATTCCAGGAAATATTGATGTAGGAGATTAGTGCTTCTGGGAATGGAATCAAAGCTATGATGATGCTTGCTGCTGTCTGGGCGGAATTGGAGGAGTCAAATGCATACTTAGGCTTCTGAACATCATCACATGAGAAATTGTACTGCTCCAATTTGAAGTACAAATCAGACATAATTCCCATGGGGACTTTAGAAAATGACTTCTTCTATTTTCTTATCCCTACTGGCATACTACCAAGTGTGTCTGATTTGTTCTATGTCTGGATTCAACTGAAATCTCTACAAACAAGGGGAACAGCTCTTTTGTTTGCAAGGGGTCAATCACTTGTAACTTTTTTTTAGGTTTCCCTGGCTAATGCCATTATCAGTGGTTAAATTTGAGCTAAATCGCATTCAAGAGTATGCCAAATTCTGATTTTGCTTTGTTTTTCCTCTATAAAAATGTAGTACTGAAAAATTTAGAGAAACACTGCTTACCATGGTGAACAACTGAGGAAAAACTCCATGCAAGAATGTCTTGCTAGACTTGCTGCTGAACACACTGACAGGTTTGAGGTAGATTACAACAAAGGCTAGAAACATTTTGCTTGTAGAAGGCAGGATCACTCCTCAGACTTATCTAACACATTGGCCTAAACAGAAACTAATCAGATTAATGGTAGCAAAGGGAAGAGTTAAGCCACTTTTCCAATCATCCACTGATGCACTTCTGCAACTCAGTTGCTATTTTGGGTCTCACATCTTAATTTTCTGTTAAATTACACAGCACAGTCCAAAACCTCAATAGACAAGTGATCAGTTTATACTATAGTGTACTTGACTTTTGCATTATGAAATTACACCTTTTCTTAGAAATATTATTAGTTATTGTTGTTACTGTTCACGGAGACTTTCTAGATCTGTCTTCTCCAAAAGTCATTATTTCAATCAACATTGTGATTTACCAGAATTTTCTATTATCCAACCTTTGCACCTTCAGAAATTGATTTATTTCCATGAGTTTGCTAGGGATCTTAGATTTATTTTACTGAGGGAAGTTCACTTTCTTTCTGATAACACAATAGTTAAGGTTTCAAGGAGTCTGCATATTATCAATAAAGCAATGATGTCAACATTTTAACAAAATATTTTTACATGTCCACTCAAGTACCAGGAGCCAACTAAATTGTTGTAATCTTAAAAAGGAATATTTTTCCAGTAAATGATACTGAGACTATTTGATAGAAATGTTTATACTTTTCTCAATGCACATTTTTAGGAACAATGGGATGCAGAAATGAAAGCTGTTTGCATGGGTAGATCCAGGAGGGCGGTGAGGCAGATGTAGCCAGACCCCTCTTTGGTGGTGCATATGCCCAGTGAGTCTCTCAAGCTCACCTGGCTGGGACAGGCTCCGGCCAGAGCCATTGCTTTAGCATGACTCTGGATTCCAGTGGATGTCTGGAAGTATTTTTCTGAACCCCACAATATTTTGACAAGCTTTCATGACAAGTATTTCCTAGTCTCTATACATTTAACAAAAAAAGACAAATATAGAAGTCCCCTTTATAAAAATGTATTGCACTTATTATTTTGAAGGAAGAGCAGGTGCATAGTGAATGGATGTCCCCCTTTAAGAACTATCAGTTGTAAGCTATATACCAGTACTTTTGTTTATTCCTTTTCTTACAGGACTGCACCTTAATTCCTTCATGATTAAATGGGGGTAATAATACTCCCTCTTGTGTAGGAGGAAGATAAAATAAAGAAGATGTGTAGTATGACATCCTTTCTGAGAAGACACAGATACCTACAGTGTTTGAACAATGCCTACCACAATAAGGGCAGCATCTTGGTCAAGGCCTCAATTTTACTACAGATACTAAGAAACTGGGAATCTTGCCAGGGATGGGTGTTGTGACACACTAGTAGATTTAGAACTGTGGTTAAAACCTCAAGGAAAATCCAGACTATTATCCAGAACACCAAATAAAATGTTCTATGCTCTCCCAAGTCAGAGAGGGAACAATCCTTCTGAAAGGAGAAACAATCATCAATATTTTTGGATATTTTTTAGTCTAGATAAGGAAGGAATTAATGGTTAAATAATTATATATCTCTAAAGGGAATAACATTGATCAGAAGGAAAGAGATACATTGGGGCAGTATAGCAATGCTTCCCCCTTAAAAAAAATCATTTACTGCTAGAAATATAGGATTAAATACACCTGTGTTAATAAATGTAAATTATTTAAATATAATTATTCTATGTTATGCAAAAACTAAAAACATGTTCCAGCTTCTATTAGATTTCAAAAGCAGAAGGAAACATGTTTAAAAAGAGCCACATATGTAGTCCATGTTACTTAAATGGATATTATTAGCTTTATTTAAGAACTAATCAAATAACTTTTAATTTCAGTTACCGGATTACTTCATATTCCACTGTATTCTTTTAAAATTGTAGCACACACTTGACTATAACAAAAAAGGAACATACTGGCATATTGTTCATTCACTTCAATTGTTGGAAGCTGGAGTCTCTTAATAACAAGCACAGTTTTCAGTCCGTTCCTAATACAATGGCTGAAACACAAAAAGAAGCTGGAAACCAAACTGAACTTCAGTAACTGGTATTCTAATCGTAAATCACAGACATCTTATATCTTAACCATGCCCTGAATTTTCTCAGCAAGTGGATTGGGAATTTACTGTATATTATATTATATTTATATTCTTATAAGAAACCAGGCCAAAATGCAACATTCCTGAAAGCACTCAGTAAACCTCCAAATCTCTTGATGATACCCAGAAACATGGGGGTTTTCTGTTTGTTTTGTTTTTTAGAAATGGAAAAATAATTATAAAACATATTGTGCTAATAAATCAAAAAAGGCGCTTGGAATAATCTCATAAAATGTTATGGCTTAAATAATGCCCTTCATCAGTATTCTTTGTTTAACATTTTATGTTTATTGATAAATGAAGATGCATTTAAATAATTCAAACAAAACATTAGCTGCAAGCAAGGAATTAATAATTGATAGGACTGGAAGGGCTTTTTTCACTTGGGAAATAGATAATATTAGCTTAATGTGGGGCTGTAGGAACAGAGGAAATGTAATGGATCTGCCTGCTTTAAACTGATGATGGTTATTGTGGTCTAAAAGTTGCTACAAAGGCAAAAGCAGGACAGCTCTGTAACTGCAATAGATTTCACTCATAGGAGCTGACAGTGCAAACTGTGGTTTGATATACCAGATTTATACATGGGGGGAGAGCTAATGAACTTGACTTATACTAAGGGGAAAAAATAAATGCTATTAAATTGGAATCTGAGAATTTTAGAAGATAAAAAACACCAAGATTATGGGGTCTTGAAATACTTGGAGATTTTTTCTCTGTCTCTTATTTTATGGATTCCTCCATCTATAGCTGCTCTTTCAGCCAATGAACCACCACTAAGAAAATACTGAAACACAGAAGCCAGTACATTCTTTAGGCTCCTCAGTGGAACAACATTCAGTTTAGACACACTCACTGTAAGGTTTTATTTCGGATTTGTTGGCAAAGGAGCTGAAGTATTCCAGCTGTACATCTGGATTTGTATCCCTTTCACATGGGGATACTGAAGAGAACCTTTTTTAAGCCTTCGTGCATGAAAGAGATTCTTACTAAGTGACCTTCATGTTGCTTGAGAGTAAGGGAAACAGAGAAACGAATAAAATCCACAGAGAAATACATAGCTTTACAATTTCATTTCCACTAAATTTGAAGAACCCAGATGTTCCACTTCCCAAGTGAATGTTTGAACCACTATGGCATTTTGGAAAAGTCAGCCACCAAAATCTACCTATCCTCAGAAGAAAAATCAGTGCGTTGGTTCCCAAGGGGATATAAATGCTTAATGAACAGTCCTCAAGGGGATATAAATGCTTAATAAACAGTCAAACCTCAAGAAAGAGAAGGGAATTTGGCCCACTTTCAGTGCATCTATGCTTATTCTGATTCTCTACAATTTCTTCAGAGGTCCCTCATTCTCCCCTGCACTTCCCAAGACAACAAGGCACTTTAACTGTGCTTCTCTGAATCACCCTTCTGGAACCGTAGGCCTATCTTTAAGTGTGGCGATACCCAAGCCAGTGGCTCCTAAGCAACTAACCTAGATTTTTCCCTAAGTACATAGAATTCTTCAGCAAACAAATATTTTTAAAAGATATACATGGTAGTGCATTTGTGTTAATTCTTCTGCAGCCTACATTTTTCTAATAGCCTCTAACTAGCCTCTGATTTCTACTCTCTGAATTTTCTACTGACTGCAACAGGGTGCCTGACCAAAGCCCTGTTACTTGGGGAAAATCCACGCAGCTGGCAGTCATGATGCCCAGACAGGGGTGTGGGGGGGAGATTCCACATGCCACCAATAAGCTGATTAGATCTGGCTTCCAGGAATAAAGGAAGGATGAGGCCCCAAGTAGATGCCTTTGGGCACCGGGAGAGAGAAGAGAGGGGTTGCCCGAGACCCCGGAGAAAGACAGCTCTGAGACACAAAGCTGAGACCCAGAGAGACACGGAGAAAGGACTGTACAGCTGCCAGATCAGTAGAGACACCCAATACCTGCTACGGAACTCCAGCCACCATGGTGAGTTAGAGGGGAAAGAAGCTGCAAGTCCAGGCAATGACGGGGCAAGGTGTCGCAGAATAGAGAGGTGGTCCCTGGTTGGTACCCAAAAGGGGAAGCTGGGAACAATCCCAGACCAAACGGGTAGACCATCCCAGATCCTAGGCGCCAGCTCTGGCAGTGAGGGAGCTCCCATAGCTGAGCCAGCACAAACCGCAGGGAGGCAGCAAGCGTTCACCACTAATGAGGCAATTAGCAAGCAATAAGCCGAGCCCCAGGTGGGAGCAGCTAGCACTCAGAGGGACTGGGTCAAGACTTCAAGTTACCATTACGCACAGAGGGGGAACAGCTGGGACTGCTCCTTGGCAGTAACTGATGCAGGATAAAAAGCACCGTTCACACGAGCTACTAATGAGGTAATTAGCACTACAGGACACTGGCTGGTACTTACCTTTAGGACTGTGAAGCTGGTAATCCACTCCAGAATATGAGGGTGACTGAGGAGGCAAGTGGGACGGGCTGCTGCCTGTGGTCCGGGCCACTGTAAAAAGGAAGACGAGAGAATAAAGCACCTGGGATCACGTGATGGGTCAAGTGTCATTACTCCATGGGTACCTATTAACACTCCATCTCTTTCCTCCCTTAATAAGATCAAAGTCATGGCAGGCAAGAACCAGAGGAACAGGCGGTACCCCACAGACCTGATAACACTGACTAACAGATGACAAACTAGGCCTTTAGGACCTGATTCAATGCCAACAGAAGCCAAGAGGAGTTGTTCTGTTAGCTTCAACTGGCTTGAGATCAGGTTTCCTGATAATTTGTCTTTTCTTATTTGTTTACTTTTGAACACTTTAAATACAGGATTTATTATTTTCTACTAAAACAAATAAGAAAGTTAATTGCTGTGCACACCAGCAATTAACAAACAGTATAAGAGTTTAAACATTCAAAAGTGAAAATGGAAGAAGCTAAGTATAAATATTAATATATTTGAAGTGATTTATATGGCCTTTTCATATGGCAGGAAGATAGATGTCAAACCCAATTTTGCATTCTCTTGCTCATTGCATAGCCACTTGCAGGAAGTAAGTATCTAATGCTCCTAATCATAAATGAACAGGCACTTAACACAGATGCAAACAAATAGAAGCAGCAAGGTAGTAAAGAATCAAATCATGCAGTTTTGTGTGTGCTGAGTTCACACCTGAGAATCTCCTGGAGTAGGCACTACAGACAGACTGAAAACAGGCACAAAAATGATTTAAAAATATTAATGGAAAAAAGCAGCTTTGTTTTCCAGCCATTGCAACACTAGACATGACATTTAGATAAACTTGCCTGCATTGACAGTAGGCACATATGTCTGCTATTTTGTTTTAAAATACATGTACTGCTTTTAATAACACCATTACAGCTGTTCACTAAACGATGCCTCTAGACAGAAACACTACAATGTAAAGAGAGTATCAACAGAAGTACTGTATCTGCATGTAAGTCCTGGAGTTGCCAAGAAATGAAGATATAACATATGGTCACTTTGTAAAGGTGAGCTGAACAAAAACAAGCAACAACCTCAGCCAATTTTTCTCATCTTGAATTCTCCCCTTTAAAATGCAATTTGATTTAATTTGACTCTTGTTAACTAGAATTATATGTTTTTATTAAAATACAAACAACCTGCTTTGCAACAGGGAAAACTATTTAAAAATAAATTATTGGAATGATGCATTGCCAATTTTTTTCACTTGTCTGGACCTATCCTTTAAAAATTAATGTAGAATTTAGCAGCAGCAGAAGAATCGAACACTATTAACAGCTAGTTTGTGTGGCCAGAGGAAGTTATACATTATACTAAACATCACACTGTTGATGTGCCTATCCATGACTTCCCTTGATCTGTCTTTTATTGAGTGGTCATGGAAAGACCTACACACATAGGACTGTATGGGAGAATGGTAACGTAGCTCCTCAGTTAGTTTTCTGGAGATTACCCAGAACACGCAGGAGAAGGCGAAGCACCAAAAGAAGGATTAGATTGAACGATAATGTTTCCACACTACAGAAAGAGGAGAAGGGCGAACTGAAGATGCCTCTGTTGCCATTTTTGTCAGGGTTCAGGGCACTGAAGTTTGTTTCCATTAAAAGGAGAAACTGTTCAAGTCAGATTCCCTGGGTATAAACAATGTACAAACCCCCTTTTCCCTGAATAAATGGGGGTCCAAACAAGAGCAGATAGGGAGGAAGGGGTTGTGCACAGTTTCAAGCTTTTTTTAGCTAGCTCTCTCTCCAAAACTAACTAACTAGCTTGGCTTCTTGAAGAAACCTGTTGTCAGTGATGCTTTACTGCTCCCTTACTTCTGTGGTCTTTCTACCTTCCACAGACACAAAACCCTTCATAACCAATGTCTAGTTAAATTCTTTTATTTGTATGTACCTTGTTTTGGGCAGCGATGAGAGCCTGTGTTTTGTAGGAAGAAGGCTGCCATTATTTCACCTGACTGGTTAAGAAACAAAATTTCTTAAAACTTAAAAAAAAAAAGAGTGGAAATTACATCTCCATCCCCCAATTTCAATGAAACTGACCTCAACCCATAACAGCAGTAACTCCAGTACTGGGGGATTGCTTAAGGCAAGCTAGAAGTTAGTGACATCTTCTGCGTGGCTCTCTGAGGTTCGCTACACTTGAGTTCTGCCTCTCTTAAATTTTAGTGACGTGGAAGGTTTATTGAATAGCATATGGAAGACTAAAGTTATAAATTATGGGTTTGATTTTTCTCTCACACTTAATTTTATATCTGTATAACTCCATTCATTTCAGTACCCTCACTATTCTGGAAATAGTGGGAGATGAACCATAGTGTCATTAAGAAACGAAAAAGACTTAAGTCAGTTCCTGTCAGTTCAAGACAGTGCAGTAAAAGTAGCCAGCATAGGGATATTCTACACTTTTGGTTAATATGAATTACAAGACAAATTCCTCCTCTAGGAAAAATAATTACTACTGCATCTCTTGCCTCCTTTTTCTGTTGCACCACAAAAGGTGGAACCAACAACAGAAGAGAACAAAGAATGCCAAACTGCATGATTCAGTGCAGTCTGAGAAATAATTCTGTATCTTTGCTGAAAAAAGTTGTTGCATAGGGTTACCATATGTCCCAGACATGTCCTGTTTTTGAGTCCTCCAATCTCTATCTGTTTGGGGGTTTTTTTAAATATGAACAAATGTCCAGGATTTTGCTATGCTAGTCCATTTTCAGCATGGATGTTGGTAGAAGAACTTCATTCCCTGGCTTGCCCTAGTGGTGTGCGTGTTGGGGATCCAAGTTTGCTGTGTGCTGTGGAAAAATGTGGAAATGTGGAAAAAAGTTTCCTCTTTAAAGGAGGAAACTGTGGGTTGCCTGTTGCATGCTGGCAGCCTTCCAGCCTGCAAGGGGTTACTTGGGGTGATTGGAGGCTGGGTGTCCCACATGTGACTGCACATGCACATGCATGTAGCTGGCATACAGCCAAGCAGGGTGGTGGGAGCAGCCCCAGGAACTGGATGCAGGTTAGCCTATGGGGAGTGAGGGTTGGAGGGCCAGGGGTTGAAGGGTCATGGCTTGGGGACTCTCTAGGGGTGAGTGTGTGGGTGTTTGTAACAGAGGTGTGTGAGGGGATAGGGAGGCTGCCAACACTGGGGGAAGGTGGCTGGGCAGAATGGGGGAGAGCAAGGGGGAGGCACTGTCCCCTCCAGCAGGTGAAGAGGTTGTGGGGGCCTTTAGGGGCATTGGAAAGCTGCATGGCTAAGCCAGTTGGACTGGGGCTGATGCCCATGCTTGCAGGAGTGCAGGGGCCAGGAGATGCTGCCAAGTGTACTGGCCATGGCATGGGAGTCCCAGTCCAGGGTGTAGGGCAGCACAGGCCTCCCCTTCTCCTCCCTCCAGTCTACACCAGGGCTGGTTTCACTCTGCTGGTTCCTGCATGAGCTAGAGCAACCACAGTCCAGCCTGGTTGGGAAGGGGGAAGCTGCTGAGGGCCCCCTCTGGCAGGTCTGGGGGAAGCAGGGGCTGCAGGTCTGGAGTGAGGGGCACTAGCAGGGCTGGGGGCCCTGTGGCTTGGGAGTGAAGAGCACCAAGGAAGTCAGGGGACTGTGGATCAAGAGTGCAGGGCACTGGCAGTGCCAGGGAGCTGTGGACCAGGAGTGAGGGGCACTGCACCCCCACAATCATATACCCCCCCCAACAGTTTTCCTCTTTTTTGAAATTGAAAAGATGGTAACCCTATTGTTGTATAAGTTATAGTTTTGAGACTCCAAAGCATATGCCACTATAAACTTTGATGCCATCACAGTAGGTATAAAGGTCCTCTTGGCTGGAGCAAGAATGAGAATTGCTAGTGTGGCTAACATTTGATTCAAGATCCACAAGGCAGAGTAGTGACAAAAGGTCAGAAATTTACTAAACAGGGCAGTGCTGTGCTATCTCACCTAAGAGGTACCTTTTGGTTCAAGACAGATGTTATAAGAAACATGAGGCAGAATCTCCAGAAGTGCAATGTTTTTGTTGATGAGTAGTCACAACATGCTCAGCCAGCTCTTTGGGAGAATCATTTCATAAAAGTCACATGCTATTAAGCATAAGGAAACTTTCATTTTTAATAGTTCTCTAGAAGATATCTTCAGGTTAGTGTATCATTTTGTAGGTGTGCCTATACGTGAACATTTAATGCGCATAGAGGGCATGCATCTACATGTGCATGTCCTAAATATGTGCCTTAAAAATGGTGAATTTAGCCCAGTACCGGCTAAATTCGATACCTGCATAAAGCAAGTAGTTAAAGCATATTAACACACATGTAGACTTGATAATATGCATTAACACGGGGACTTTAGTGTTGGGTCTGCCTAGCCACTAGGGGACTGGCCAAAGCACAGCCCCAGGGCTCTTGGCCAGCTGCCTCATCTCAACCAGGACTGGACTGCTCTCTGGCAGCCTCTAGCTGCAGTCTATAAAATCCTCTGCCATTTAGTGCCTTGGGGCACACAGCACAGGGCCTTGAGAAGCCCACCAGGCCCTGTGCACCCCTGCCCTGGACAGGACAGGCCTCTGCCTGTCCTGATCCTACCTGGATCTGCTCCTTGGCCACAGGTGAGTGTTGCAAAGGGCTGCAGCCTGCTGCATCCCTTGCCCAGCCCTGAGATTCTCCCTGAGATTTCTCTCTATGGCAGCAGGGGCAGCACCTACTCCCAGCTGCTCCTCACATCCAACTCTGTCTCTTTGTAAGCACTGTGCTGAAGTGCCTTTGCCATATGGCTCACAGTCCCTGCCTGTACTCATCCTGAGTGCTGCTGGAAGCCCTCCAGGACTGGCATTGTAGGGACAGCTTCACAGGGGCCCAGAGAGCTGGCACAGGCAGCACGTCCAGCATATCCCCAAAATAGGCTCTGCCTATGTGCCTACAGCCATGCTGAGCAGCCAGGCCTCCAACTGTACCCAGGAGGAAGTGCATGAACTCATGGCACTTTGGAGCAGGGCTGACATCCAGAACCAGTTCACACAGGGTGAGCGCTCAAAAATTCACATTTATGAGCCATATATAGTGGGATGCATGCATGAAGCCACTCCCACATGGTGCCGCATGAAGGTCAAGATCTTGCAAGCACAATGGGTGGCCATGACGGAGTTCAATGATTGGTCCAGTTGTGCCAGTTATGGGAGCTGACCCATATTTTGTTGCCCCAGGAGACAGGCCACACCCCTGTAAGTGCCACCAGCAGGTGTGGCCTGCTGTCACCCACACCCCTGGGTGTGACACCTCTGGTGAAAGATCACCATAGTAGGGGACCTTCAGTGAGCCACCCCACCCACCTCCCTGGCTACTGCAACCACTGGCAGCTCGGGGAGCCCTGTCCAGTGATTGCCTCACCCTTGGCCCAGACCCACACAGCACCACAAAAAGCAGCCAGCCACATTACAGTGAGCTGCCAGCTCCTCCCTGGGGGCCCTCATCGGCAGACACACCACAGACCATGGACACTAGGCACAGCTGAACGCCATCACTGATGGGGAGCCCTATACTGAACCATCAGCTTCTCCAGGCCCAGACAAGTCCTGCAGTGGAGGAGGGCCCTACCAGTCCCTGGCCGTACCCCTGCCCCCTGCCCAGCCTGCCCCAGGTTTCCCCCTAACAGCAGGACATAGTTCAAAACTTGGAGCAAACCATGTCCCCACAGCTGCGTGGGTAGAGGCCTCTCACATGACAAGGAAGGCATTGATATTGGCAGCAATGTCCTTCTTGGCAGCAGGGGGTAGGAACATGTAGTGCTGTCACAGGTAGCCCTGCAGGCAGAGGCTGTGGGGCAGCCTGGGCTTGCCCCCTCATCTTGCTGTAGCTCAAGGTCCCAAACAAGGATCACAGGTGTGCCCAGGGCACCAACAAGCTTAGCAGCAACAGATCATAGTGACTCAGGCAGCCCTCTGCCTGCAAAACAAACTTATCGCACACCACCCCAGACATGCAGCAGGGGCATACTGGAGTGAAGCAGTAGCATGTGGAGTTCGGGGGTTGGAATGGGGGAACCTCCCCAGACAGGCTCCCAATGGGGAAGGCAGAGGTGTAGTCAGCTCCTTGCCCCAGTTGTCTGAAAGCCACATGTGCCCTGAGCCTGGACGTTGTGAGTTAGGCAGAAGCACAGAAGAACAGTTGGCCTACAGAGAGGTGGGGAAGTTGGGTCTGGAGCTGGAGCAGCAGGTGCTGCCAACTGGCCTGGCCTGGCCTGCCCTGGGAAGGAGATAGGGGAGGCAGGCTGCCTGCGGCCAGCACCCAGCAGCCTGTCAGCCCCAAGGGAGCAAGCGGGCCTGGAGGACTCAGCCAGTGTCTGCCTAGACCCAGCCCTTCCTGGACACCATACCATGGTCCCTGGGCATCCGCACATGGCTGACCTTCAATCTGAGGCCAGGAAGAACAGAGCCCTGGTGAAGAGCATCTTATCTCTGCAATGTTGCAAACTTGCACAAAGTCTTCTGTCTCTTGCCTCTGCAGGGCCAACATCTGGACAAGAGGGACAGGCTGAAGGGCCCTGCTGGAGTACCACATTAGGGGTGCCACCACCTGGCCCTGGAGCTGCCCAGATGCTCTGGCTGTACAAGCAGCAGACCAGGAACTGGACCTTCCTGCTCCAGTGGCTGGTGGTGGTAATAGAGAACTGGGCAGTGTGGGAACAGGTGCAGCAGCAGGCATGGGAGGCATGGAAGCTGTCCAGTTGGGAGGAAGATGTTGGCCAGCAGATTGCCTGGGAGAAGGCATGGGACGGGAACCACAGGAGCACTGGGTCCAACTGGAGGCCCTGAAGCAGCACCGCATGGAGCTTCTACAGAAGCAACTGGCCAGCCCAGAGTGGCCAATAGAGGCCACATCCAGGCCCCCCCCCATGCCTGGTCCTTTGTCCCAGACCCGCAGGGCCACTGGGTTCCACCCACTGTCCCACAGTAGGCCCCTGCCTGGGTCTCAGAAGAGGGTCTCCACCTCCCTCCCACCTTAACATTCACCAGAGCCCCTGGACCCAGTGGGGAACTGTCCATGGCCAGGGTGCTGGCTGCCTGCCACCAGGCTGTACACCGTGGGCATCCCCACTGTGCAGCCCCCTGGGGTTTAGAGAAATAATGAGACTCTTGTACATAGCTTTCAGTTTGGGAGGAGGGGTTTTTATTGTTGGTTGGTAGGAAGGGGGATGGAGGGACTCTGTGTGTTGGGGACAGAGGGAGGAGGGGGCTTTGTTGGTTGAGGGTGGGGTGGAGATGGGGGTGGGGATTGTGAGGGGAATAAAGGCTTTCATAGGAAACATGTGCATGTCCTGGAGTGGTGATGGGGGGTGGGAAGGAGGTGTGTGGGTGGTGGGGCAGGCGGGTATCAGCAGGGATGGCTGGGTCTATCTCCATGTCATACAAAAAAACCATCAGACCAACATAGCTACCAAATACACCCTGAAACATGGAAGATGCCAAATTTTAGCTGATTTTGGATTTTAAAATTCATTACGGAATGACAAGTAAGATTTGTTACCTCCCTGCCTGACACCTCCAGGGAAGGAATTCTACTTGATCTACACATCAGAGAGCTACTCAGCACAGCTCACAAAGACACTGTCATAGACCCAGAGGGACAGCCTTCCATCTTCAGCTCCCTCTATGCAAAAATTAAGTTTATTTCCTACTGATGGGGGTGTTTTACTATATAGTACCATCTATACTTTTCTTGGAGCCTGACAAAGGGACTTTAATGCTGAAACCTTGCAGAAATGTACATTTTTCTTGCAATTTCCCAGTGGGTCTAATAAAAAGTATCATTTTGGATCAGACCAACACAGCTACCAAGTACACCCTCTCTATGTCTTGGCACTCCAGGTAGGGCTGGAGCAGGCACAGCAGGTTTTAAAATGTGGCCTGGGTCATCCAGGACCTGTCAACCCACTGGTTGTTGTCCCATTCTTTCAGCATGATGCACTGCCACCAGTGCTGGCTGGGAACACAAGGGTGATGGTGGTCCTGGCAGGGGCATTCTGGAGTCCCTGGTTTCTGTGGCTGGTGGCAGCAGCTGCATGGTGGT
This sequence comes from Crocodylus porosus, assembly GCF_001723895.1. Classification (NCBI taxonomy): domain Eukaryota; kingdom Metazoa; phylum Chordata; order Crocodylia; family Crocodylidae; genus Crocodylus; species Crocodylus porosus. Next base: position 61,940,541 of record NW_017728947.1, on the reverse strand, counting down.
GTGGGCCCTGGAAGGCCATGTACCAGTCATCCAGCAGGCAGCTGCAGTGGGTGGCCAAGCACCAGGCACTTGGAATAGCACAAGCAGTGGGCAAGTAGGACAGCTGTGGCAGCCCTGAGGAGCAGGGGACCCTCTCCCTGGATGCCAGGGCTAGAAGCTGGGGCAGCCAGGGCTGGGAAGCACAGCTGCAGCAGGAGCAGGGCAGGCATGTGCTGCTTGTGTCTCTGCCATGCTGCTGCTCTGACACAAGAAGCATCAGCCCAGAAGTCACAGTGCAGAGGGTGTGCTTTCAAGGTGACTGCCAAGTGCTGGCAGCCATGTGTCCAGAGGCTGGAGCTCCCCCAAAAGGCCACAGAGGCACGTGGCAGAGCTGGAGCAACTTGGGACTAAAGTTAGTCCCAAGCCCCAGCACATGTACACACCTGCCAAAAATGCTTAATGTGCATTAGCTTAATGCACTTTAAATTTAAGTGTGCTTAAATTCACATGTAGACTTGCCCTATATGCCTGTAATCTAAGTCAATTGACATCTATACAGGAAAATTTATGATGCTAAAATGAAATAGAAGGTAGTGTAGATTTTACCTTATAGATTAACAAAAGCAGAGATGTATAAGCTCTCATAAGCAGCAGCTTACTTCATCAACATCTGAGTTCAGACTAACTATCTCTCTGTAAAATGAAATGGCATTTAATACTATCAGCCATCTTACAAGAAGGACACATTCAGTGAAATGTGTCACTGCAGGACCACCTTAAGTGGCAATTCACATTTGTCCGTGATACCATAGGGCCATATCTTCTAATCCATTCACTCAATGCATTTTCACTGGCATCAATGTGAATCTTGCAACTCATGTGTTTGCAGAGTCAGCCCTTCCCTGTATAACAACAGGGAAAATAGCTCATGTAACTCAACACTATATATCGATCTTCTTCTGATCAAGTGAAAAAGATTATGCAAAGGTATCGAATCACCAGGAAGGAAAGTGAGAGTATCTTTCCATTGCCTTTGATGAGACAGCCCCTTGTGTATTACATTCAATTCTAGGCACTTCAGTACTTCAAAATATTAATAAACAAAACACAATACAGAGTAGAGTAAATAAAATGTATGTACCTTAACGAGGTAAATACTTACATGCCCAAGAAATAACCATGCAAAGATAGTATAGTTGTAGTGATGCAAGGGATAATAATAAAAAGGGATCAAATTCAGAAATTATAAATTTAGGCTGAATATTAAGCAAAGGCTTCTTGATATTGAAATTTAATAGACTGTTAAAAAATCTCTCAAGGGAAGTGGTGGCAGCTTGGGACATTTGAGACAGCCTGAACAGAAGATTGCTCAGATTTACTGACCTGATGTAGGTGAGGCCTTCTTTCATCTCTAGTTTCTGATGTCCTGTGTTACAATGAACCCTGGGCCACTAAACTATATTTATGACATGCAACCTTATATTACTCTGAGGCTTTACAATAACTTTGTACCATATATCTGTGTATTTTTGAACAAATCTTGTTAAATTAGCTTTATCTTGAGCTTTCTGCAAACCTGAACTTTAATAAATTGATGATAGTTATTTTGACTAACACAGATTAGGTGACCATGGAGAGTTACATTTTCATAGTCTATCTTGAATGTATATGTGTGTGTGTGTACATAGGTATGTGTTTGAACACACATATTTGTGTTTGGGCACACAATGAGAATTATGAGTTCTCATATAACAGTTTTTATCCTTAGATCTCAAAGCACTTGACAGAGGAGGTCAGTGTCATTCTCCACATTTTACAGATAGAAAAATGAAAGTAATAGAAAATAAAATAACTTTTCAGCTTCATTTTTATATAATATAGAATATTTTTTAAATAAGTCAACATAGGAAAATAAGTACATTAATTTTATAAAAATTACATGTTTTAATTAAATTGAAACAATGTATTCCAGAATTTAGTTTTGAAATAATTCTTGGATTGTTGCTGCTTTCATATATTTTACAATGGAAAAATAATTTTATAGCAAGCATCCAGGTAAGCAGGACTCAGAACAAGCATTAGAGACAAAGCCAGGCTGTAGTGCTGCTGCTCAAGGTCTAGAACAGGAGTCATCAACCTTTTAGCAATGGCAGGCCGATTAATACATCTTTGTCATAGGTCAGGCCACCACTTACAACCCAGCTGCTGCCATCACATGCCTTATTGCTGATTTCTCCGTGCTGCTTATTGATGCAGCTTGGTGGGGCAGTATAAAATTTCTCCATGGGCCACATGTGGCCCACAGGCCATAGGTTCCCAACCCCTGTTCCAGAAAATATGTGTTAAACAGACACTTGCCTGCACTCTGCTCCACCTTTTTATGGCTCACTATGACGAAAGGCTGTGGTCAAATAGGAGAAGGTTTTTAAGCAAGGTATGGCCTAGCCCATTTACATCATGCCGTGCGTGTGTGCTCATACAAGTCTGGAGTCTTCTCTGCACTTGCTCATTTTAACTAGCAGCCTGTAAAAATTGATTACCTTCCAGGGCTAGGAAGAACCTGTTTCCTCAGTTTCCAACACTAGGATAGGTCAGCCGTTCCTGACCTCAGCTTGTTCTTCAGACTGCTTCTGATTCAACACCTCTGGACCACTCATACCCTAGTTCTTCACACGTCATTGATTACTTCCCACTTGCTTCCATATATCCACTAGATATATCTCTATGGTTTCTAAATCATTCACTGCCACTATTTTTTATTGAAAGCCCTTTTTCTCTACCACCTTCTCATTGTTGTCCAGCAAGAGATAAATAGTGCACATAGCTTTCTGTTGTGAGATTAGAATTCAGTATACTGAGTTCTGAAGAAAGATCAACTGTTACCCACCATCACGCATGTTTCTTGAGTTCTGCACTTTACAGATTGGCTTAGTGAAATGCTCATGGCAACACTTTTTTTACATATAACCCTATAATAAACAGATGACAATCTGCTCTACTATCATGGTGTGATGCTGAATTAATAGAAAACAAGGTAAGGGAAAAGCAGGCAATCATTTAGTATGCTTTTAAATGTGAATCTGTCAACCTTATGTTTAATAATTAGGTCCTGAATAAAGTCTTACTCTGTAAAGCAGGTTGCCAAAACTATTTTGTCACATCTATAAATTTTTTAAAGAAATGTGAGGTTGAAAATGACTCTTGAACTTATTAATATCTCACTGTAATTTAGGTTATTCCCACTTTTCTACAAAGAATGAACTTAGGCTGAGTACACGGTGAGAAAAACAAAGGTTAAGATACAAAGGGAACATAAAAGAAATCTTTAAAAGATATAGTGAATATATCATGGCATATTTGAAGAGGGAAGTTCAGTTTCTATCATGTAACTAACAATGCATAATATTCATTATCTATGCTAAAATGTTTTTAATGTAGGTATACAGGCTCTAGGGTTATAAGAGCACAGCATATTTGGCACAGTTAGCAAGAACTATTTGGCAGATCATTGAGCACAATGGGACTTGCTCAGTTACAAGGTCACAAGCCAGTCATGCTAAATCATCAGCCTTCTGGTCTGCTGCATCCCTTAAGTGAGTGATCTGTGTATCTTCAATGCAGAGGATATATAGTTGACTCAGCTTAAAGCCTTGAGATCCTTCTAAGTTTCTCAGTGCTACTACCTAAATACTACAGTTGAAAAACAATATAAAGTCATCATCATTTCTAGTTGGCTAAGAGACCACACTCCATTCTATAAGACTGAAAGTAATCCATGGATTTGCTGGCGGGGACAGTTATTTGTATTTGTATTTCCATACCATCTAAGAACTCCAATTAGGAATAAGATCGCTACAGGTAGTATACAAAAATGGAACATAAAAGCTCTTCCTTCCCAAGCAAATTTATAATGTAAATATTACAGACAGGTGGATACAGCCAGCCAGAGGAGTACAAGGAAACAGTGAAAAAATATAGGTCAGCCTAACAGACATTGTTCTCAATACACCAGCAGCCTTAACTCTGTCAAGTTATTGTTTTGTTTGGTGCTTTTAAAAAAACCCAGTCATCACAGCAGAGTGGAGTTTTAAGGAGGGAATTTGAAGGAACTTAATGAGAACACTGTTCATGTGTTTTCAAGAAGGTCCTCCCAAGTCTGAGAGGAAGAATGGGAGAAAATGCAGAAGCACCATTTTAAAAATGTACCAAATAAGCAATGGAGTCTGGTGCTCAATGGCTAGTGAGAAGCACGAGTTGAAATTCTGACAGTGAATGAATAATATTAAGGAACAGATATGGTAAGAAGATCCGTGAAAGTGAGAACAAGCAGTTTATTTTGAGGCAACAAAAAAGAGGGTCTCAATGGTGGGATTAAAAAAGGGGCTAACATGGAGAAAGCAAAGAGCCAGAAAAAATATCTTTACCAATCAGTGAGGAGGGAGGGGATCAATGAGAGCCACTTCTATGCAGTGATCCCTGGTAATGTCTCTGATGACCAAGAACTCCCGAATCAACAAAAATGCTGAAGTACACAAAGATAAAGATACAGACACTGTTTATGTCATACGAAAGAAAAAGTGAGGAGGCAGAAGATATCCATTTTGTAACCTAATTAGCCAGTCTCTCTTTAGCTATGTTTTTCATACACTAGAAAAAAATGCTTCTATTCCCAATAATCTTTATCATATAAGGAAATAAAAAACAAGAGCAAAAGAAATCAAAAACAAAAAAAATTCCAAGAATAGTCTCCATTAAGAAGCATGTGCATGTGTTTCACTAATTGTCTGCAGTGTCTGTTAGACTTTGCCCACCTCCCGGCCCTGTCAAAGAGTTAAGGGAACAGTTCCTTAACAGCAAAAGAAATGTAATTAAGTTGCAGCCTTCACTTTTCATTATATCGTGACATATGTGTGTCTTGTGTCTGTCTCAGATAGCTATATGTATCATATATATACACAAGATCTCTAGAAACTTTAAGGTACAACCCACAGAAAACAAGTCAAAAGATACTTCTGTCCCATGACACCACCCTTCCATTCTTAAGTACCTTTCCCACAGCTCTTATTTTCTATTTGTTTGTGAGCTGGAGAAGCCACCTGTTGCAGACCCATTGGCAGGGTATCTTCAGAGCCTCAAGTTTCTCCCCGCTGTCCTGCTGCTTGTCCCAAGGAACAGACTAAGGTTTATCCTGGGATAATTCCTCTACCCTCAGCCTCACTGCCCTTATACCAGACCTCACAGCTGCAGCAGGGGAATCTCTGTCAGTTCTAGGTGAATTTTCTTTGGGTTCTGATACAAATTATCTCCCATTCCACAGAATGGGTAGGTTCTCCCTGCTGCAAGGTTCCCCTTGCTGTAGAATGGGCAGTCTGAAATTTCACTGGCCCAGAAATCACTTTCTGCCACAAGCAATCAGTAAGTAGACAAAACAACAAAAGGATTTATTACATAGGATTTTTTGATTGGCATCCTTTCATCTGTGAGAGACGGTGAATATTGCAGCCTATGTTGTAGATGGTTGAAAAGAGTTACAGCAAAAGCTCTGTTATCTGGCATCCCTACAGGGAGTTCTGAAAGCTTGCAGACAATCTTGTTCTGCTGGTGAAGCCAACCCCATGAATGCGACTCTCTTCAGGTGACTTTCCTTTCCAAAAGAAGAAGTAGCCAGCTCCTTCTTCTTTCAGCTGGCCTTCATCTGCCTACCGGGTCCCTTAGGGCAGCAATATCAATGTCATATCCTTTAAGTTCTCTAGTACTATGGTAGTTCTTCTTTCAGGACCGTCCCTGTTCGGAGAGTTCGTGAGAGTACGGACATTCCATGTGGCAAACTTCATTTCTTTATTTTGTTGGTTTTGGCCACAAGTAGAGTGATCCCACTGGATGTGGCAATCCAGCCAAGGGGGGTTGAGACAGTTTATGTTTACAGCACATTTTCTAGCCCCTTCCTTATTCAGGGTGAGCAGAGGGGATCCTAAAGAGGGCTGCTCAGTTACAGCCACAGCTGCCGAATTGTACTTCAGTCTTGATAAGTGCAAAATGATCATCACATGACTGCTGCCTACATGCAGATTTCTGACTAGGAATTCCCAGAGATCACTGTTCTTGTCACCACGACCACTCTTCCATTGCCATAGAACTTGGTTTGTGGGAGCTGTTCACATCCCTGCCAGAGGCCTGCATGTGACATCTTTTAACATGGGAAAGCTGGTACACAAGCGACAACCACATAAGCTTGACAGGAGGGATCCCTGAACCCAGTGACAAGGATGTCCAAGACAACCGGAGACTTCCATCCTGCTGCAGCCCTCATCCATTTTCAGACCCACAGAGGACCAGCAGGTTTTCATATATACCTGCTCCACCACTGGTGTCTTCAGGAGTTTGGACCATGCTTAGTCTGGGACCTCACCTCAGATGTCTTCACCAGGGGAGACCATACCAGGAGTACAAGATTCCAGACAACATAGCTCTGAGGGTCATTGGAACACACAAGCCGTTCCACCACAACAAAGTCACAGTGCAAGGAGAGGAGAAAAAAAAGTTATACAAGAAGGTAACAGGGCCCTGCCCTGTTACTAGGCATTCAGGGGAGTTTGAACAGCCCCACTCCCCAGAAGCACCTCTGCACATGCAGCCCAGACCTGGGACAACTCACCCAAGGCTGGGAAACCAGGTCCTAGGATGTAGTGAGCCCCTCAGCAAGGGAGCTGACACAGGTGTGGGGAGTGAGAGAGGGTTAGCCATGTCAGCCCAGAGTGGGAATGATAAAAAACACTGAAAACAGCTTAAAGGGGCTGCACCTGGCCAGGGAGCAGGCTGCCTGGAGCCTGGAGATAGATACCAGAGGTTAAGCAGCCATGGGGAGAGCCCAGAGCAGGGCTCTTCTCTGTTTGTTTGTTTGTTTTCTTGCTTTGTTGCACAAGCTTGCAGAGGGTCTGCAAAGCCTCTGAAACATAAGAGGCAACCAAGAGATGAAGTCTGGATGAATCACTGGAAGACAACTAAGTACTAACTTTATTTAACTTATATTGTTTGTTTTGCATTGCTACCAAGCCTGAGTGGCCTCCAAGTATTATCTACTAGCCTGGCTGCAGCAGAGGCAACAGCCCAGAACAGTGGGTCCTTGGCCAAAGCCAGCAGCAAAAGTAAAACTGGTTAGCTCAACTACAGTGACCAAACATACCTTGCTGTGATGTGCCCAGACTCTGCCCATAGCAGCGAACAGAGCAAAACTGACATAAGTTTGGAGACAGAACAAAAAGACAAGTAAAGTTTCTTATCCTGTCATCTGGTTACCTTTTAGACACTTAAGGGCGCATCCACACATGCAAGCATGTGCACTTGCAAGCAGCTCAAATAGAAGAGGTTCAAATTTGAGCCGGGGCTTTTTGCCTCAGCACACATGCTCAGACATACACTTCGTAGTGGAGCAAATTGTGCCATTTGGGGCAAATAACCCTGCCTGACTCTTCCCAGATCTTCAGCCAGGGGGAGCTACAGCCCAGGGCCAGCACCTGTGCTGTCCCTAGCAGTATGAAAAGCTGCCCTGTCCTGGCCCCAGCAGTATGAAAAGTCACCCTGGCAAGTAGCTCAGGGCTACTAGCTCTCAGGAGCTTCTGGGACCCAGCCAATTGGTACCTGTGGACACTACCTTTTGTGCCAGCTGGACTGCTGAAGCAGCCCTGAGAGTTCCATGCACATGCACCCTCTACCCACTGCAGCAATCTGGCAATGGGGGCTGCTGCCTGGCTGTGACCTGCTGTGCACCTGCCAGACTCAGATGGGGACTGCAGAGCCAGTAGAGGCACCTGCATCTCTGAGCCAGCTGCCAGTGGATTGTGGTTGCAGGGTTGGCCTTTGTGCAGCACTACTGCCATTTGTGCCCCTTGCCCAGCCATCTGGGCAGCTATCACCCTGGAAGATATTACTGTCAAAGAATGTCCTCCTGGCCCCATTTGGCCAGGAGGTCAGCCACAGCCAGATGGGTCCAAGGTGCCAGCTCTGAGCCGGCAGGGTCTTGCCACTTGTCTCCCTAGCAGCAATTCTGGTGTTCCCTATTGGAAACCTGAAACATCCCTGATAAAAAAAAAAATCCCCAGATCACTCTGTAAAATACCCCCAAATCCATGTTCCTTCACAAGTAAAACAAAAGACCACTATAAATAGAGAGAGAGTGAGACAGAGACAGTGATCAGTGGAACAATGTTTTATTGATATATCTACAGTGTTAAAGCAAGTCTCTTTAGTCAGTCTCACCTCCATCCTTGGCAAAATCTTTGAGAAAATCATCAAGGCTCACATTTGTGAGAGCCCGGCAGGACAAATTATGCTGAGGGGAAACCAGCACAGGTTCGTGGCAGGTAGATCGTGCCTGACCAATCTAGTCTCTTTTTATGACCAGGTCACAAAACGC
>NW_017728947.1:61913797-61927615 GCF_001723895.1 Crocodylus porosus | reverse complement strand
TGCTGAAACATGCAGCCTGGCCAGCCGTGTGTTTCAGCACCAGGCCAAGAGCCAGCCATAGAGGTGCTCTGGCAGCCAGAGTGTCTCTATGGAGGACCCAGCTTCCAGTTGCCTGACCCGCTTTTTTATACTTTGCTTTTTTTAGACCCCTGGATATCCAGATGTCTAATTTTGTCCCCGTGCTGCAAGTTTGCAGTGCAGGGAACATTTTTTTGTTCCTGCACATGCCTGTTGCCCTGCCTCAAAGGGGTTTGAGGTGGGGCAAGGGGCACGTGTGCACTTGTGTGGACCCGCCCTAAGAGTCCTGCCAGCATTTTCAGAGATCAGCTGATTCTGCCAGCCCTGATTGCTAAGGACCTGGACTCCTCTAAAACCTGAGAAAATCCAAAGACCAGGCATAGATTCATAGATGCTAGGGTCAGAAAGGACCTCAAAGGATCATCGAATCTGACCTCCTGCCAGTGGCAGGAAAAAGTACTACGGTCATGTGACCCCAGCCAGGTGCTTGTCAAGTCTCCTCTTGAAGACCCCCAAGATTCTATGAATCTATGCATCATGTAGCCTTTTTCCCCCAATACAAGCAAACTATAACTTCGGTGCCAATCCCAACAGTGTCTCCTGCCTGTGACTGGGAGTGGCAATCATCCTTGTCCTAGTAACACAATGGCAATAGGCAGTTTCACCTACTCTCTTTTCATTAAATATACAGTTCCCTTGATTAACCCACAAAATTATAAAGACATATGCAGACAGCATAACATAATCTATACAATGATAAAAGTGACACAAATGGCTATAGCATAACATTGGCTTTCCAATGTGACCATACACACCATATCAGTGAAATAAACACAAGAAAATCTACATGACACCTCATGAGTCCACAAAACATAATGGGGTTTGTGTACCATCCTCCTACAAGTTTATCTACATTGGCTATTGCTTATAAAAATCAGGAAATCAAATCTATTCTCATCCCATCTATCTTGAGGCAAAGTTTGCCCAACTCTTCTAACAGGTTCAAAATAAAAACTCCAAAACAAAACAAACCCAAGCACCACAAGACTCTTAGACTATATTCAATATTTAATTTGCAAATTTCTGTAGTACTACATTATTATCCTTACAAGATTCTTCAGGACTTTCTCTCCACCCTCACCAAGGTAAGTTTTTTTTCCCCAAGTAATCATCAATTAAAATTGTATATTCACTAGTGCTCTGTGAAGGTTCAGGTGCTGATTTGATTTGGAGAAGATTCAGCCTGATTCGACTGCAGAATCTACAAATCTGAATTGAATCGGGAGATCAATAAAAAGTTCTGAATCAATTTGAAGCTCTCTGAATCGATTCAGAAAAGATTCAGAAAGCTTTGGAGAGATTCAGAGATTTGGCCAGTCCCTGCTCGCCACCGCAGGTAGCTGGACCCAGTCTCTGTGCTGGGTAAGTAGAGGGCGGGGGGAGAGGAGGGGACCATGGGGGACACATACCAGGCCCCTTTCCCTGCCTGTTCCCCTAACCCCTCTGACTGCCCCTCAACCCTGTCCCACTCTCCCAGCCCCATCAATGGCCGCCCCACCTGGCCCCAGCCTCCCGGCTCTTCAAAAAAAAAAAATCGTCACAATCACCTGTTGCTTCAGTGCCCTTTGGGGCTTCTGGGGGCTCATGGCAGAGCCCCCCATGTAGCACAGGGTAGTGGGGGGCATCAGGGATTGACCCCCCCGCCTGACAGCAGCCTGTGAGTGTGAGGATTTAAAATTTTTTTTAAAAGTGCCGGGATGTTGGGGCCGGGCAGGGCAGCCATTGATGAGGAAGGGAGAGCAGGAGGAGGATGGAAGCTCATGGCAGAGCCCCTCACACAGAGCATTTTTTTTTTTAAGAGCTGGGCTGCTGGGGCTGGGTGGGACAGCCATTGATGGGGCTGGGAGAGTATGCTGCAGTCATACCCAACATCCTTCTTTTTCTGCCTTCCCCAACTGTGCTTTTTTAAAGAATAATTTTTTATGAATTTGAAAAAAAACACTTAAAAAGTGTTATCCAAGAAAAAGGTACAATTAATGGAAAGACAAAAGAAATATCTGTAATAGAATGCTTGTTGTTTGTCCTTAAATGATATATTAACTGAAGGAAATCACATTACAATTTGATGTATGTGTCACTTTAAGAGCAAGTCTTGGTTTGTAGAGGTAGCTTGTATGTCATGTGATGTAAGTACTTTTATTGAGTAGGTAAGTATGTAATAGCTAAAAGCCTCATAAATCAGCTAAATGTTCTCCCAATTTATAGAGAATATTTGATCTGAGAACATTACCGTCTGGTGAGCAACTGAGAGAAAGAAGAGACATGAAGAGTGATGGAGATAGATATGATGGATAATTTGTTTGGATTTAGAGTATCTATGGGTTATTTTTTACAGACTCACACCTTGTCTAGTCCTTAACATCTGTGCAATATGAGTATAATTAAATTAAAATGCCCCGCTTACTTGCTTTGATACAAATTGCATACCCACTTCTTCTTAAAGGGGTAAATAACTACATAAGGTGAAATACACCAAATACCCACAACTAATACACCACTGTATGCCTGTGGACTGTCTAAAATTAGCTAAGAAATATTCATTTTTTTATGAAGATTCTCTCAACCCCTGTTCATCGCCTCTCACAGTCAGACGCAACATCTGAAAAGTTCCTTTGCTATAATGAAGGTGAGGAGAGCACATATTCCCTTATACAGCTACATAGAAACAAGGCACAATCTAGCTTGGATATTAAATTTTCTATTGATCAATAGACCAAATATTTTAAAAAGTGATTAAACCCTGCACAAATGTAAAAAAAGGGACAATGGCCCACCTTCCTCTTTCAGCATAGGATTCATGATACCGTATTTGATGTCTGCATTAAATATTTCAGATTGAATAGTATGTGCCTGTAGTGTAGTAATCCAATTCATACACTAAAATGAGTTTAAATATTGGCTGAATCTGAACTTTTGAACCTGTTGCAACACAAGACACTGAAGAGGTGTTATTTACTTGTCATTTTGTAAGTTATAAAATGAAAATGAAATAACTTATTTGCTGTGGTTACTCAAGAAAAGTTGAACATGCAACTGATTTCCAAATAGATATTTCAACATATTTTTGAAATTGTGATTTGTGAGGGCTTTGATGCTTTGAGGCATTGCTCATTGGATTGTTCACCTATTCATATTTTATACTGCTGAATACCTTCCACTTTAAGTCACATCAGAGGCCTTTAAAAACCCTACTTCACTCCAAGCCATTTTTCATCAGGAAAGTATGAAAACAGTGACATTCTAAAGTTTCTTTTCCTTTTCCTTTCTGGGCCACACAGGCAGTGTCATTCCTTGGAAAAGTAAGCTACTATAAGATTTATTGGCTTGGTGAAGTGTTTGAATTTAAAATTTATTTTGCCACACTAACGTGAAATAATTGTCTCTGCATGTGCAGTCCTTTCTGGAAAGGTACAGACAGATCCAAGTCTGATTCATGTAATTGCATCTGTGCCAGGATTCTGGCTAGAGGTTTGAGGGGACACTATTCCCATGCTCCATTGAGCAGTGTCCCAAGTAAACTATTAATTTGTCACTGCTGGTAATCATCTCAAAATCAACAAAAATAGTCAGAGCAGCAGAGGGTGGAGAAATTTGCCTGCAAACAGCTGTTAACCCCCCTGGAGCCGATCCTGACCCTGGCACAAGCACAAAAGGACCTCTGTTTCTAAATCCTACATGACCCAATATAGATTCTGTGGGGCAGGAAAGATTTTTGATTCCATATTTGTATAACACCCGGCACAATGGGCTGTACTCCCTACTGGGGCTTCTAGGAACTGCAGCAATACAAATAATAATATGTACAGAGCAAAATTGTCATAGAACTCATTCATGTTTCAGTTTCAGTTCTGTCTGTTCCAAAAAGGGGAAATAGTTCCTGGCCTTATGAATCAGAGCCTGATGGGCTAGAGACAGACATCCAAAAAGCCTGACCCTGAATTGATTCAATCTTTGCCGGTTAGTCTAACCTGGCTGGCTGAACAGGCTTGTAATTGGACAGACATTCTCTCTGGACAGAAGAAATTCCCTTCTAGAGTGCTGAGCTGAGGGGGGCATGGCCAGCAGGACCTCTGATTAGGGAGGTCTCTCTGTACCATCCCAGGCTTTTCCCCACTGGCTGCTCAAGGGATAGGAGTGTTGCCAGACCCCAGCCCCCTGCCAGCACTCTGAGGCAAGTGGGTGGGGGAGGGCGATGATACAGAGCTTTTCAATCTCCCTCTCTCTGCTTCTTTATACTGTCTGCATCAAACTGACAGGCAAGCAAGCAGGGAGCTGATAACTGTGTTTATTTCCTCATCAGTAAAACAATACCCTCTCTCCATTAGTTCAAACTCTTCTTAAACAGCTTATCAGATGAGCTGCTGGTTAGCTCCAAAAAGCCGTAAGTGGTCACTGTTCTGTCTGGCTGTCCCAGTGAAATTGGAGACACACACACTGACACCTCTCAGCATTAGCTAGCATACCACATGCCTAGGGTCTATGGGGCTGGGGTCTGTGCTGTGGGAGATGGGAGGAAGGGAGGTGAGGGATTCCTGCTTGAGCAGTGAGCAGTGATGGGGGTGGAGGGGTAGGACAGGAGGAAGCCAGGCAGATCCTGCTGTACCTGCAGTTTCTGCTGGAGCTCCAGCCAGGGAGTGGAGGGGAGGGACCAGCCCTGCTGTGGAGCAGAGAGCCTCGCCCAGCCCAGAGAGCATGCCAGGATGGTGGGGGAGTCTGATTTATCTTAAACCAGCAAGGGGTCTGGGACAGACATTGCATAAACCAGTTTGAGTCAAATCAGTTAAATATGATACTACATTCAACCCAGTTTATCTCAAACTGGTTTCAGCCATTTTCAAACTGGTTTATATTCACTGAACATCATTCTGTTCCAGGTTTAAACCAGTTTCTGGTCTCTTAAACTGGTTTGTGTGTAATAGCTGTCCCTAGCCTTGATGCCTGTACTTTCCTAATGTTTTTTGATAAAGGTGCTAGTTACCAGGATACACTATGTATCATGATATTAAGTAATTCTGGCACACATCACCACGGCTCAGAATGGCAGCAAGGCTGAGTTTCTGTCTCTGCGTAATCTCCTGCTCAGTGAGCCCTATGAAAAACCACATGGCTGGGGGATCTGGGAAAATGATTAGGGTATAGCCTTCTCACTGCCCAACCTCTCCAACTGGAATTATATGCTACCTCCAACATATAAGATCATAGCTTTCTGCTAAACAGAAACAAACTACCTCCCTTCCAAAGTCAGCTAGGTAGCCCAACCTACAAGCCCTCTCTCTCCAGCTGCCTCAATCCACATTGGCTGTATAATTCTCCTTAACAAATCTCTCCCTCTTCCTTGAGATTCTTGCTTTTGTAGCTGAGATGGAGGCTCAACAGCCAATGAGTATCTGATTTTTAGTCTTTCTTCACCTGAGTCTAAGAAGTTTTGGGTCCAACCACTTTGACCTCTTTGACAATATTTAGGTACCTCCAACTCAGGTAAGCAGGATGAGGAGACTAGTCCAATTGTTGGAGCACTTACCTAACACATGAGAGACTCGGGTTCAATTCCTATTCTTCTACAGTTATCTGTGATTCCTGGGCAAAGTATTGAGTGTTCCTGTGCTTCAATTCCACATCAGTAAAATAGTATCTCCTTACCTCAAAGAGACATTGTGGGGTGTTTAAATATTGCTTATGCTTGTATGCAATGACTTTTTAATGTGAAATACATAAACAGTATTTGGAGCAGGGACTGGAACCAGGAGAGTCCCCTAATCAGCAGACTGTAGTCATTTTCCCACTTGCTTATACTTTCTTTTTCTAGATCCTTCTTTTATGAAAAATGGAATAGCTTCAACTGGAGAAAATTAGAGTGCACCCAGCCCCAGCCTGGCTAATAGCTTAGTGGTTAGAACACCTCTATTGATAAGTGATAAATGGGGATTTGAATCCATCAGGCAAAGGAGGAAACTGCATAAAACAAAAGCAACAGCCACCATTACATTTTATGTAGAGCTCAGACCAGTAAGTATGCTCTGAGAGTACCTGTAGGATAAAGCAGAGGAAAATTTGTTTATGGATCACTGTGGGATTTAGGTGTGAGTTTGGCACTAAACTGATGGTTCCTACCAAGACACAGGTGTTTCTGGAACTGCATAATATTTTAGATGCCCAAGAAACATTTTGTCTAAACCTGAGGCACAGGGTAGGTACTCTCAGGATTAAGTAGCAGCTGAACAGTTTCTGACGTAGGCGTCTAAGACTCACATTAGTCAGTTAAGCCCCTTTTGAGATCTGGGTCTACATTCTCACTTCATTTAAAACATCTGGGGTAGATACTTCTAACCAAGCTGTACACTGTATTACACACAATGGGTGGATACTATAAAATAAATATAAAAAATAAACTATACCTTAAAATCAGTATTTTACCCAAGAAGAGGAATTCAAAGGAACAGGATTAGCTGCCCAGGGTTCCTATTTAGTCAATGGGCAGAGGTAGGCACCACCAAAAGGTGGGGAAGGGAATCACAAGCGCCCAGAGGGGACGTACCTTACAGTGCAAGCAGTATTAGTTTAATGCAAAATAAAGTGCAATTAACTAGTGGTTGAAGTATTTGTCTAGAAAGTGAGAAACATGGGCTCAAGACCCTTCTTAGTCAAAGAGGACTCATACCCACTTCTTCAGTTTCCTGGAGAGTGCTCTAATTAGTCTGCAGAATAGGTCTGGTGGGGACCCCCTTCACATAACCATGCCTGTTGGGCAGACAGGAATACAAGATTCATGAGGCCAGAGGGAGAACTCTATAGCCAGCTATAAAGGTGCTTCCCTAGGATAGGGGAAATCTGTCTTCTGGTTCCCACTGCCAGGGTCATTTCTGTTTTATAACCAACGACTCCCTCATACAAAATATGTAAACAGTCCTGGAAGTATAGCCAGTGGAAGGTCAGGGCTAATGGGGCTTAGCCCCCCCCCCAACTAATTGTGGTCAGTGACAGAAGCAGTGCCATGGCACTGCCATCCTGCAGCGAGCTTCCACATAAAGCACCAGCATGCGCCAGTCCCCCCACAGCCCTGCAGGAGGGTGAGGGTCATTCCCACAATTAATATTTTCTCCCACTGTCTATGCCTGGCAGCAAGGTTTAAACAATCACATTCTGATAAACCAGTTAAGACACAACAATGCCCATACCCACGTCCCAGAAAATCAATAAGAACATTAAATTCAATGTGGTCCTTGAAGAGATGGCCTGGAAGCCCATCAGTCTGACTCCATAACCTATACGAGGGATCACTAGTTGAGGATAAGATTCAAGCTGCATGATTGTTTAAACTTACTGATAACCACACTTATGAAACACTAAGTTTAAGCAAAGAAACAACTGAATAACAGATCATTTTCTGGCCTCACAGAATACTCCCTCTTTATGCAGGTGACCATTTGCTGCACTATACGCACCCTAAATATATATATGAAATTGAAACAAGTGCCATCATCACCTTGGCCAAAGACATCCTTTCTTAGATGTGCAAAGTGTGTAGAATTAGAAAATAAAATGACTGAGATAAGGTACTTCCTGTAAGCAGGGCTTCGGCTTCAAGAGTACCAGAAAAACCCAATTTCCATCAAAAACAAACAAATGGAAGATCCTCTTAATAAATAAAGCACCTCAAGCTGTGTCTTTTGTTCTTGGATTTTATGCTGAAATGCAGGACATCAGAATCTGCATATATTCTAAAGGAAACATTTCAAAGTACTAAAATAGAGACCAAGATAACTCTAAGAGTTACAGAGGCAGAAAGTGTTAGTGTGGTTCTTCTAATCTAGAAATGAGTTTAATCTTACTATAGAGGTTTTGTCATCAGCCTGCTGTCAAGATAAACAATTCATCTGTACTGTGTGAGTATGGTATCTGTTAGTTAGTCCAAGACAGAATCCTTTGAAGTACTGCCACTGTGAACTATAAATTTACATATTTGAGATAATATTCAGTAAAATCCTGAACTAAAATGATCATCAATAGTTTTGCTTTCTACTGATATATTAATTTTTAACTGATATTCTTGGTTACTCTTTTATTAGATGACTACAGAGGAACTTCAATTTCTAGAAATAATTATCAGATTAAATAATATGTCAGAAAAGATCATTTTTAAGGGCAAACTAGTCAGGCTTGTAGATACTTAATCTTGTACTTCTGTTAGCAGCGCTCAAGTTTCTATGAAATCAATAGAAGCTGGAACAGGCCATAACAACCTAGAGTCACAGATTGTTAGGGACTGGAAGGGACCTTGTAAATCAGTGGGTCCAGTCCCCCTCCACTAGGCAGGAAAAGATAACTGAGGTTAAGTGACCCCAGAAAGGTGACTGTCCAGTCTCCTTTTGAAGATTTCCAGGGTAGGGGACTGCACCACCTCCGGAGGGAGTTTATTCCATGGTCTGGACAGCCTGACTATGATGGAGATTTTCCTGGAATTGAGCCTGAAACAGCTTTCCAGGAATTTGTATCCATTACTCGTGTTCTTCCTTAAGGGTGCCCTAGTGAACAGCTGTTCACCGAGTTCTTGATGTACTCCCCTGATGTAGTGGTAACCTGCTACCAAGTCCCTTCTCAGTCTTCTCTTCTCTAGGCTGAAGGGGCCCAAGTCCCTCAGCCTCTCCTCGTATGGCTTGTCTTGCAAGTTGCTAATCATATGGGTGGCTCTTCTCTGAACCCTCTCAAGTTTTTCCACATCCTTGTTGAAGTGCAGCACCCAGAACAGAATGCAGTATTCCAGCTGTGACCTCACAAATGCAGAGTACAGTGAGAGTATCACTTCCTTAATTTACATGAGATGCAATGGTTAATGCATGCCAGAGTGTTGTTTGCCCTGCTGGCCAAAGCATCACACTGCCGGCTCATGTTCATGTGATGGTCTATCACTATTTTTAGGTCCCTTGCAGCCGTGGTGCAAGTCAAATTGCCACCACTAAGCCTGTAGGTATGTTGGGGATTGTTTACCCCCAGATGGAGCCTTACACTTCAGAGTGATGAACTTCATCTGGTTCCAGTCCACTCAACTCTCCAGCCTGCCCAGGTCCGCCTATATCTGCAACCTATCTTCTGATATGACCACGCTCCCCCATAACTTGGTGTTGTCCACAAACTTGGCAGTGAGCTTTTCACCCCCACATACAAATCATTGATAAAGATGTTGAAAAGCACCAGTGTCCAAGCATGGACCCTTGAGGGACATCACTGACCACTTCTCACCAGGAGGACAGAGATCCATTCATGAGAACTCTCTGGATCCTACCATGCAGTCAGTTTTCCACGCACTGAACTGTTAAGCCCACAATCTTCCAATTTTTCCAAAAAGATATCATGGGATACTAGATCAAAAGCCTTATGGAAGTCTAGGTATATAATGTCAATCTTCTCTCCCATGTCCAGGTGGCAAGAGACCAGTTTGTAGAAGGAGATGAGATTGGTAAGACATGACCTACCCGCGATGAAGCCATGCTGGCTGTCGTTCAGAATCTTACTGTCAACGAGCATAAGCTTTGTGCCTGAAGATTTTCATTCTGATGTAAAAAAAATGGGTATGTGTCTTTGAACATGTGTGAATGAAACAACTGCTACTTCAGAAAAGGACTATAAAGATATTTTCAAAGGCAGAAATGGGAATTAGGGGTGTACTTGGTCGCCGTGTTGGTCTGAGAGAAAAAGATATACAAAAAACTAGAACTCTTGGTTCCAAAATGGTACCTTTTGTTAGACCAACGGGGAAATTGCAAGAAAACTGTCTTTTTCTGCAAGCTTTCAGAGTCCCAGAGGGACAGCCTTCCATCCTCAGCTCCCTCTGTGCAAAAATGAAGTTTATTTCCTACCTATGGGGACTGTTTACCATCTTGCACCATCTATATTTTTCCCAGAGTCTTATGAAGGGACTTTGATCCTGAAAGCTTGCAGAAAAGGACAATTTTCTTGTACTTTTCCAGTTGGTCTAATAAAAGGTATCATTTTGGAACCAAGAGTTCTAGCTTTTTGTATGTCAAATGGGAATTAGGCACCTAACTGTCATTTGTGGTTTTGAAAATCTCTGCCTCTAGGTTTAACATAACTATACTTGCCAAACTATATACAGTAAAAAATCTGTTATCTGGCATCCCCGCAAAGGGGAGATGATAGATAACAAAATATGCTGGTTAATTGAGCGGCCCGAACAGGTGTCCTTGCCTGTTCAGGCCGCTGCTCCTCCCGCCACGTGCAGGGCGTCACCACCCCTCCCGTGGCACTGCTGACCCTCCTGCGGCATCACTGAGGGCCCCATGGGACAGGGAGGTGGGCCCTGCACAGCCTGTTATGCCCCTAGGCCGTTGGGGCTCAGCAGCACAGGCTGCTTTGCTCTGGGCCATGGGGGCTCAGTGAAACTGGAAGTGCCATGGTGGACACTTCTGGTTTCACTTTATCTTACAAGCCGACACGCTGGTTAATAGAGCATGCCAGCTTGTAAGGTGCCGGTTAATGGAACTTTTACTGTATACAGTTACCCTCATACTGAGCTATTTTTTGTACGGAAACCCATCTGTTTTTTTTCAATTATTAATACTTATTAAGGACTCGTGATGTGTTCAACACCATAAAAGACCCATATTAAGAATCTTCCTTGTTCTGTGGAATTTAGCATGGTCATATTAAGAAAGGAGAAAAGAGGATAATAAGGAAAAGGATAGTGTATTCTGGTAATATTGAGGTTTTATTTAATACTAAACATTATACAAGGATGCTGATGTGATACTTATTTTGTTCCCCCTCTCCACTTTCCCCCACCTGTTTATCTTTGGAATATCCATTGTTGAACTTCAAGTTCTTGTTATATGTGATCTGCTTCCCTATACGCTGTCTACTTCAGAAAATAATAATATGTGTGTATTTAAAAAAGAAAGCTGTATTTTTATGCCACTTTATCACCAGGGATAATGCCAACAGAGGTCACCTCCACAAGAAAATTTGACCAGCTCCAAAGACACCAGAAGACAGCAAACATGTTTAATCTGGTTTCATAAGACTTCCAGAAGAAAATGTCTTTGTCAGTGAACCCATGGTGATGCAAATTAGGATAAAGGTACGTGCAAGCCTTCGCATTTTTCAAAAAACAAACAACTGATTTCTTTAATCTTCTCATGAAGATGTTGATCATTAATGTGTTCTGACATACTGTCTGCTTTTGCGGATAAAACCATCAAGCAATTCCATTCTGATTTGACAGCTGTAATATTGCTAGACATTTAGATTATAGACATATTGGAAAATCTTACTTTAGGCATGGCAGAAGTGACTATGCTGGAAAAATAAGTAAAATATAAATGGTTGCATGCCAGTATTAACATTTGAAGATACAAATGAAACTTTATGAAGGGACTGCATTTACTGAAAATTACAAGTTACTTGCACTCCAGGAATGGCAGATTAGCTCCATAAAGTAAGAGATTTCTTGGCTCTTGAAATACTGAATTATACTGTCTGTTCTAAATTTTTACTGCTGAGTCCGGGTTTACTGGCCACATGTTATGCAGTTGCTGAGGAACTTCCTAACCACTTGTATGATTTCCTCCAACCATAAACACTGAATAGTGATGTACATACTCCTTTCTTTTGGGTAGCTGAAAGAAATGCTTCCAGTTAATTCTCCCCTGACGTAACACATTTCTAGGTCCATCACACAAAGCAGACTCAGGAATTACAACTGGAATTTCTTCTATAACATATTGCTGAGGGTTGAGTGAAACTTTGTTGTAGGTGGTAAAGCAACAGCCATTTTCATACCTGAAAAAAATTAAAAACAACCGAAGCATTTAAAAACAACCAGAGCAATTAAAAACAACCAGAGCACCAACAGTTTAGTCTGGGAGCATTTTAATTTCATTGATCAAGATGTGAACAAAATGTGCAAGTCACAGAAGCATGAACCCATCCAAAACCCAGCAAATGTAGTTAAGGGCTTCCAAAGCACTCAAACATGAAAAATCCTTTACATTGCTGAGTCAAAAAGTCATGTGAAATAAAAAAAAACACCAAGGGTTTTTGTTTCTTTCTAGCGCATGAATAAATCTAAAAAATATTATGGTATGATTCTATTTTTAAAAGGATCCAGATTTCATTACTGTCACAAAACATACTCAAATCCTGCCCAAACTTGAAACCCTCCATAGAATGGATTTCCTGATGTGACCAAGCTATACTTGATGTCAGACCAGACTGACGCAATAAAAGCAGCTTTAATCCACATTGTTTTTTACCCAGTCCAGGAATAGTCTAATGCAGCATATTAGGTGAAAACAGTCTTCAGGACCAAGCTTGAAATGCAGTTACACAGCTGTATAACTGCAGTTTTTGGCACTTACACAATTAGCAGTCCTGTTCTACTTGTAGCATGAGTAGGCAAGCAGTGGGCTCTGCTCTGGCTGTTCACACGTACCTAGAAAGCATACGTTTGGGTATTATTTCTATTCTTCCTTTTTGAGTTGAGATAATGCATCTTGCATTAAATACACATTGCCTAAATGGATTGAGATCAGTATGGAAGTTTCTGCCTCATTGGCAAGAATAGTACAAACCAGAACATAGAACCACCTTCATCTGATGCCAGCAGCCATCTCACTAAGCCACCCACCCTCTAGCTTGCTTTCTATCTCCAGGACCTACACAGCTCCCTTTTACAAATGCTTAGGTGGTCAGCTTCAATGGGAAGGCTAAATAATGGCTAACCTGTTAGAAAACTATTTTGGAAAGTAGGAAGGTTGTAAATTCTAATCTGGGGGGGAGGTATAATCTAGGCCTACCACTTCCTGGACAAGTACCCAAACTATTAGGCTATTGGGCTAACACATGGCAGGATGCCCCTTCCTCCTCTGGCATCTACCATCTGCTAATTATGCCTTTTTTCTGGCCACAGCTTTGGGACTTAGCTTGCCCAGGCATACATGACTGGTTAGAGAGCAGTTTTCTAGATCAGTGGTCTCCAAAGTGGGGAGCGCGCACCCCAGAGGGTGTACAAGATGATCCATTTGGGTGCGGGAAGATAATATTAAAACTTCTATTTATAGTTATTTTTTATCTAAAATAATAAGAAAGAAATTAAGCTTTACTAATATTTAATATACAGATTGACACTGGTGCCCTCACTCGGTCCTTATGTCAGACGGTCATGAGATATCCTGAGGGAAGAGTGGGAGTTCCACAATGCAGAGGGGTTGACAGTGGCACTGTGAGGGAGCGGGCGCTAAGGGCGGCCGTGAAACTCCCTAGCGCCCCTCACCGTCACGTTAGGGTGAACGTAGCACCCTCAGAATCTCACCCGCCACGACTTTGATGTCTAATATATATAGTATGGAGGCTGCCTGTTTCCCTGGTGGACGGTATCGTTGTTCCTGTCTCTGCTCCCCAGTGGGGTGTCTATCTGTGCCCTGCCTGAAGGGCTACGCGTGCCTCCAAACCTCCCCTTTAGCACGCCCCAAGCCTCGCAGCTGTTCCGGGGGACGTTTGTCTTGTCCCTTGCCCGTCGGGTGCCTCTCGGCCACCTGGCGCTCCACAGGGTCTATAGCGCCACCGCCGCCCAACTCTCGGCGCCATCGGGCCGGCCTTACCGCCGCCCTTGTCTCGACGCCATTGGGCCGGAGCTATCACTGCGGGTGCCTCTCGGCCACCTGGTGCCCCACGGGGCCTATAGCGCCTCCGCCACCCAACTCTCGGCGCCCTTGGGCCGGCCTTACC